>NC_051217.1:13862500-14193750 GCF_015220715.1 Pygocentrus nattereri
GTTTGTTGTTTATCTGCGCTTTTCTGTAATGCTTATGTGCTATAGCTGCACTTTGTAAGATCTGTTACCCAGCACCATAAAACCATTGCTAGGACAACACGGAGCTTCTCGGCCGATGTGTGGTAGCCTTTAGCTGGCCACAGTATGCTTCTTTCTTTGGAGAGCAGATAAATGCTGACCAAAATGTAAGACATGAGCTCAACTCTTCACTCTGATGGAGCATACAGCTCAAACAGCTCCTGATTCTTATGAAAATGTATAAGGTTAGAGACAAGCTAATTTGCATATCAAAATCTTAATTTACTATTACATTTTTGCATAGTTGAACATTCTGGTTCATCCCTACCTACCACATTTCCAGTACTTTCTTTTGGCCAAAGTCACAATATAAACAACATTACTTGCTATTTATTTTTCATTCATAAATCAAATAAAGCACTAAAAAGTGGGAGTCAACAGGTTATTTAATGTTACAACATTTGTGTACCTTTACCTGCCTTACATTATTTATATTTATGAAAAATGCACCACAGATGAGACAGAATAAAAATAATGAATTGGCCAGTTGCCAATTTGCACGTTTAAAGAACAAATCTTCTGATTTCCTCTCTTGGTCTATTCCATTCGCATCCTACACTCACAGGGTTTTTATCCATGAGTGCACATTAATATGTGACCAGATTCCAGTACGTGTCTGGTCAGAATCTTTGTTATGTGCTGAATGTCGGTCATGATTTTTTGGGGGTGTTGAGTGATGGTATGAAGACAGCTTGGAGGAACTTAGTAATCTAATCATCTGTGGCGTAGCTGGCATTTTGTTCTAAATAAAAGGTCTGCAGTCCTCACCTCCCACTCTTGCTTGCGCTGCCGCTGCTCTGTATAGATGTTGAGGAAAGCAGTGGGAGGGTAATCCTGGGCAGATGGTAGAGGATGCTAATTAAGGGCCATGCTAGCACTAGCAGCTTCTCAACCATTATGTTTATTACTTATGTTATTGAGGCGCAGAAGGGATAGTGCACTATGGCCGCAGTGGAACCCGATCTCAAAGTACACATGCAAATACAAGGCAGGAGCTTTTGGACCTTTAAATATACATGGAAAGGTACACAGAAAAAATGGCTATATTTCTTAGATCAACTGCCACTTATTATCTGGCTAAGCAAGATATCAAGAGTTAGAGAGCGTGCCACCTGTATTTACAAATACGCTATGAATACGCTATGTATAAAACAGGTTAGGTGTAGTCAAGTACCATTTTCTGGGACCTCTGTACAGAAATCAGGGACATTACATCACAACTGTTTGTGGCTTTCCATTTAAAGGTATTCATATAAGGGTTTGTATATCTATAAGGAGCTTATTTACAGTGTGATGCTTACATCTGTTGGTCCAAGATCAGAATTCAGTTTATGATGTGTTATGTTCCTTTAGTTATAGAAAAACTTGAAAGTAGGTTCCTTTTACCTTTGGACTTTTTTTTATAGATGTTTACCCTGATGATGTTAGAAAACATAGTAAAACTCCACAGATTTTTTATTATTATTTCTGCATTGCATTATTCAGTGGTTGCAAAGTCATTTAGAGAAGTTTGATATGAAATGATGCACTGCAGAGGAACTTATCAATTCAGATTTATTTACAGTAGTGGTGATAGAAACCAGGGGTCATGATGTCTCCAAGGCATATTTAGTCATTTTATTTACTATCCATAATGAACAGTGAACTTGTGTTTTATATGTACTGCTCATAATGATAAAGTTGTGTAGGTCTGAACAGCAAGTTTTCTTAGGGGACTATTCAGCCTTTCCACACCCTACGTGCACCCCTTCACCATAATATTTTTTACCTTTAAAAATGATGTTTGTTTATGCCTTAATAATGTAATAATGCTGATATCTGGAACAATCATTTGATTTCCCCTTTGAATTACATACATACATAATCACTGTTTACTTCATACATACAGCATATTGGCCATCCCTAGACAGACGTGCAGATTCAGAATTTAAATTTTGATTGCTTTAAAATGAACTGTCAATTGTATTAATCAATCATTTACTTTTACTTCTGTTATGGTCTCTTTCTACACTCCCCTTTAACACTAGAAAATGCAGTCAAGGACCAGTGGCACAACTTAATGTCATCAGTAGGGTTGACCTCTGTACTGCTGAGCCATTACATGATGCATGTGAAGAACAGAAATGCTGCTGTCAAAGAGGACAGGCCAGCAGTTCAGGACTGTTAATGTGTAAAAAAAAGTGTTTTCTTGCCAAAGCATTCGACTTTTTGCACTAAAGCAGATTAAAGTTCATGCAAAAAAGAGACTTAACCGAATGCTCAGGTAACTTCCAGGTGCAGTACCATCCAATATTCAGAAAACACCTTCATTAACTGAATTTCCAGTCAAAATTGCCATTAAGTTCAAGTTATTTATTTTTCAGGAGATGTTTCAGAGGAGATTAGATTTAAGACAATCTACCTGAAGCAGAAAGTCAAAGGGAAACAAGTGAAAAAGGAAAAGAGCAGAGGAAACGACCCACACATACAGCAGCAGCCAGTGCTTTCATCAAGGTGCAGTCTCCCAAACAAAGAAAGGTGTATTTAAGCCTTTTGACCAACAATCATTCAAGTTGCCTCCAGAGTAATTTACAGATTACCGACTACAAAACAGAAAGACAAATTCTAAATCCCTATGAAAAACTGAGCAAAAAGACATCACAAAATATCCCAGTTTAACAAGCGATGTGTAATTCGACTAAGCTTCCAAAAAACACCCAAAATCTACTCCACCTCATTCAATCCTGGGAACTGATGATGCTTAGACTTCCTAATCCAGAATGTTTCACCTTGCACTGTTAAAGATGAAAGATTACTCTCATCTGTCTTCTTGTAATATTTTGGCTTTGGATATTTCTTGTACAAATTGCATATTAATTAATTGCATTTTTAATTAATAATTTTTTTTTAAGTTTACTCTTAGTAAAGAGTAAACTATATGCCCCCCCCCAACATAAGGTTTTTAACAGTAGTTTTCATGACTACTTCTAACAAACCACTGTTTTTAGGAAGACATGGCTAAAAAAGCAGAGGTTGAACAAATTTTCAGATGGGTCTAGAAGTGGAGCAGATGGAAACCCTATCACAGGACCTTAACATTTAGCAAGGCCACAGCATCTATACATTTGTACAAAGACCTTCAAATTATTGTTGCCCATAGTAAATGTGATTCAACAAAAAAGCAGTGGAAAAAAATCTGTTTTTCAGCATGATCTTGCCCTGAAAAGTCAGAAAAATGCATTCAGAAAAAATCGTTTCAATAAAAAGCCATTTTCCATTCAGATTTGACACGGGTGCCAATAATTCTGGAGGTTACTGTATGTACTCCAGTCATCCACAACATCACCTAACTGCACTCTTTGTGAACAAACCCGATTACTCAGGTGCTGCAGAGCTAAGCTGAAACAAAACCTGAAGATAGCGTGGTACTTCAGTAAACTTAGCAGAGCATCCAAAATGTGGAGCAATCTTCTCCACAAAAATGGTCTCTACACTTTAAATCCTTGCCGTTCTGATTGTAATGACAGGGTTGGTTAAGACTGATTGTGCAGACCTTTGTGGAGAAGTCTAGAAACTGGTGACATGGAGGACAATAAGATTTAGGTATGGAGTTCAGTGCTGTAGCCATACAAATAAATCAAGTGTGTTTCAGTGACTACAAATAACTAGCATACACCCCGATGTACACATACTGTCAATAAATGTATAAGACACATCAACAGCTTTTTCAGAACTGCTACATAACATGAAGGAACACTGGTAAGAAAGCAGCTTTCAATCAAGTTTTCTCTGAAATCAGCCCATTTCTTGCTGATCTCTAACAGCCCTCTCAGCCCCATGACCCAGTTCTGCTTCTGCTGTGCCCTGCATACAGCTCTGCTGTTCTGGAAACACACCAGCACCATCTCCACCATGGTCTACATACACACTGCCTACATTTACGCCACTGAAAGCCTGTCTCAAAACTTTACAGATATTTTGACCTATATCGTGTCCAACTCATCCAATTTCACGATCTAGTGTAGTGTGGAAGTTTAATGCTTTTTTAGTATAATCATTATTAGCTTGCTCACACACACAGTGGCTGAGCATGTGCTTGGTGGCTAGCCTAACTGCTAAGGGAAATTTGCAGAAGTCCACCAACTCCCAGTCAAATCTTGGTTAGCGGACACATAAACACACCTAAACAACACAATATAACTCCAAGTAAATCAAACTTCTGTGAAATCAAACTGTCCACTTAGGAAGCAACACTGATTGACAATCAATTTCACAGCTGTTGTGCAAATGGAATAGACAACAGGTGGAAATCATTGGCGATTAGCAAGACACACTCAATAAAGGAGTGGTTCTGCAGGTGGGGGACCACAGACCACTTCTCAATGCCTTTCTGCTTTCTGGCTGATGTTTTGGTCACTTTTGAATGTTGGTGGTACTTTCACACTCGTGGTAGCATGAGACGGACTCTACAACCCACACAAGTGGCTCAGGTAGTGCAGCTCATCCAGGATGGCACATCAATGCGAGCTGTGGCAAGAAGGTTTGCTGTGTCTGTCAGCGTAGTGTCCAGAGCCTGGAGGCGCTTCCAGGAGACAGGCCAGTACACCAGGAGACGTGGAGGAGGCCGTAGGAGGGCAACAACCCAGCAGCAGGACCGATACCTCCGCCTTTGTGCAAGGAGGAACAGGTGGAGCACTGCCAGAGCCCTGCAAAATTACCTCCAGCTGGCCACAAATGTGCATGTGTCTGCAGAAACGGTTAGAAACCGACTCCATGAGGATGATATGAGGGCCCGACGTCCACAGATGGGGGTTGTGCTTACAGCCCAACACTGTACAGGACGCTTGGCATTTGCCAGAGAACACTAGGATTGGCAAATTCGCCACTGGCGCCCTGTGCTCTTCACAGATGAAAGCAGGTTCACACTGAGCACATGTGACAGACGTGACAGAGTCTGGAGATGCCCTGGAGATCTGCTGCCTGCAACATCCTTCAACATGACCAGTTTGGCAGTGGGTCAGTAATGGTGTGGGGTGGCATTTCTTTGGAGGGCCGCACAGCCCTCCATGTGCTCGCCAGAGGTAGCCTGACTGCCATTAGGTACCGAGAAGAGATCCTCAGACCCCTTGTGAGACCATATGCTGGTGCGGTTGGCCCTGGGTTCCTCCTAATGCAGGACAATGCTAGACCTCATGTGGCTGGAGTGTGTCAGCAGTTCCTGCAAGATGAAGGCATTGAAGCTATGGACTGGCCCGCCTGTTCCCCAGACCTGAATCCGATTGAGCACATCTGGTACATCATGTCTCGCTCCATCCACCAACGCCACGTTGCACCACAGACTGTCCAGGAATTGGCGGATGCTTTATTCCAGGTCTGGGAGGAGATCCCTCAGGAGACCATCCGCCACCTCATCAGGAGCATGCCCAGGCGTTGTAGGGAGGGCATACAGGCACGTGGAGGCCACACACAATAGTGAGCCACATTTTGACTTGTTTTAAGGACATTACATCAAAGTTGGATCAGCCTGTCGTGTGTTTTTCCACTTTCATTTTGTGTGTGACTCCAAATTCAGGCCTCCATTGGTTAATAAATTTGATTTCCATTGATGATTTTTGTGTGATTTTGTTGTCAGTACATTCAACTTTGTACAGAACAAAGTATTCAATGAGAATATTTCATTCATTCAGATCTAGGATGTGTTATTTGAGTGTTCCCTTTATTTTTCTGAGCAGTGTATGTGTGTGTGTGTGTGTGTGTGTGTGTGTGTGTGTGTGTGTGTGTGTGTGTGTGTATATATATATATATATATATATATATATATATATATATATATATATATATATATACACACACACATCTGTATGTCTTTCAAAATGTGTACACTGTTGTCAAACTAAGTGACTCAGTATTTTAGAGAGTTAGTTTAACATGCATGTTTTAGAAAATGTAATACTTTGATATTTCATATTTTTTGTGTAAGCCATCATTTACTAACCCCATATGGGTCCCTTATTGCCTCGCCTTGTAAGGGCTAATGATGGGCCAAGGTGGGCTACAAGTGGAGCCTTTATGGCCAGACAAGGAACATGCAGGACCCATACATAGACAGGGATGGGCAGCTGTAACCCAACACATGCCCAGTTAAAACCCACATGTGGCCCACATGGACATGTTAACTGGGATGCATACTAATTTGACTTGAATGGCCAGATACAAGTGCTCAAACTCATATGTATCGAGGGCTCAAATGACTAATTATCCACTCGCACAAGCCTGTGTATCTCAAAGTCTGCATCCCTGCAAGGTTCAGTGCTTCCCCTGCTCTAACACACCTCACTCAGTGTTTCAAATGGAAAAGCCTTTTTTAATCTAAATCAGGCTTGTTAGACATTACCAGTGTACGGTCCTCCCTCCCGCCCTGAGACAGAGACCTACTGAACGGTTTCACGTGCTATTTATATCTAGCTCACTGCATTTACGTATGTAAAAGCTACTGAGCTGCCACTCCACTCAGCAAGTCTATTCAAGCTGGAAGGACAAAGCAGTGCTGCAGAATCTTTCTCTGCTCTGCGCACTCCCACGCTAGCAGTGAACAAGAACAGAGCTTGAAGCATTTAGTCATCGCAGGCAAACACAGGAGATGATTCCTTAGAGTGTTTTGTGGATTTAGCTATAACTGACCATCAGTAGCCTACAATAGCCTATAAGGGAGAGATCATATTGATATGGGACACGGATGTCATAGACACTCTTTTATTCAATTTCCACCCAGAAAAATGACTTTTAAAATTCCGTGAGCTTATTCACAGCACGTCATTTGGCTCTTTTAGAAATGATTCCCTAGTAAGCATCATCTGAAACTGCACTAAAGAGTTTCTTTAAAACAAAAGTGTGCCCTCTACTAAACTGACCCAGTCCACAACGCAAAGGACACACTTTTAAAAGATGGTTCTGCAAGGTTTCTTCAGTGAACGCAATGGTTCTATTTAAAACCATTTCATGCTTGAACGTCCTTCGGATGAATGGAGATTATGGGTTCTATATAGAACCTTTTTGAAAAAGGGTTCTGCTATTGTTAAGGCGTCAAGCATGTAACAACAGAATTCCATTTAGAGCCATTTTCAAAATGGTTCTGTGCAGAACCAGATACAACACAGAACTATAAGCATGAAATCGTTCTACACTCTTAAGAATGATGGTTCTATATAGATAAGGGTTCTTTGCATCATGAAACTGTCCGTCACATTGATGGGGATGTGCTGTGGACAGTTCTATGAGAACCTTTTCGAAAAAAGGGTTCTATATAGCACCCAAATGGGTTCTGCTATTATTAAGATGTCAAGTTTGTATCAATAGATCGCTACATAGAACCATTTTTTAAATGGTTCTACACAGAACCAGAAACATCATCATCAATCTGAAAAGAAAAAAAAAAAACATGTAAGCATCACAATGTTCTAGACAGAACACATGGTTCTCAGCAGAACCACTGCCTTGACCAAAGAACCATCTTTTTCAAGTCTATAGCAAAGTGACCAGAACCACACGGGGCATGTTTTCCTCCAGATAAACAGACGCAAACAGAGATGACACCCCTGCGGTCAGTCCTGCTGGAGCTGCCTGCGTCCCACGCTCCTCCGAACTTTGCGCAAACGGCGCTCCGACTGCGCTCAATTCAACGCAGCTACGTGACCAAGAAGGCTGGTGCTTACCTGTGGTGGCCCGCGCGCAGCTGTGCTGCAGCAGCAGCAGCAGCAGCAGCAGTGGAGGGGCTCCGGGGCTCCAGCAGCAGCGGCCGAACCCGCCTGGCTTCCCCCGCGCCCTCCTCACTCCGCCCGCCATGCGCGCTCCGCTCTCTGCTCACTCATGCTCTGCAGCAGCGAAAGAAAGAGGGTCCGAGCAGCACTGCAGCAACTGGACACGGCAAAGGGGCTTCAGCAGACCCTGATCAGCTCTGCGTCCTCATCGCTGCTGCTGCTGCGGACACGCACGACGCCGAGTTACTTTACACACTCCTGCTTGGGACCGGACTTCTCGTAACGCAGGGCGCTGGAGGAATCACGCAGCCTGACTAGCGTAACGCAATAAGAGCTTAAGAGCAGAGACCGGACTCGTCTCTGCACCTGTGCTATTTAACAGAGAATCTGCGCCCCCTTGTGGAGAACCTAGCAAACTACATGCAAACTTCATCCTACATTGCAGGTCAGTGACAGTGTTTTCTGCTGCAGGCTGTATTAAGAGTGATTTAAGGGCCAAGTTTAAACTCATTACAGTAGAATCCATCAATTTAGTTCCAACTTAAATGACTCCCGTTTGTGATCTGAGTTTGTGTAATGTCCTCCATAACAAAGCAACATACAGTGAGTATCTGAACACCCTGCGACTTTGCAAGTTCTCCCTCTTAGAAATCATGGAGGGGTCTGAAATTTTCATCTTAGGTGCATGTCCACTGTGAGAGACATAATCTAAAAAAAAATACCCGGAAATGACAATGTATGATTTTTTAAATAATTTATTTGTATGTTACTGCTGCAAATAAGTATTTGAACACCTGTGAAAATCAATGTTAATATTTGGTACAGTAGCCTTTGTTTGCAGAGGTCAAACGTTTCCTGTAGTTTTTCACCAGGTTTGCACACACTGCAGCAGGGATTTTGGCCCATTCCTCCGTACAGATCTTCTCCAGATCAGCCAGGTTTCTGGGCTATCGATGAGAAACACAGAGTTTTAGCTCCCTCCAAAGATTTTCTATAGGGTTTAGGTCTGGAGACTCCAGAACCTTGATATGCTTCTTACGGAGCCACTCCTTGGTTATCCTGGCTGTGTGCTTTGGGTCATTGTCATGTTGGAAGACCCAGCCACGCCCCATCTTCAATGCTCTAACTGAGGGAAGGAGGTTGTTCCCCAAAATCTCACAATACATGGCCCCGGTCATCCTTTCCTTAATACAGTGCAGTCGTCCTGTCCCATGTGCAGAAAAACACCCCCAAAATATGATGCTTCCACCCCCATGCTTCACAGTAGGGATGGTGTTTTAGAGATGGTACTCATCATTCTCCGTCCTCCAAATACGGCGAGTGGAATTAAGACAAAAAGTTCTATTTTGGTCTCATCTGACTGCAGAACTTTCTCCCATGACTCCGCTGGATCATCCAAATGGTCATGAGCAAACTTAAGACGGGCCTGGACGTGTGCTGATTAAAGCAGGGGAACTTTCCGTGCCATGCATGACTTTAAACTATGATGTCTTAGTGGATTACCCACAGTAACCTTGGAAACAGTGGTGCCAGCTCTCTTCAGGTCATTGACCAGCTCCTCCCGTGTAGTTCTGTGCTGATTCCTCACCTTTCTTAGGATCATTGATACGCCACAAGGTGAGATCTTGCATGGAGCCCCAGTCCGAGGGAGATTGACAGTCATGTTTAGCTTCTTCCATTTTCTAATAATTGCACCAACAGTTGATCTTTTTTCACCAAGCTGCTTGGCAATTGCCCCGTAGCCCTTTCCAGCCTTGTGGAGGTCTACAATTTTGTCTCTGGTGTCTTTGGACAGCTCTTTGGTCTTAGCCATGTTAGTAGTTAGAGTCTTACTGATTGTGTGGGGTGGACAGGTGTCTTTATGCAGCTACGACCTCAAATAGGTACTTCTAATTTAGAATAATAAGTGGAGTGGAGGTGGACTTTTTAGAGGCGGACTAACAGGTCTTGGAGGGCCAGAATTTTTGCTGATTGACAGGTGTTCAAATACTTATTTGCAGCAGTAACACACAAATAAATGATTTAAAAAATCATACAGTGTGATTTCCTGATTATTTTAGATTGTCTCTTACAGTGGACATGCACCTAAGATGAAAATTTCAGACCCCTCCATGATTTCTAAGTGGGAGAACTTGCAAAGTTGCAGGGTGTTCAAATACTTATTTTCCTCACTGTAGATCTGTATTTTGTAAATGGTTTCGATTTCAATTTCTTGCTTTATTCTCTTTTAATATTCTCACACTTTGGCGATACATCTGTGCCAGGCGCCTTGTCAGAGGAGTAGAGGCTGTCACTGCACTAGGTGGGGGACAAACTCCCTATTAAAGGGGAACTCTTTTAAAAATTAAAGGTGATTTTTAATCATAATTAAGTTAAGAAAACAGTCATTCAGAGTCTTTTAGTGCGAAATATTTAGAGGTTAATGCCTTTAGAAGCTACCTCAGAACGTAACGTGGGTAGAAACGCTGCCTGATGCCTGAGGCACTGTTTAATGATAGTTTGGGGGGATACAGTTTTGGCCTGAAGCATATTATAAAACCCAATGTGAGATAAAATACTGCCTAAAGAAATCTTTCCAATTTACTAGTACTACACCATCATCATTACATATGACGATTTCTGTAGGTTCTGGTCATCTTGGATAATAAATAGAACGTCTATATTTGTGGGAGACATCACCACTGCTGCAAAGAATTCCGTAGTACGTTTCTGTACAATGAGCCATTCACATCAAACCACCCTGAAGGACGTTGTTTACATCTCAATGACCAAATTAGTTTTTGGTAGAAAAAAAAAACTCCTTTAAATGGCCAGAGCCCACCGACAAGCCAACGTCTCATTACATACTTCTGTAAAGAAAAGCTCAGCCACTTTACACTAAAGTCCCTGCAGTTACTGGAGATGATACACCCTTGATTTCTGAAAAACTCAAGCCGATGTCCACTTTGAACTTTTTGGAAAGATAACGCATAAAACGTCCTCATTAACATTTAGCACTGTAGATAAATTGACAGCCTATTATTAAACACACACTAAAATTAAACCATTTTCAAAGCTTGCATCCTGCGCACTGGTAATAAAAACAGCCCCTCCTCAAAGAAAACCGTGCATCTCTGTTTTTGTCCAATGGACCGATGGAAATGTTCTAAAATCACTTGGAATAAAATCTCTGCATAAACTTGCATTGAAAGCTAAGAATGTTTTTGCCTTCTGTAAAGTTACTATTCTGGAGATTTGTTTTTCCTTAGGGCAGCGACATTGTAGGATCATTTTCTCTTGCCAATAAAGCACCTGAAATAGAGGAAGCAAGGTATTAAAGGCAGATATTACAGAAGTCCAAAAAGGCCAAGGGGTACTCAATTTACTGGATAGTTAGATAACGTGTTCATTATCTCGTTATATCAAGATAACAGTTGTTTTCTTGGGCTCATGAGATAATTAACTCATTATCTTAAGACAACAATTCAGAAAATGATAGCAACAGCTCATGACCTCTCTGGACTTCGGTACAGATAAAGCTTGCCTAGCGTAATCATTATTGCACTGCATCTTTCATCTCAGGTTATAGATATTATTACTGACTTGTATTTTTCTATTTGTATATATGCCTGTAGATAGCATCTTTTTATCTTTATTCCTGTTATATTGTTTACACCCTTATTACTAAAACTGTACCGTGTCTGCTACTACTTTCCTTCAGGATCAATAAAGTGTCTGTCTGTCTATCTAATGCAACATTTCTGAGAAGACTAGACCAGCCTTTGCACGTTCTCTAGTAGAGAATTAGTGATCTGTTATGGAAAATATATAATAGCAAATAACATCTAGCCTGCAGGTTAGCTGGCAAAGGGCATTCATGTCTAAATAACGGCATTAATACTATCAACTGAAGAGCCGTTAATATGTAGAGAGGTCTGGTGCTAACTTAGAAGAGCAAAGAGCGTCTAATCCCAGTGTCTAACTGAAATGAAATTTAAATGAAGTAGTTGGTGTTTTAAGAGAACACCCGCAGACCCATGTGTGAAATTCTCATTTCGACTATGCTTTTAGAAACGTACCTCTTCACACATGAAAATGTGAGACTGGCATGACAAAAGCAAGTCAGTTATGCTGTTTAGTTGGTATGTGGTCAGTAAAACACAAGCATCTAAGAGACTGCAGCAATAGATTTTTTTTAATTCAAAGTGAATCTTGACAATACACCATAAATTCTTATTTTGACACTCACCAAAATAGTCACCTGGAAAACCCGCTTAATGTGACAAAGTGGAGAAGGCTTGGTCACATCTAAATCACTGAGAACTAGAGAGGATACACTATCGCAAACTGTAAAGACATTACATCAGAGGGTTACATTTTCCCAGTCCTCATACTGTCAAATATTGCACAGTGCAGTTGCTACATGGCAAAACTAGTGTAGCATCAAATCAAAGAAGCAAATGAAACGAAAAAAGGAAACAAAAAGCCACAAAATCTACACGCACTTAAACAGTGAGTAACAGTTTGTAATTTAGTAATTGACTCCATGTGATGAGTAATTTAAACAAGGAGACCATATATAACTTGCAGTATGAGTTAACTTTGACAGATGGTGAAATCTGGAAATACAACATATGCATTAGAGCTGAAGGCCCATCACACGCCATCATACTGAGAGGTGATTTCAGGATAAAACAGTAGCAATGTCAGATTAGTACAAAGACCCTGAATTAACTTGCTAAGAGAATATATTTCCAAAAAACCCATACAAAATAATAACTGTGTATATATAATGAATAAAAACTGCAGTGCTCATGGTTATTGTATGCTTTTATAAAAGAGTGCAGGAACTGGGAAAAAAAAGAACTCATTTAATAAGTGGATTAGGAGGAAAAAACAAAACAAAAAAAAAAATGCGTACAGTCATTTCTGCAATAACACTGGACATATGTAGGCATATTTGCTGGTGAATGCCATTTCACAGGGATCGAAATACAACCTCACATCCGCACCAAGTGCTTTAGTTTGTCACAGCAGCTATGAGGACAATCAGAATGAAGTCTGAGCAAAGATGTATATTTGCAAGTGTGCGCACAATAGATCTCATACACTGTTGGATGGACACATTTACTGATAAAGAGCCAAAATAAGATTCTGTCTGAGGCTTAGCACTGGCGGGCAAGGCTGCTCTATGCATGTTGCGCTGTGGAAAGTAGTGCGTTTTAGCAGAGAAGCTGTAATTTTGAAGGTATTTTGATCCCTGGAATGGAAGGTTAAACTGCCATTTGTCTATTTGGCCTAGTCGATCTGCGTAATGGGTGCACGACTTGTTTTTGCAATGCGGTTTGTTTCATTACAAACTCATCTCCTCAGTCAAGGCACGCATACAGTGCTGGGAACACTGTCCTCAATAACATTAAGCAACATAATACATGAACATGGGCATGAAATTCAATATAAGACAACTTTTGCTTCCTCAGAGTGTTCTCATCACTCTTTGTAGTATAATTTCATTACAGATTAGTTTTCATTACTTCACAGAAAGTGACCAGGTCATCACTGAAAAGGAATTAAAATGCTGGATTTTCCATAATATGTGGCAAATCACAGCCAGGGCTGTCCTGCATTGTAGCCGAGTGCTTAATGGCATGAGGTGAAGGGGCGGTTATTTCCCTTGACATTGCTGTTTAGTAGCAATAACACAGAATCAAACTGTCAAAATCATCAATGTTAATTTTCATTATAATTGAAAAAGTTAAATCAGTTCTGCAAGCTATTACCTTACAAGTCAACATGATGCGGAAAAGTAAACACGGGAAAATTAAGTTACACCGATACATCCATTATTATGCAGTGATGAACCGGGACGATTAATGAAGTCAAATACTGATGCAAAAACAACACCAACCCACGAAACATGAACAAATGCAACTAATGTTCATTATCAGCAAATACAGTAGTTACAATGTCACTCCAAACATGAAAGCAAAACCATTAAACCAAAACCACTTCTATTTCAGGTAATAAGAGAGAACTATACAAAAATACGAACGCAGATATGGACTAAGAAGAAAAAAAAAATCACCTAATTTCACAGCTATCTGAAGTGGCAATCATTATATAGCAGCTTATCTATGATACATTCAAGATAGATGATACGCCTTATTACTTGCTCAAAAAGCTAAAAACATAACCTAAGCCATATTTCAAATACAATTTTGAAATTTACCCCATGACTATATTTACTACAGTATATGTGAGGTCTATGCAGGGAGAGTAGCTACCTTGCTCAGAAAATGAATTACAGTCTTTGGTGCTGCACAAGCAACTTCATTTTGAAAAGGAAAGACGAAACAAAAAACACACGACTAGCAGAACAAACTAGAAAAAGGAAAAAAAAAAAAAAAAAAGAATTATGCACAAAGCATATATATTTTCTCCCTGACGGAATGTATAAAATAAGCAGTCGACACCAATAAGCTTAAACAAATTACATAATACAGAAAAAAATAATAACATTAAAATGTTTCACACATGCATAAATGAGAGGATTGCACACAATAAACTCACACCTTGTCAAGCTTCAGCACTAAATAGACTAGCTCTATTATATATACCGTATATATAGATTCATATATACCAAATACTGCATGGTCTGCTCAGGCTATGATGAATCCATACCATGAATCAAAGACCTATTTGCATTTTAGTCGTCATCTAGTCAAAGCCATGCCCACCACATGTTCTACACATCTAGAAGAATTAAAAACAACCCAATCGATCAAACAAGAAAATAAAAAAACAGACATTGGAAAATCAACAACTATTTAGATTGTATTGCAGTTTCATTAAACAGTACAAATACTGTTAGTAGTAAGAGTTTATACTAAATAGAAATTGATTATCAAACATCAAGCAGTATTCAACGCTTGCTCTTTGTACACTAGTCCATTCGGGGAAGGTAACAAAACAAAGAAAGGAAAAAAAAAGAAGAAACGAACAGCAAGCATTCGCAACCGCAAAAGCATGCCGTCCTCTGATTAAGGAACGAAAACATAACTGACTACTTCTCAGATGTACACTGGATTCAAAAATAAGCACTGCCATTTTGTGCAATGCATTACATCCATGCCAATTTATGCATGAAAAGCATACACCTGTGTGTATACATAATACATATACACACACAAAGAATGCATGGACTGATCTGAATTTCAAGTGCTGCAGTCCAGTACATTTATATATATATATATTTTCATATATATATTCATATAAGTAGTAACATGAACAACCTCAAATATTTAAGGCACTATGGCTGGGGACAAGTTTAAACAATGCAGCGAGTGTCATGACAGAAACATTAAGAGCAACATCTAGGCATCTCTCCGATCAACGTTTGCGGCTCATGCAAGAACACATGCAGCGTGAGTAACGACCACTTTTCTAATCGATTAAAAGTGACTGAACACTGAAAAAACACACCAGTGACACCAGGAGGAATACAAATACTTCAAACGCGCAGAACATCACAACGTAGACACATGTGCATGTGTTGGCCATGACCAGGATACTGAGGGGGGTGACTTTACAAACGAAGATGTGTCTTGCACAAGTTTGAAGGCATTTATAAAAAAATAGATTGGGGGCAGGGGCTGTGCCACATTTTTTTTTTTCGGCACCTTATTATTTACCTGTTTTGAGGAGCACTCATTTTGAAAATCCGATGAGAAGGTGTACAAAATGTGCAAAACACACTGAAGTTATTTTAATCCATCCACTCTAATCCCATACTTGCTTTTTTATGCTTTCTTTGTCGACTTGCCCAAAACCTTCAAACCTTCTTTTTTTTAATATATTTTTAAAGCTCAAAGTTCAACTGCACCCAAGTTCACATGATTCAGAAAAATAGCTTGCTTTCTCTCTTGTGCCATGGCTTTGGGCATGAAAACCAGGTGGTTTGTGGTTCCTGTAAAGGGCACCGCTCTAGGCCTAAAGGCCAATGCTAGGGAACTGGCATAGGCAGGCTGCCCCCTCTGAGAAGCGGGCCTCAGATGTATGGGTACTGGCTGAGTTTGGTGGGGCTGAGGGGGAAGCCTGCGTATGCAGGTGAGGCAATGTAGGAGTGTGGGGGAAAGAGGGGCTTGAACTGGCCCTGGGGGTGGAGGGTAGGCGATGGGAGCAGGCGGGGGTTGAGGCCCACGGCGACAGGGTGCACCATGTGGCCGGCTGGGTGGGACAGGCTGTAGGCCGGCTGAAGGACGTGGGTCCGTGTGGCCCCAGGAGAGGCCAGGAGGTGGGCCATGGGGGTGGCTGTTACCAGAGGAGCAGAAGCGGGGTAGGAGAGCAGGGCGGGCTGGGCATGGGCATGGGGGTGGACGCCTAAGTGTGGCGGAGGTGGGTGGGCCGTAGTGTGGGTGGGGCTGCCGTGTGGTAACGTAAAAGTGTGGCCATGTATTGTAGGGGGGATGAAGGCCTGAGGCCGGCGGTGGCTGTAGTTGCCGTTCCACTCCTGGTGGGAGGAGTTGTAATGCTGGACCTGAGGTGAGAGAACAGGAGCGCATTAAAACAACTATAATTCACTTCAGTGCTGCATGTAAGAGTCGGAGGCCTCAGCAGCAAACTAGTTATTCTAACTTATTATTCTTCTAAATGTTGTTTTATTATGCACAATCCTGATAGTTTGCTGCTTAACAAAAAACAAAAACACAACACACAAAGACATATACATCGTTTTTTGTGTATGACAAACTCAAACAGAACTCCCATGGATTCTTGAAAAGACACATAAAACATTACAATATATATATTTTTGATCCAGACATCATAATGTCTGAATTTTTTTTTTTTATTCTTAGGTTATAAATTATAAACTGATGCCCTTATAAGGTACATCCATGTTTGATTTTAAATAAAATACTCACTAATACATGCCATATGTGTGTGCTGTGCTGTGGAAATGATATTACTTCTTTCACTGACACTGTAAAAAGGTCTTCGAAAAAGCTCTGAATTTCATTTTGTAAACTGCAGCAACACTGGACTGTCAGGCGGTAGCAGTAAATACCTTACCTGTCCAAAAGTGGGCGGTGGCTGCTGTGGCTGTGGGGGGTGCTGGGCCTGGGATGCAGGTGTGATCTTCGGTTGCCGGTTCAGAAGTGACACAGAGTGGTGGAACTGTCTGTTGTGACCACTGCGGCCTTTGGACAGGCACGATGACTCTAGTACTGAGGGTAGAGGATAAACAGTTACACAAGCTCTACATTTCTGCATTTTCAGGTATATACTCTATACGTCATAATAAATTTACTTCATAAAGGAAAAAAAGACCAACAAACGATAAAATAAACATAAAGGTAAAAATATGCTCAAACAAACTAGCCCATGTGAGGATGTAATCGACCTCACTGTCAGCATTTCATTAAATCAAATTACGGCCAGACACTGCCCTATTTTATTAACCTGAGACAGTGGGAATGGTATTAGTGAAATGAGTATGGTGTATTAAAATAGAGATGCCAACCACAATCTAAAAGAGCCGGTTGGGGGTTGGGGAGTGGGGAGTGTTTGTGTGTGTGTGCGTGTGCGGGAGATGGGGGGGTATTGGCAACTAAGATCATTCTTATTTAAATTTGCAGGTCACACCAGCATCTAAAAATACATCATTCAAGACCAGAATAGCATGCACTGGCCTTTAATTGTGGATCATTGTGTGTCTGTTAAAAGCTGATATGTTTACATCATGCTCAGCAGATTGTTCTGGTTCTAGAGGACTTTTTCAACATGAAGAGAAAAAGAAAGGATTAGAAAAATGCAGAAAAAAAAAAAAAAAAAAAAAAAGAGTAGCTCATTGTCAGTAAACAGGAATTTCTGCACTCCATTCTCACTTTTTAATCCTATTCAGATCCTCACTGTAGTATCTCTCTATAGCATCAAACAACATTGCTATCAATCTGGACACATGAAGGCTAACACAGTGTATACCATGAATCCCAACTTTTGGACTAAATTCAGTACTAGGGATGTAAACAGCAAATTTCAGTTGGTGAATAATGAATAACCTTAATTACCAATCATGAAACCCAATCTTGTTTAAGATGTAAATTAGGGAATTCGCTGCACACTTTATCCAGTATGGTCATGCACGCTCCAAAAAAAATGTCAATGGGGCAGTACCCCCTCTTGTCACTGGGGTTGTATGCTCAAGGATATCTTTTCAGTACCTCTAGATAGGAGACTTATTCCACTGAAATGATATGTTTGTAAAGTGTATTGACTCCATACACTCTGTTTTCACTCAAGACATTTCATTTTATTGTTCTGCTGCACCCTGCGACCCAGAAGGATAAGCGGCTTAGATGATGTGTCTGTGTTCTGTTATAAAACTTCACGTTACAAAAAGGTACAAATACATATTTTTCCATGTGAAAAACATATTTAAGGTACAACTGGACACGGCGTCCAGTTTCAGTGTTCTAGAGCCAATTGTATTCCTTTTGTGTTAGAAAGGGCTTCTTGACAGCTACACATCTTCATAGACCATAGCACCGAGCTGATTTCTCACAGCTGAAGGATGGACAGAAAGCTTTTTTTTTGCTTTTTTGCTTTTTTCCATCTGAAGCAAGAATGAAGCTGTAGTTTCTCTTGTCTCTCAAAGATGAAGCAGTGTTTATCTGATAGTGACAGTTTTTTTGGTCTAGCAGATCTTACGCAGCCACTGTCCTGGATTATCTTATGTCTAATCTCCTCACAAATATTTCTTGAAAAATTTATTTGTATATAATAGCTGTTTTGATTTGAAATAAAATCAATTATGGGTTGTTTCTCACTTTTTGACAGCACTGTTAACACATACAAGTCCAAATTTAGAACCAAGATGCCACAGAAAAACAGAACAGGGCAGCCAAGAGTGTTTACAGAGAAAGGAAAACACTGCACACAGAATATCCAGTCAAAGCAGTGCGTGACTGGAGCTGCAGCCATAATCACCTGTACAAGCCTCTTTGACCTACTAAAGCTCTGTAATTCCAAGGCATGCGACCTGAAAACAGACATCAGCAGTGATTGCAAAGTTGACCCACTGCCAGTCCCCAATTATGCTGCTGACCTGGCAGGAATTAATCCATTACAATTTATTCCATGTGGTCAGGAATTAACACAACATCTTATTATCAGGTGGATGTAGGGGTGTAAAATTTTATTAAAGCATAGCTTACTTTAATTGCTTCCATCAGTGTAAAACACAGATGACTGTGAACTGCACAAGCCTGGAAGATCAACTTTGAGGTCAAGACTGAAAGGGCCATCAGTGACTTTAGCCACTTTCTGCAGAGTTCAGTTCTATCCTAGAACTATGCACATCTAATCAAGGTCTTACGACGCTGAGTAGATGGACAGGGTGCTGTCCACACTGACAAATCAGTGTTGGAATCATACTCTGCATGAAGTTTGATCTGCTCAGAGGTATAGTCTACTGTCTGAATCACTGTTTTGAAAGTTTTCCTTGTTAACTGTATATTTTTAAGTGACACTTTTTAATCCCACAAACGGGGAAATTTCACCTCCGCATTTAACCCATCCGTGAAGTGAAACACCACATGCACACTAGTGAGCACACACACACACTAGGGAGCAGTGAGCAGCCCTATGCACGGCGCCCGGGGAGCAATTGGGGGTTAGGTGTCTTGCTCAAGGACACCTCAGTCATGGACTTTCAGCGCTGGGTATTGAACCGGCCACCTTCCGGTCACAGGGCCAGTTCCCTAACCTCCAGCCCACGACTGCCCCAAGATTATATTTTAATATATATTCTACCTGCCCTTTAAGTAAAACAATGCTAACCTGACATTTTTTTGGTCCACTGAAACCAAACAGGGCATCTTTCTCCATTGTTTACGGTTCTGTTCCAGGCTTCGTGCAGTTTTATTCTCTTTGAGGCTATTTAAAGGCAATCCCACCAAGATGTCAAAAAAGATTACTCTTTTCTATTTATAATATATGTAAACAGACACGATCAGACAAAAAAGCTTCTTTATTTACCTGTCCTGGCCAAGGGTTCATTGTTGTTCTGAACCCTCATGGGAGGCACCACCATGGTCCGTATGGGCGGTTTGCCCGACTCTGTCTCTGTGGTTACACGGGGTTTGCAGTTCTCGTTCCGGTCAGCAATGTAGCGACTCTCCAGAAAAGGACTGTCTGCTCGACCAGAGGAATCAGAGGCAGGCGAGCCGTCGACTGTGTCACAGCCACTCTCTTGTTCATCATCAGACATACTGCACACAGACCAGCACAATCACATGCATAGATCAAACGCATGAGATGTGGAGTCACTCAGAATGAGGGCCAAATAACACAAAATGCAACTTTTGCAGTGATCTTATGAAAAGTAGTATGAGGAAAACATGTATAATGTATTTATTTTCTATTAAATAAAAGGAGGGTTGTATGCACCTGTTAGGCCTCTTGCAGGGTGAAGCGCTGGACTGCAGTGAGGTTGAAGAGCTGGTACTGAGGCTTGAGTCAGGACTGCTAAGGGAACAGACACGCTCCATATTCAGAGTGCTCTGACAAGCCTCGCAATCCTGACTGCCTTTACACCTGCCACACATTTAGAAACAGTACTAGTCAAACATTCAAATTACAAATAGTACTTTTACATTATTAATAATTACACAAAAAACTATTATTATTAACAACAACAACAACAACAACAACAACAACAATAATGTGCCGTACAAAAATCACTTCATTTATTAAAATTTCAAGTCAAAATGGCCATTAAGTAGAATTTATTCAGTGCAAGTAAAAAAGCAGAAAACATACCTTTAACAGAAAATCAACAGCTAAGTAATTTTTTTGATATTTAGTGCTTCCACCCTTTGCCTTTACTATAGCTTCCATTCTTTTTAAGAGTCTCACTTTCAGTTTTTCAAAGAAATCTGCAAGGATAGTTTTCCTCACCTCTACAGTTTAGTCTTAGAACCTAGTAACATTTTCTGCTTCTCACAATATAAACAGATACACACTGAAGCTGAGGTCTGGACGGGGTGGTCAGTCCATTGTTCTGAGAACAGCAGTAGCTTCTTTGGATGTCATTTTTCCTTGACTCAGTAACAGCTACACACCCTTTCAGTCGCACAGAATTGTCTTCTCACAGTGGAAGTGTGAGACAAACACCCTGACTGCATCTTGAGTGAAGCTCAACTTCCCGCCTGTCTCTTAAAGTTGAAAGCTTTAAGTACTGTATGTGATGGTGGCAGTTTTGGTGGGCTAATAGGTCTTGCATGGCTGTTAGGAGACTCTCTTTATTTTTCTGTTTTGAACTCCTATTCCCATTGACATTCTTTTCCTGAAAAAATCATAACTTAATGGTCATTTTGACTGGAAATTAAATAACTGAAGGGTGGTCAGATTGACACAATACTACATAAAACAGTGCTTTGTACCGCAAAACCTGCATACTCACTCTAATGAGTGTCTCTGTGCTCTCTGCTCATCTTCCTCATCTGTATCACTGCTGATGCTAATGACACTACTACTTGGGCTTGGTGTGTCTGCTATCACAATCGCCTGCCTCTGCTTCTGCGAGACACCCAGCTCATTTGGTTCCGGCTCCACCTTACAACACATAGGTTCCTCCTCCTCCACTGCCTGTGATTCCGCCTCCACCACACACTCTGCTTCTGGACAGTGATCTTCTACTTCCTCCTCTTCCTCTGGGTTTTTTCCAAGGTTAGCCATCTTTGGGGATTGGCAAGTGGAGTTTTGGGTGTTGGTGTTGTGTAAGAAGTTACTCCTAAAACCAGGGGACAGCACTCTTGTGTTGAGGACAGGGCACTCTTGTGAACTCACAATAAAACGAAACCTTTAACAGTCCATTTGGACAATTAAAAAAAAAATTTTCCCCAGATCTAACTACTAATGTTTTTTTTTTTTTAATAATCACAAACAATATATACACATATGTATATGAATAAAGCCAATGAACAGTTTGGCAAAAATATTTATATCCTTCCTCAGTTATACCTTAATGTGAAAACTAACCTGTTTCCACAGGGTTTATTTCTCTTGTTAGCAGCTGGCTGTGGCCACACCACATGAGCGATGCCTATGCTAATTGGTTGATGTGCTGACATTGTCATTTGGTTGGTTAGGAGTGGCTGGGGGTGGGGGATAATGGAGCTGTAATGGTTACCATGGGGACGAACTTTGCTGTAGAACAAGAACAAGGAGATAGTACAACATAATTCTATTGTAAAACTGCTACAACTGGCAAAACTATGTTAAACTACTAAAAACTATGACAAACAGGAGATCCAAAACACTAAACATTCAACAAGTGACTGTCATGCAGCCTTTACTCACCCCCAGTCTGCCAGTCTCTGTGGACCTGCCACAGAATCAGAAGCCAGTGTGGTTGCTGGGGGGGCCACTGGGGTCACCTGTTGCCAGGCAGGTACCAGGATCTGCTGGGCCCTATTAGACCAGGCCTGCTGCAAAGAAGAAGAGTGAGACAAGTGGCATATTTAAGGAAACATGAAACAAAACAGCAGAATCGTCATTGAAATAGGTGTACAAAATGTGCATACCTGTGTGATGACCCCTGGTCTAATCTGTAGAGGCTGGATGGCTGGGGCCTGGGTAACAAGGGGCACCGTGTTCTCCATTCTTACAGAATAGCCCGCTGGCTTATTTGGATTTGGAGGGAGGCCTGTTAAACAAACAAACTGCTATAATCTACAAGGTACATACACTTACTAATAATTGATGGATGGACTTTCTTGGCAGACATGAAAGCAAGTGGGAGGCACTAAGGAGGTCAGTGTACCTTGTATGGTTGGGGGACAGAGAATCAGTGCTTGCTGAAAGGAGTCCCCAAACTGAGCACCTGTCTGCAGTGGGATCCCAGGATGCATAACAGAGGGTGCAGATGGGGCTAAAGGCTGCACAGCACAAAAAGAGACATTTTGCAACAATCCACTCTAAATAACTGTATTTATCTTAATCAGAATACTTTATTGATCCCAGGGGGAAACTGGGGAGAGAAATGATAGAAATATGCAGCAATTTTGGAAAAACTGGTGGACGTCCCAGTAGTAACATGTTACAAAGGCAGCATCAATGTAATACAACCAAATGACCCATAGGTGGCAATACTGCAATTCTAGATAATACTCATATGTAAGAACACAGATCAACACACAAAACACAGGCCCTTGGCTCAAAGTTCACTTAAACCAGTGCAACTTCAGAGTAATCTGGGCTATTGAATTATGGCCATTATGCTTTGGCAGTCCAAACATGATCAAAAGGGCGCTTGCAGACATGGTAAGAACAAAGCTCCTTTTTACCTGTATGAACAGCTGACCAGCCTTTTCCATTTAAGTCTTAACTGGAACCAATTACAGTTTACAATCTACGCATGCAACAGTACTTTGGGCAGTCCATTCTGACGCACAGGGCCTGCACATGACCAAAACATTCACCTGATAAATAAAATAATTGTATAAACATCTAAAGCGTCCGCATACTACACAAAGTAGTAAATGAAGTCAAATTTTCTTATGAAATATTAACAATGTAGCCAAAATGGCATAAAAAGTAAGCCCAGTGTATGTGGGAGGTCAGCTCACTAAAGAGAGGTTTCTCTCTCTCTCTCTTTTTCTCCTTGGCAACCAAACGCTCTCCCCATGTTGCGCTGACGTCAGCTAGCGTTGCCATGACTATGACGCTGCCATGCAATAAGGTGACATTAGTGAGGTCTGTGAGAGAACAATGGTGTAGAGGTAAACAGGGCCATTTACATGAGAAGCAGGGACACAAATACACCCACTGACATCAGTGGAGTCCAAGCTGAGCCATCTTAACATGGCAACTACACAGGAACATGAAATAAACACTGCTAGCTCATTCTTTACAGCACTCTCAGTGCTCTCTGCACAATGGCTTTTACAGAGAACCATATGTTGCATTAAGTCAAACCTAAAGCAGAGCATGTTGTGACACTTCTAATTTGACTGTTTTGACAGTGACTCACTGCTTGTGTTAAGCAAAACGCACATCACCCTCATGTTTCAGCAGACATTGATCTATATTTACGACCACTGCATTTGGTAACCAAACACAGGCAAAAAGGGACAGAGCTGCAATGAACGGCATAACAAGGCATCTTAAAACACAGGCAAGGGTGATAGCGCATGGAAAACATTAAGACTTTGAATATCAAGCACAACTGTGGCTGGTTACAATGCGCAAGAGCCTCCACCACATGCACAGCATTAAGAAGTGTAATACACTGCGGTAGTGCTTGCCGTACTTGAGGGTGCACGCCGGCCATCTTGCTGAAGGGCACGGTCAGGTTGGGCGCCGAGGTGGTGACAGGCCTCACAAACGGAGCCTTGTTCCGGTTGATGGTGTCGTATGTGCCAGGACGCGACCGGCACACATCCATGATGTTGAAACAAGATTTCACACTATAAAAAGTGAAAGGAAAAGTGATCCTTTAATGAGCTGAACGATTTTTGTTTCAACTCACACACAACACTGACACACAATTTAGAAACTCTTCTTAAAATAAATAAGTAAATAAACAGGGAAAAATACATGAAGCATGGAATTGTATTAATTACATACTGTCGTTCCAGTTTTAAATCACTTGTAATCACCGTATTAACAACAATATACATACACAATAATGGCATAAATAATTTGGATTTAAACAGTAAAAAAAAATAAATTTAATTTCACATTAAAGAGTCCTGCAAGCAAGATATTATTAAATGTTACCTAACATATGGTGATTATTTTGTTTTTTAATTATCTGCTGAGAGATCATTTCATCTTCAATTCTGAAATATGACAAATATGATGTATTCCAACTTAATTCCTGACACAGTACAGCTTTGATTTGTTTAATAATTATCCAGTCTGTCATTCTAGAAACATCCAAAATTCATTTAGTTTATCAGCCTATGGGTGCACATCTCTAGTCCTGGAGGGCTGGTGTCCAGCTCAGAGTGCTGAGGGATTCTGGGTGTATTTGATCAGGCAAACTACCAAACTGTGCTGGACACTGGGCTTCACACACTGGTGTTGTGCACTCCTGCTTTAACCATTTCCAAATGTAATAAGCTCACATCTCAGATCATTTCTTAAATCTAGAAAAAGTTACTTTTTACTGTATTTGTGTGTATTTGCATTTATTCATATTGTTCTGGTGTTTTTATAGCAGAACACACTGCAGAGATAAATGACAAAAGACTTCTGCACAGTATTGTACAATATATTAATATTCATAACGCTGCTGTCGGAACAAAACCAAAATGGTAACTTTACAAGAGAAGGAAAAAACATACATTACTTTCAACATTACTTTCAATGTAAGTCAATGGAACCAGACTTTTTTCCCCCCCAAGACATTTTTGTCCATTTGTTTCGGTCCATCCTTCACGAAATTCATACACAATATAAAGGTCAACATGCATTTTCAAATTATGTCAAAAACTGAAAATCGACAAAAATGGAGATATAAGGTTTTGTTCCGACAACAACAATACACTAATTATAAATTAAACGATGAAATTCTTTCACCTGGTTCATTTGAAAGAGATTAATATGTTTTAGGTGAATTTTTATTTTGGAGTTTTAGATACTCACTGGTTGCTTTGGGGAAAGTCCAGCAAGTGCTGCATGGTGACAAAGGGATGGTTGAGGGCATCACTGGGGACTATTCTCTTTTCTGCATCTATTAACAACATCTTTTTCAGCAAGACCACAAACTCTCCACGGTCCACCTTCTCTGCCAATAAGTCACTGCCTTCCAGATTCATCACCAAGTTCACCTGGGAGGAAACGGGGAAATGAGTTACTTGCAAAAAAATAAAGTGTGCACATTTTAATACTTCTCAGTTGACTGATTTTAATAGCACAAAGCTTTATTTCGGGCCATACATACATGCGCTATATCATCCAAACAGCTGAATATGTACTTTCTGGCTTCTTTTGATTTCATCCCTGTTTCTGTCTCATGTTCCTCTGTTGACTGAAAAAAGACACAGAATAAACAGCCATCACATGCAGTGTTCTTCACAAGATGACACATCACAGCTGTGCATCCTGGTCGAGTGACTATGTGGGTCCTGGACTCACTTTCAGTCTCCATGCTGCATAAGGGGAATCCGACTCTCTGCAGAAGAAACGTGATGTCTTAGTCCCCACGTTCAACAAGTGCTCTCCTGGTAGGCCCTGCGTCTGGGAAATGTAGCGAATCTGAGAGAGAGACAGCGCGAGTGAATGAGCGTGACAGAGAGCGAGAGAGAGAAAGAGAGGGCTAGGTTAACTCTTATGGACACACATAAGTCATACGGTCATTGGAATTGAAGTGATTCTGGAGTATTTCTACTGGTCCATTCATCATGAACTTTTCACATTACATACAGCACAGCTGCCCGACAAAACTGTCAACTGACAAAAATGAAGACGTGTTTAATTTTTTCCCCAGACACTGACGATTATGTTTGATGCACTGTAAAGGGGATTTCCACCAATTTTTCTAAATGTCTGCACTCTTCAAACAATGAGTTGTAAAAAGGTCAGTCAGAGTGGTTTGATTTTAGACCGACTTGAATTTCTTTACAATGGAAGTGATAGCAACCAGAGGTTATGATGTCAAAAATGCAAATATTTGCCACTGTATTTACTAACAGTGAACCTACAAGTGTCTGAGTTTTTCTATAAAATGTTGATAAAGTGTTAAATTTGAAGAAAAAAAAATGTGCATCTCTGTGATGAATGGATTTCAATTTGAGTATGTTTTTGTAGGAGAGTATTTTAGGAGTATGAAATGTATAGTAAAACAATGTCTCAGGCATCAGGCAACAAATTTATAATCATTTTATATTATAACTTTTAGAAGCATTAAACGTCAGACATCTAGACATTTGGTCATTTTCCCATTCACACTGACTTTAACCTCAACCAAATTCCTAACCCGAACCCTGATACTCATCTTTGGGGGCAGTCATGGGCTGGAGGTTAGGGAACCAGCCTTATGACCGGAAGGTTGCCGGTTCGATCCCCAGAGCCGACAACACATGACTGAGGTGTCCTTGAGCAAGACAACTACCCTAAATAAGCACACAGTGTCTACAGATAATCACAGAACCCAGTAAACGAGTATAGTTATTTTCCCCACAGGTGTCTGAAGGTGGTGACGTATGGGACTGGTACGTGCACATGAGAGAATTTGTGTGCAAGTGTGCGAGCCAGCAAGCGAGCTAGAGCAACACCCTGACGTCAGCTGCACCCAAGTGTAAGGAGAAACATCTATTAGACACTCAGTGTGACAGAAAAGCTCCAAAGGTAAAGTGTTCTTTCTGGCATTTTGGGCCCCCTGGTCACAAGACCCTTTAACCTCTTGACTCTAGATCACTATCACTCATGCAGGGCTGCAGCAAACATGCCTTTTAATGATGAACTAATCTGTCTTTTATGCTTTAGATAAAATAAATGACAACCTCTTACTCCCCAGGGGATATTTTTCCATCTGAATTTACGTGACCAAATCATAAGGCAAATTATCCAGTAACTGCATGAAATAAATGTACGTTTTTATTTATTTATTTGTTTATTTTTGAAGCTCCATTCAAATTAACAGAAAATGTGTTTTAATTGGAATTATATTCAATTTACACTGTCGTTCCAGTTTTAAAATCACTTGTAATCACCGTATTAACAACAACAATACACATACACAATAATGGCATGCATAATTTGGATTTAAACAGTAAAAAAATGTATTACATGAAAATTACATGAAATGGTTACAGATACACTGCGTGACACCTGTGTTTGTGGAGTTACACATAATTTTGCCCATAAACAATAAGCAATAAAGCTTTTCACCAATGCCATGTCTGAAATGGTTCCCTGATCACAAAACTGTACACTTGAAAATCTAGATCACTGTAGAGAGCACTATTATAGGGAGCAGAATCCATCATGGATGGAAATTGTGCATGAATCTTCAAACCAAACCATGCAGAGTATTATGGGTATCCCCTGTCCACTAGGGTACATTGTTTGTACACCATTTATTGCGGTGCACTGTGACACTGTTTGAATGCACCAGACCTTCTTATTTTCTTGTTTTCAGACACCACTACAGCAGAATAACAGAGCCCCAAAATGGTGCACCAGTGAACAGGGCACAGTTTTGGACACAGGTCAAGACTGTTTGATTGGACCATCTCATGTTTAGTGCAGGCCAAGCTGGCCACAACTACGAGGATTTTGCCAGATGCTTTCTTTTCTGTTCTGTTCAAATGTCCTTCAGAAAACAAGTAGTTACATGCTCTACATGCTGTGATGTTTCTTTGAAGCATTTAGGAGCTAGTAAATGAGACATCTGTTTGTGTTTGCCAGGGAATATCACTGTTTTCCATGGGTGTTTTTGCATAGCCCTGTTTTGAAAGTCATCTGACCTTGCAGGCCACACTAAAACAACGGTCTGGGGTTGGTTGTTCTACCTGTCAGTCAGACCCCTTCCTGTCAAAGTAGACAATCCTTCGCCATGTTAAGCAATAATCCACACACAACTGTCCAACAATAGGCAGAGACCGGGTTTGCAAGACTGCCGCTGTGGTAGGCTACCATTCAGTCTTGGTTTGGCTAAAAAACTATGTAAAGGTTACAACCCTTTGACGGAGAGCAAGGAGACAACCTGTACTGAGCATGAAGCAACTGTCCTGAACATGTGCAAAAAAAACTGTCCTAGACATCCATCAAACAAGAATTCTAAAAGCTAGATGTTCTCCAGAGCAGCAAGAAAATTGCTTTTTTATTTTGAGAAGGCTGTGTTTGAGTGTTTTGTGCATTCTAGACGCAAAAAAATCCAATTAAAAATGTTCCCTTCTGTGTTTGGGAAAGCACAGTTCAAGGCTTCAGGTTCAAATGGGCAACAGCAGCATTTTACAGGAAAAACTAACCAAAAGTGATCCAATATTCTGACCAAACTGACCAATGCACATGGTCATTCAGCAACACAAACATTTCTTCCACACCAACCAATCAGTGGCAACATTTTTGTGGCCTCACACAACGTCAATAATTTAAGCAATTTCTTTATCAACTCAAAGAAGATGAACGTCACAAACATCCGTGCCTGGAAATAGACAGCCGGCCAGTGAGTGGGAAACGGACGAGGCGGGAAGTGAGCAAGGCTTCCCAAGCTGAATGTTTTGATTGGCGCAATGTGTACATATTCAACGACGAGGAGCAAGGCCGGACAAGGGAGTTGATTCATCAACATTCCAATCTCTTACATCACCACGCTGTGAGTGAAAACTCTCTGCCTACAGGAATCAGCCATTCTAGTAAACAGTGCGCGACATATGAAAGAGCACCAGCTCTGTGCACAGTATGTCAACAAAATGCACTGCCCTCTGAATCTCCACTGCAGTGTTTTTCACCACAATGGTATTACAGTGTATGTGTTGTATTAGAGTCATGTGCTGTATAAATGATAACATGCACTTGCATTTCTTAAAAACCTGTGGATATAGCATGTTACATTATATGTGAATAGTCATTTGCATTGCAACGTCTCTGTAAATCTCATACAGCACTGCGCAAAAGTCAGAGACTACACTTAATTTGTTTAATTTACAGTCAAAATGGCTGTTTATAACAAGCTATTCATTTTCAGTGTCAATATAAAAAAAATACCTACTCAATGTGAAATGACAAAAACCCCTAAATATGTAAACTAAGTGTGATATCAGTTTTTCTGTATTTAGTGTGTTCACCCTTTGCCTTTTTCATAGCTTCCATTGTTTTGTGGAGACTTCTCATTTGTTCAAAGAAATCTTTGTTTGTTGCATTTTCTGCTTCTCATGATCCAAATAATCTCACATACATATTCCGTGATGTTAAGATCTGGATTCCGGGGTGGACAGTCCACTGTTCTTTTTCATTTTAAATGTATTTGATTTGCAAATGTTCTTTTTACTTGAATTTCTTCTTCTTTTTGCAAGTGCAATATCTTACAGCTACTCTATTTGAAAATAACTCCTGAAAGAACAACTTTTTATTTTGATTAAATGGTGGGGTAGGGGCTCTGATTTTTTGCACAGTACTGCAACATCATCTAACACAGGTGTGTTATTAGCACAGTTCTTTTTGTTGCTGCTGCAACCACAATGACATTCAGGATAAAAAGCTTTTCTCTGTATCAGAGCTTCACAGCTAGTTCTATTTCTGTATAGTTTTAAAGGCATAAATTTAATTTGTTTGTGATTCCATGTGAAGCCTGCTTTGCATGTGTAAGTGACAGAACCTAGAGGCTTGTTTTCGTAGAAAGGTGTGTCAGTGAAGTAACTCCAGTATATAAGTGTGATAGAGTCTGCTTGCAGGCCCAAACCTGTCCAGGAAGGGAGAAGAAACCACCAGACAGCAATGCCAGATAGCACACACCTCCAAATTATCCCATGTACTAAATACATGCTCACCATATACAAACAGCCGACATCTCCAGAGGTTCATGCAGACACAAACACACAGTATAAACCATCAAATGCTCGTTTCCTCGTCTTGTTTGTCTATAACGACACATTCCTGTGGCCTAATAGCTGCTTACTGCACTGCTAAAACACTGCTGTAATGTTGAGTGAGGGTTCTACACTCAACATTAAAGCAGAGACGCTGCTGCTGGTGCAGTAGGCCGGGGTTCAGCTTCGCTATAAATACATTCTGCTGTGTGGTGTGGAACTGGACCCCCATGAAGGAGGAGCAATTCAGAGGGGGTGCTAATGTGTAGGGGTGGGTAACGGCAGTCCCTCTCTGGTCAACAGTCTGACACTCCACACCTTCATAGGTCAGGGGCCCTGTTAGTAAGATAAGACTTTGCGCATTAAATCAACACGTGATTGTTAATGTGAGCCAAACGCAACCAGGGAAATGTGGCTTTCAGTTTTACGATGGACAGGCTACAAACACAATTTTAACGTAAGTGTCACCCACCTAAAATAAGAATAAAGACAATTTCAACAACCTAGATGAGCATCTAAATGTCAATGTCTTTTGAAGAGTGGATTTACATTTATAAATGCAAGCCCCATGTAGAGTAGCATGTGGGAAACATTTACAGAAATGAACTAAACCATCTTCAGGCACACTTCTCTAATCTGCACTGTAAGAACAAAAGTTCATATAGTCATAAATGTATGAACTTAAAATCCAATTCACCAACTAGATACACTAGAAAACAGTCATATCTCCAAAATAGTAACTTTACAAGAAGATTAAAAAAAGTTCTTAACTTCATTGCACACACAAAAAAAATAGTTAAAAGTAATTTCAGACCATTTTCATTGGTCCATGTGTTATGAAATCTTCAATATAGGCAGCTGGTGCTTTTAAAACAGAATAAAAAATGGAAAATGAAAAATCTGACTCACTAAAGATATGACAGCGATGAAAAATTTGGAGTTACCTACCACAAAAGCACTAAACTGGTACAAGAGGTGGAGCAGAACGAATACGATGCCTGGCATCAAAAATACCTAGACGTTCAGTCAGTGGTCTTAAGAGGGGCTTTATATTATAATGCAGTTTGACATATGGGGATGGAGCAGGTGCTGTTATGGATTGGGAGTGTTAAGACCTGATGGCTCCCCTTGGCATCCTTCAAAAACCCCACAGCCGCACTGGTGGAGATCCATCACCCATCGCCCAGCACCCCCTTCTCTGCTCTCTCTCGCTGGGCCACCCAGTCCTTCCAAGGCATGGGGCTGCTGGAGCTAGTCTTTCCCAGCCTTGCCCGGAAACAGTGTTCTAATCTGGGCCTGTTGCTGCCCATCCCTCTCCCTCCCTCACACACACACCACGAGACACACACTGACACACAGAATGTCTCTCAAAGTCCCCAAAGAGTCTTCAGGGCCCCAGTTCTCAGCAGGAGAGAAGAAGCCACAGCAGAACTCAGCAGAAAAGGCATTATGCTAATAGAAGATGCAGAAAATGTACGTACCACACACATACACTCCCTGAAAAAACACAGAGGTACACGTCCCCGTGATCAAGTCTTAGAGAGATGGCAGTACAAATTCTTCTGCAGATTGTTTGGGCTTGAGAGCACATACCACAGCTCAGTGCATAACAGATGACGTAGTGCAAATGAACACAGAAATGTGTGAGAAATCACATCTGAGAGCAGACTTTCTGAAGGAAAGGCCACCAAGTTGAGTCTGACATACAGCAAGAAGCAGTGAGACTCAAAATTCAGGGCCGTCACTGCAGATTTGATAAGTAACTGAGTATTTAAACATCTATTTTAATGTTTAACCAAGCGATCTGAGGGCAAACAACAAACATGAGCTTGACTGATCAATACCAAATCAAAACACTTCACTTGTAAACAGATAATGTAGAAAGTCTATAAAAAGACTGCATTAAACAAATATACTTTGCCAGTATGTGTCCAGTATGTGTCTATATATTCAAGATTCAAGAGTTCTATTGTCATATGTACAGCAGAACAGACAGTTATCCTGCACAATGAAATTCTGACTTTGCTGTTCCTCCATTCACCAAATATAATCTTAATATAATCTTATAAGAAAACAGAAAAAAAAATAGAAAATATAAGAATAACACTAAAACAATAGTAAAAAAGTACAGTTATATGTGCAAAGTTATATAAACAGAATTTATAATACACAAATATAAATGGAAGTGCTCATACTGTTTCTTACTGTAAGAGAAATCAGAAGGAGCAGGGGTCGTCATTGCCTATTGCATGCTGCCCCAGGTCACTACATCTGTGGCTACTAAAAAAAAGCAGAGTCTGTTTACTTGACTTTTTTCCTTTTATCAAATCAAATCAGACAGGTTATATTTTCACACATTCACATGTTTCCACCATTAATAACAAAACCAACTATTTTTCACTCATAGATCCAGACCCTGTATGGTCAGACACAGAACTAAGTGCATCAAATTATGGAATTCATCCAGCTGCAGAGTTAACATCCACGATTACTAATGTGACAACTTCTATAAGCCCTTCACAGTTCTTTGTGACCTATCGCTTTGGCTTGGTTAATAAAATCCAGCTTTACTGTTAGTGGCAGTCCTGACAATAAAGAAAATAAATTATGATTGTTTCAAGGTGGGGGAAAAAAAGAAAGTTCAATGCGGAATGGAATGTGTATGGCTGGAGAATGTGTGAAATGTGTGAAATATTGTGAAAAACGTGATTGCTTCACATTATTCTGTGGTTTCATTAGTACAATTTCAATATGGAGTGGAAGTGGGGGGCTCACAGCAACACTTGGTTTTAGTACTTAAGAATAATAAATGATAAACTGGCCTATAATCTACATTTTTCTAGTATTTTATTTTTGCCCTGAGGACTGCTTATAATGGGGGAGTACAATCTTATCCATAAAAGGCTGGCGTGGTGCAGGTTTTCAGTGCAACAAAGCAGGAGCATACTTGATTAGTTGTTTGAAGACTGAGACTGACTGATTAAAAGAAAGGAATCAGCTGTGCTCTGGTTGTCTGAACCAAAAACCTGCATCCACATCAGCCCTTTGTGGATAAGACTAGATAACCCCCAACTTATAACATGTGGGTTTACGTACCAGTCATAATTCATCCTCACCTGACCGCTTCCAATATTACGTGTTAGACTGCTTTTGTTACTGTGCCAGACAAACATATGTAAACTCCTCTTCTGATAACTGTTTTGTATTGTGCCTCACTGAAAAAGCAGTTTGTGCTGAAACACACCTTATAACTTTGGTGTGTAAGGTTGAGGCTTAAATGCTGTAGGTGAAGTAGATGAATGTGTATAGATGGTTTGTTTTTTTGTGATGGGCTGTTTTTGCAACTTGCTAAATATGGATGATATGGACTGGGGAGTGAATGGTACGTTTTGAAACTAAAATGTTTACATACTACATTAAACTTGTTTTTTCTTTAAAAACCTGAATGATATGGAACCTTTAATTGTAAATACAATGCATTTACAACAAACATGTTTCTATAACTACGGCCACAAGATTCACTAGCATGGTGGTCTCGGCGGCCAGTGCAAATTCCCTGCCTACACCTGAACTGGAGAAACTGAAATGTGAATTACCATCAGGCAAACAGCTAATCATTCCAGATTTATTAAAAAGTTAAAGTTTTAAAGTTTACATGTAAAAGCTTTTAGTTTCAAGTAAGTTTAACTGAGGAACTGTGATGGCCCTAGTCCACAGTTTCACTAGCATATTGTTGTTGTTAGCAGGAATGGAGGGGCAGTGCCAGTGAGGAGGCTAATCATCCGTGGACTGAATAATACCTGGTCATACTCCAGAGCCCCAGGGTAGAGGGGCCAGCCCAGGAAGAGCTCAGCTATCACACAGCCCAGCGACCACATGTCTATGGCTTCACAAAACGGCAGGCCCAGAATGATCTCCGGAGCCCTGTGGGGGAACAAACAAGAGGAACAAAGTTAGCCTTCCAAACATCCAGCCTCACAAGCACAACAACATTATTGTATGGCACCGAGACAGCACATGACATGGTAGGTGTGCTCCAGTGGGTTTAATGTAGTTTATTTCTTGGTGGCATGACACAGCAGGGCTGTGGAGCACAACACAGAACAACGTCACTGTTGTATTCACAACAATGGCTGATTTACTTCAGCATGACTCTACAGGCCCAATGGGTCAAAGTGAACCAGGGAACATGTTTCGACAAAGGCAGAAGGACGTATGCTGGTTTAAGGTAGGATTGTTCTAGTAACATTAGAACTTGTGCCAAGGATTACCAAAGGCTAACATGGACAGTTGGACATTTAGGTCTAACATTATGCATAAGTGCAGTCACTGTAAGGCAGGAAGCTCCAAGTGCTTAGTGCCAGATCACCGTGGTGATCCCAATGATCAGCATTACGGGTGTGCCACGTGACCCTGAGGGTGACGCAGCTCCACTCAGTACTCATTTGAGTAAGTTGGCCTGACAGCTTACCGTTACTCAGGTTACGCTGGTGTCTCGTTACAGCCGTAACAGCGGCTCTATATGGGCCTCCTACGCAGCTCCATTAGCTGAAGAGGACGGCACCCTGAATTAGACTGAGAACACATGTGCACTGACACAAAGGATGAAACCTAGTAAGCCACAGCCTCCACTGTGTGGAAGGGAGAAGATGAAAGCACAGCTCTCTTAGGTTTTAATAAATCCACATAACTGAGAGCCTGCTGCTGCTCTCACACGTGGCCCACACTAGCTTCCAGCAGCTCCAGCAGCAAAAGGGTGGGCTCCACAGCAAGAACTATTCATCTGCTCCTCCTCTCAACAACAAGAGGGAGAATGTGTCATTTCTTAATATAAGGCAGTCTCTGGAGTGAGTAGTGAAAATGTCACCAGCCAGAAGTAATTACCAACAATGATGTCATGAGAGTCCACTGGGGTATTTTACATAAAAAATAATAATGAATAAATAAACTGAACATCGTTTATTTGGGATTTTAATAAACATTTAATGGAGTTTGAAACCGTCTTCATAATCTAATGGAGCACGGCAAGAGCTAATATAATACAACAAATATTTCACTTCAAAGTTTCCTGACATCATCAAACCGAGCCTAAGCAAAGGAGTTGATGTAGCAACCACAATCAGACTGATAGTAAACACACAGGGCGAGTAAAGGCCAGGACGGTGTCACATTCCTGTTTTCTGGTGCATACCGTACTGTCCCTCACATTCTGAACATCACAGCGAAAGTTTCTCGAACAGAAAAACACACTGGGAGAGTCCTTGGGTATGAGGGACAGCAGAACACAGTAGCCTTCCCCTCTGACCTTTTTCAGTATGATCTAGATAAGTTCCACCCCAAGGACTAACTTATAAGTCTCAGCTTCTAGAGTAAGTAAATATTTAGTCTCTAAACTGTATAAAATCATTGAAACCCTTGTAGTACATTTCTACAATTATTAGCAGCAACAGCAACTCTTCCAGTTTGTGGTTTATTTCTCTAATAATAATACTTTATTTCTGTGGTTTATTTCTCTAATAATAATACTAATTACTTCATACTTGAGAAGAATTTTTTATTTAATAGTTAAAAAGCTAAACAGTCTCTCTTACATAGTCAAATATACATACAAATATAGTCAAAGGAATCAAAGAGAGACTGTAAAAAAGTGAACATGAGGTTGTGCTCTGTGATAAATTGACAGAATAGAAAGTCTCTGATGTGGTACAAATGTATCTTTGCCTATTGTATCTTTACGAATTATAAGTCTGAAAACAAGCCGTCTGTGGCTATTAGATGCACTAAAGTCAAGAAATTCTGCTTCAGAGTGAGAGGCACATCTCATCACCAGTTGTTGTGCTTTTTAAGCTCTTCCAAACACAGAAAGGCTTCTCCTAACAAAACATGGGGCAAGAAGATTTTCACATTGTGATTACATCAGTTATTTAAAACAAAGAGGACAATGTATAGCTACCATCAGACTACTTAACATGGCTATGTTTTAGCAGTTTTATTATTTTAAGAAGCAATTTTCAGGCTGTTAAGACAATTTATTAAACCTATATTAAAGTACACTGTAAATAAAGGTTTCCTCCAATTTAAGCAGACACTGCAGGTAGTGCGGTGTTACAAAATAGCCTGCCGTGCTGAAACAATTTGGAAAAAGTTGCGGATATCGATTAAGAGAACATTTAGTCTGTTTGCATGAAGGGCAGCCTGCAGTCCACATTCATGCCTCCTTTTTTCTGGGCACTGACAGTGCGCTGGTGTATGTTAAGTAAGTTACATTTCAGAGGCAGCAAATTCAATGTTTCTTTCCTACAAGACAAACAGAAACTAAAAAAATAATTTAAAAAAAGAATCTGAACAACAGTACAGCATTAGATATAAATCAGTAGCCTACGCCTAACCTCCCACCTTGCCATCCACAGTCAGAAGACTTTTAAAATAGTAAGCCTAATTAAACAGAAAAAGAAAAACAAATCTCAATGCAAACAAGTCAATGATGTTAACTGAGCAGAACTGATGGAGAAACTATACAAGTTGGATTATTTTACAGGTATAAACCTATGGGTTGATACCTATACTAACTAGAGCATGCTTGGTCAAGGTTATAAATCTACTGTTCCTCTATTCATCAGCATGTTCCCATGCTTTAAACTGAAAGAGAATGGAGATGAGAGTCAGACTGAAAGAGAGACAGAGCTAAAAGGAAAGAAGACCCCTCTATTTCATTTCCCCGAGAATTCTATCAACAATCCCTCTGTCGCTCAAACCCTGAACCAGCTCAACAAGAACGAGAGTGCACAAAGTTTAAGCTACTGAGACTTGCTTGCAAAGCTGATAAGATCTACTGTATTTCTTCTGGAAATAACAGATGGCACCTACCACTACTTTTGGAGAGGAAATTACAAGCTTCTCCCTTCAACACAGCACAATTCAATGCAATTCAAAGTAAAATTATTCCACTTGAAGTATGTGCACAAGGAATTCTCTGAGCAAAAGTAAAAAAAAATGCACTGCCTTTTGGATAAACATGAATTATTACATTTAAATATTTCACTTTGATCCATGGAGTCATCCTCTACTGCCATGTTTACTTAAAAGAACACCATCCATGATGTATTTTCCACTATCACCAAACTGGAGATATACAACACAACAGCCACAGCAAAGCAGGGATTTAAATTTCTCCAAGCACAAAGCGAATGCTTTTCTGGAGCTGAAGTAGACTAATGTGGGCAACATCTCTCAGTATAGCCTGTTTGACTATTCATATTCATCTACCTTTAGGCCTCAATGGGGAATTCCAACCTATATTTTCTTTGCCCCTTCTTCCTTTACTGCTTTTCACCTACTGATAGCAAAAAACTGCTTCATGCACAATTCAATTAACATTTCCTCGTATCGAAGCAAAGTCACCGATACAACTGAATTTCTGCCTGGCTGGATGATGTAGCTGATGAGTCAACAGTAGACAGTAAAATCCCCATCGTTTATAAAGCAGCTTCTTCAGAAATTCAAATCTACAAAACGAATCAAGAAAATGAAATGACACCCTTTTGGAAATCACTAAGTGGAAGCACACTTATGAGCTGTTTATGTCACTAATGCCAACCAAAATTTGCTTCTATGAATTTCAGATTTTGCATGAAAAAAGGTATCCGTTAAGGCATTTGGATAAAGGCTATTAGAACAAGTGCAGTCCGTTCTAATTAAAGCAGGCCATGCACCGCCACTAGACAATGATTCACCTTAATTTAAGGCAGCTCTAACGGAGATGTGTCTGAAAAGTCTTGTCACACCAAACACATCTGTATCACTGCACTTAACCGTCAAAATAATGCTATAGCACAGAAGCCTTTCAACCTGCTTAGGGGTCAATCCACGTGAAATGGCCAAACTCACTCAAGATTTGTTTGAAATGTTTTGAAATGTTTTGTTTGTCACCATGCCTCATAAGACTTTTTAAAAACAAAACAAAACCAAAAAAAAAAATAAAATAACCCTCTTTAGTTTTTTGAGACCGACACAGAGGCTTTAAAACACAAATATGGCCTAAATTTGTCTTAATGAACCCATATCCAAGACTTTTTTACTGCATTTAATTTTTTTCTCCTGAAATTCACTTAAAACATGTAGTTTTATGTACCACAAACTGTCTTACATGACCATTTTCTTGGTCTTTATCCCTAATTAAAGAAGCTGTTTAGCTTTAAAGACTTGCACATTCATTCAGAAAGCGCTCCAGGCTATAACACTCCTTATAACTCCAGTGGGGGTGTGCTGAGCTAAACTGATGTAGGCTGAATCCCAGATATATTTAAATGCAATGACCTTTGTAACATCATAAAAAAAAAAGAAATGCTTTGTTTCTGGAGCACGGTTTCCATGCACACACTCTGGAATGAACTATGCTTTTAAACTTTTACCACGTTTACACACCAAACCAAATTTTTTTTAAATAAGTAAGGAAAAGTTTTTTTTATGATATGGGTACCTTAAAAAAAAGTGCTACAAAAAGAATCCATGTTGACAAGTCATAACATATGAGGTATTGGTGTAAGGAATATTATGTTCAAATGCTGTTTTAAGGTGAGTTTAACTACCAAAACAGAAGACACAGGTGTGCACGTTTGCTATTGCATGGCTTCCAAACACAGCAAATGTTCTGCGCACTGGAGCTACTTTGGTCTTAGCTCTTGGGAACTTTGATATTGAACTTTGACATTATTTTCTTTAAGTCTTAAGCATAGCTGATGGTCAGAGAGAGTTAGTCGAGAATGTTTTCTGAAATCTGGTGATTTAAGGGAGATTTACTCTTTTAAGATAGAGAACACTGGCATGGAACCTGCAAAGCTTGAGAAAATAGATTTAGTGAGGATTCAACCAGTTCAGATTTCAAATTAAATAACTGAGCGCCTGCGAAATTCCTGGATCTCACTGAGATTTACAGCCCTGATAGCCTCGCAGAACCAGCTTAAACACAGCACTGTGGTGATTCCGCCAGAGGTAACATAGCCTTGCCACACAGAGGTAACATAGCCTTTGAGGCAATGATATGTTTACCCAGCGGTACAACCAATGCTGTGTGAAGCCTACAACCAATGCTGTGTGAAGCCTTGTGTGTTGGTGCTGTATTACAGACAGGTTGGTACTGGATCAGGTTCAGATGTTGCTTTGGCACGTACTCCAAGACGGGAATTTCCTCCATGTCTGATCCTTTTCAAGTTCAGAAAAAAAAGTTACATAAACAGCGTAGACTCATAGACACGGGTAAAAAAAAAACACATGTTGTTGCATAAGCAAAATAATACAGGTACAGGTCGGAATATAAACAAGCTCTCCCATCAGATTTAGACATAACATTAAACAGCAAAGACACAGTGACATGTAAATGGTTCTAAAATGTTTTTTGATTGAAAAATATTCAAAATTAAGTATAAAATACCGTATGCCAAATTCTGCAAGACTGGTGTCAAAGTAAGTGGCAAAATACACTTGTCCTGCTGCCAGCATGAGCTTAAACAAGCATACAGAAACAAAGTGCTGAGCATGGCACTGGCACACTACAGTGTTCAAAATGAGCACAGGCAATCTGCCCAGACAGGGGATGGAAATGCCCTCTATCAAAGACCACTAATCTAATGTAAGACTACCCCTCTGTACTAGGCACAAAAAAAACGTGGACAAATATTATTTGTCCATATGTTAATAATTGTACTTTTGTGATCAGACATTTTGCAGTAATGTTTGCTTATCCTCTTTGTCTTCTGGTAATCCTAGTGAGTTGTTTTTCGCCACCCATATTAAGTCTAAACAGTCCAGCAACATAACTCACCGACTGAACCACTTTCAGAACAAAAAGAAAATAATGGCTGAAAGTAATATATAACAATAACAGTAATAATATCTTAGTGAACTTATGCATTCTTTCAACGTTTTCTTGATATGCATCATGCAACTCAATCCAACTCAACAGGACATGCACTTGGTGCATAAATGTGCTTTTAAAGGGTTTCTCTGCTTGACTTATTATGATTACATAGGCTGATATTATGGTAACAAATGTGTTACCATAACTTTACCAGCTTTCTCAGCACGTCCAAAAAAAGTGATTCCTGGTTTGCTACATAGCAGCTTAGGTAGGCACATCACAAATCAGCTTCAAGACTCATATCTGTGCAGGTAAACTTGTGCATTTGTGTTTGAAGCTGTTAGCTTAAACTAATTTTAATTCATGTCCTCCTTAGCACCAGACTGATGTCATCTTACAGAGAAGGCTAAACCACCAGCAGTTCTGGCTCACTAATGCAGCACTGAGGCTAATTTAGAGGATAAATACACAATTCTAAGCAACTGAAAGAGTGACTGGTGCCAGAGCCACATTTCTTTCTGATTATTACAGTTCTAGTGGAAGCTTAGTAGTCTTGCTCCGCTTCATCTAATGTACTCAAACACAGAGACAGAGGCTGTAACGGAGACTGTACACTAGCTGTGCTCCAAAGCCTAGGCCGCAGTCAAGGTAGAGCGGGACCTCGGTAGGACTCTCCCCTATGATGACTCTTCCTTAGGAGCCTATTGGTCACACAAATGGAACGGTCCCACCAAGCTGCGTGGTGACGTCACTAGAGCGAGACTCGTGAGGGAACTGGTGAGAGAAAACGGAGCCTGTTGCGTTGTATTTGTTGCTTTTACATTTCTTCACAGAAATGGAGATGTTCTTATGTAGTACAATAAACTACATTTTTTATATATATATATATATATATATATATATACACACACATACATACATACATACATACACACACCCCTAAATTAAGTACAATATATAGACAATATACGATATCTGGAGGAATACCTTAATTATTCGGCTAATTAATTATACTTCATAATGTAACAAAAACGAGTAAAAGTACATGAAAAAGTTACATTTCAAAACAAACTGCTCCACCGGCTTTGTTTTCCACCATTTTCACTGTGCCCTTTTTTTTCGTTCACATTGTTCATGTGCAGAGAACTGTGCATCTGATGCATCCTTAAAATCACTCAGAAGGGTCCTTCATTGTGGAATGGTCTGCTATGACGTAGCAGGTGAGAAGTGTAGCCTAGGCTTAGGAGGGCAGCTAGTGTAGTGGGGGAAGGGGCAAGGTATTAGAAAAAGGACAGCAAGGAGACAATTAAAATTTGCACAATTGTGCATATTCATAGATCTTCACTTTTTAAAGAGTGTAAAGGGTAAGGAATAATGAAAGGAGTAATAAAAATATTTAACCAATAAATAAACAGTATTTAGCCCACCCACAGAAATACACCTGTACAGCTTACATTTTACAATGTGACAGAAGACAATGGATCATTTTCAAATTTACTCGTCTTCAACATTTAACTTTATGGACAACAGTATTAAACTGATAACACAACAAGGCTGGCACGACATAGCAAGAAATATCTAACTACTGTATTAGCTGCTGAAAAGCAAAAGATGTTATGCGCACACTTCCTGCTGGTAACCCGAGGTTTATAGTACACCAGCATGCAGTTATGCTCTTTTCCCTCTATTGTTCTACAAATTGCTCTGGAATTCTACAAAACGACACTGCAGGAAGTATAACAACACAAAAAGCAATAAAGATTGGATCCTGCAGACTGAAGTCAATGAGAGCTTCCCTGGCTGACTGTGGGAAGGAATCTACCAACACCAGGAAAAGAAGGGGTTCATCACCCTCTGCTCACATCTGTTTTGCTGATGTCCAACAGAGGAGGAAACATCAAGTTCAAAGCGGTTAACCGGAGGAACAAAGTGCCACCTTCCATTTTGGGGTGATCAAAGTGACCGGTCAACTCGATTTAGAGTTTAAACCAACTTTTGCAGTCAACTACTTCATTATATGCGAATACTAGTATTTTTAAAAAGATGTTCTGAGATCAGATTCTTCAAGATTCTCAGTTTCTACTGCAATAGCATTTCCATCATCCTTCCTGAACAGCTTTAGTGGAAACGATAGCAATAGGGTGTTATACCTAGTCCAGACCTCAACATCACTCAATGTGTTTGGGATTATTTGAAATGTGAGAAGCAGAAAATGGAACCAAATTTTCAAAAAAAAAAGGGGGGGGGGTGAATTTCCTGTTAAATGTGTTACCTGCTCCCCCCTCCCCCAACTGGTGAAAATGACTAACTTTGTGGCCATTTTGACTAGAAATAAAAAAGAACTGACTTTTACATTTAGTGTAAAATGATATAGCTTGATATAGCTGCCTTTGTCTTTTTGCAAAAGTCTGAAGGAAGATGATGCCATTTCTAAATGTAAGCAAAAACTAAGGATGTTAAAACCTCAAGAGAGAAACTACCACTTCCGTTTTTCTTCTGAAAGCCAGCAAAGTGTCAAGAGACCATCTCTTACTGTGTGCTGTCTAAAATCACAGACTGTTGAGCAAAACTGTGACATCAGCTGTTCAAAAAAAGTCCCCACAACATTCTGTTCCAGTTCCACAGAGAACAGGAACCCAAGCTCACTCATGCACACGTGTCCGCAACAACCAACAGAGTGTAGTGGACTCCTTTCAACCTTTCCTTTCTAATTCCCTCTTTCCATACCACATCCTCACCCTTATATTATCCTCCAAGACTACAGCACTAAAGTAACTCAGGCTGTTCCTCCTCAATATGGAACTCATTCTACCAACCTAAATCGTACACAAGAAAAGCAAAAACATTTCATTTAAGCAATTTAGCATCTGTGGCATGACAAGACATTACTAGGCAAATGGTAACATCAGTCACCTATTTCCAATAAATAATAAACAAATAAATAAAAACCAATGGGTGCTCTTCAAGCATGCGAGCCAAAAGCGTTCAACTTCCAGAATTACTTAGAGAGGACAGATATTTCCCTTCAAAGCAGTTTTATATTTGGTTTGTACAGATTTTAGCGCCCAAGCCATAAAAACACAAGCACATAGACAAAAGAATAGATCACCATGTTAATAATGCATTTATGAAGTGCAGTGAGAGTAAGACAAGTTAAATCTCTAAAGATGATAGCGGCTAATGCTATCTACATCATAATGTTTAGATCACTCAAACGCTGAGCTTTCAAATGACTAATCAGCTTATTGATTTAATGCGTCTTTAATGTGGTTCCGCTGTAATGCACCTCAGCTGAAAGGATGCTGTCTTCTGCTGAATCTGTGAAAAGATTCCCTACCACTGACAGTTTCAGTCTGCAGTATCAGATTGTGACTGTATATATGACTATACAAGTGTCAGGATATGTTCAGGCAAAAATGTGGCACCAAATAACAACCTGCAATTAACAGCTGTCATTCCAATATTGGACAGATAAAAGTAATTACATTTCCCCCCTTCATCTGCAAATAATAAATAACAAATATGCATATACATATATGCAAAAACAAGCCACGTCCAAATATTTGCTTTCTAGATATTTTACTTTTTTTTCTTCTTTTTTTAAAGTATATTTCTTAAAAAACCCAAAGGTCAATGTGTACGAAATCTGAGACCCCATATCTATTATAAACAGAGGCTACGTGGCCCATCACGTGTGCTCCACTGGCTCCAATATGGTGCGTTTTGCTTGGACCCTTGATGAACATTATCTGCAATGTAACATGCACACAGCCGCTGGGTTCTCACAGCAGTTATGACATCCCATTAACAAGATCAATTTCAGACAAAAACACAGTGGACAGTTGACTGTATTGGATGCAAACAATAATACAATTCACCTAACATTTCTGACCACTGTTTAAAAGCTATTAAAGATCAAATCTGAATATGCAAAAAAGAAACTCACTTCACCACTAAAAAAACATCAGTAAGAAGACTCAGTTCTGACTGGTCTATGAAGATAATATATCTGCCAGTTGTCTAAATAATGACCGTGAACTGCTGTTGTACTTTTGTGTTTGGGTGAGAGGAGTGATTCTTTGAAATCAATGGACACTCCTTCCACCCAACAACATAAAAGACTGTAAACATTTCATGTGAACGACATATCCATCTGTCAAAGTCACAAGCACCAAATAAAAAATGATATTTCTAATCACAGCTCTCGTTTAACTACTTTGCAGCAACAATAAAAACAATCATTAAAAATAAACCAAAAAAAAAAAAAAAAAAGTTTATGAAATTAGGAATAAATAAAAGTAAAGAAAAATATAAATAAAATGTTCTATTTCTTTACATAGAACAAATTACATATAATACACTGTACATACTGAAACACCTTTTTGCTAAATAAATTAAATTTAAACTCCTTTTTATCTGAACTAAGTTCTCTCCTGAAATTCTGCACTAAACTCGGTCAGCAACATGAGTGGGTGATTCCAGCATGTTTAAAGAAATGAATGAATAGGAAGAATAAATTAGAGTAAATCTAAATCGGGTAATCGTAGGATAAAATCTGTTAAAAGTGTGAGAGGCCCGTGAGAACCCAAATATAAACCTGAAACCAGACACAGAAGCCCACGCAAACTGGGAAAATGATGACCGAACCAGATGTAAGCAGTTGGGTCTTGTTGGATCGACAAATATTTCATGCTGATATTAAATGCATGGTTCATTCTTGAAAAGAACCCAAGTGTTACCAGATCATCCATATAAACTGATTTAACTGTTTGCTCTTCTGCGCTTCCACAATTTCAAGCCTACATTTATAGCGTCTCACAACCAATTCTGACACGGTGTTTAGTATTTGCTCAAGGCCACAGTCTTAAAAGCCACATAAAAAGGTTATATGAGTTCAGGCTATGGACACCCCTCTTTGGGCCAAAAGGCTTTCAATAGTTACTACCTGTCTTTGAGACTGACCACACTGGACCATATGCATTATTGATGTTTATGAACACAGCAACGTGGGCGCTCAAGCTTGTTTTAACATGCCTTATCAGGTAGTGACGTTATGGAACTAGGCAATGAGTCAATTCTCTTGGCTAGAACAGACAACATTTGTTCAAAGAGTGTCTTAACAAACATCAAAACATGACAAACATGGCTCAAAATCCATGAATCATCAAACCTTACTTGTTGGATGCAGCATTAAGGCAACCTCACATTTACATTTGAGTAGGACAGCATGTCACGCAAACACAAATATACCATTGTTTCAGTGTGTTATATCGGGGGGATGGACAGACCAGCAAACAAACAGAATCTGAATGACAAATGTCTATTCTACATTGCAAAGAGGAATTGGCCTTTTTACCCTTCTAAGACATAATTTCATTAGCTGTGTTTACTCTGACGCCAACACAGGCAAGTTAAACGCAGGCTCTGATAAATGATTGATGAGGCTGGCTTTCAATCTGAAATAGTACATGAGCAAGAGAGACAGCAATCGCTTGGTCATACCATAGGCAAAGAAAATCCACAGCACTGCCTCGTTTCAATAAAATTAGTTTCTCAAAACATACACAGACACACCAATACAAGGCCTTTTAAAAAAATCACAACAATTCATTTGTCTGCAGCCACCCCAGGACTGATTTAAGCCCTTGCATTTATTATGTAAAAAGGGCTTAATAAATAGAACACAATGAATACCTGCCACTAGTAAAATGAATAAGCTCAGAGATGCATTCAGTTAGCTACACAAATCCAGCACCAATAACAAACACACTCAATAACAGCAAACATAAGGAACGAATCAATATGGGAACTGCGACACCACAATATTTTTCCATGTACATATCTGCTGACATGCAAACATTTTTTTTACTTAGAAACTGAGATGAAGTCCTCTTGGATTAGCATTACAAAGAAAAACACATTTCAATAAGGTTATGAATGCAGTAAAATGAATTAAAAATGCTGAGATTTTAGCAGAGCAGCTGAGCATTACCTAAATGTTCTGCTCTGCAAAAAATACATCATCAAATATTGGTGAGATCTGAGGCTGATATCATCGTGCATCCCTTCTAAACATACTTTAGTTGCATCTGAAGATTCAATTTCATAAAATAACACCGAACAGGACTGCCCTTCCACTTGACAAAATTCAAAGGGGGTGACCGTGCACCCCTCCCACCCCCTCTGCTGCATGCTATCTATATTCTATCTTCTAAAAGCAACAAAACAGCTGACTATGTAAGACGGTGACCTTGAACGAGTGCTGGTGCAATCTCTCTAGCATTTCATCCTGCCTTATTTCACTCCAACTGCCAGCGTACTTCACCATCTATAGAAGTCAAACTGTGCTGGCTATCCTCCCATCAGCTAATTTTAGGCAACGCACTCCAGCCCTCCCCCCACCCCCCTGTGTGTTTGGGTACTACTCTCACTGGAGAAGCTGCAACAGCAGCAGGCAGAGATCACTATCATGACACATGGCGATGTCTGAATGTAGGGGAGAAGGACCCCCCCTACAAAAGTTGGAGGGCTTTTCTAAAGTTCAGAGAACAGCAGGAAGAATCTCCAGATGTCCAGGTAGTCTTGATTTTTAAGGGGTAATGATGCACACCACATGCTTTCTTAGAATGTAATAAACACAAACATCAAAATCTTTTGAATGTCAGAAAGTTGCCACAAAATCACTGCCCAAATACTTCTCTGATGAACTTCAGACCAAAAAAAAAATAATAATAATTTTATGCACAAAACTCAAGTAACAAATTTCATGAATTATGGTTTGTTTATGCCTTAAAGAACATATATTACATTACTTAATGAGGGTTCTGAAATGACTAAGGAGCCTAAATGATGAGTAAATGGTGTCAGTATAACAGTTTCACAGCCAACTTGCCAAAATGAAACTCCCCTGCAAGTCATGCTATTTAGAGCAACTTTCACCAGAATTCTGAGATGGCACACAAAAGTTCATTCACATCTGAACAATTCTGGAACTGTCCTAAAAGAGAAAGGATTAATCTCATGTCACAGTTGAAGCACTTCACAGAAGCAGGGGAAATAAAAGAGCCTCACTACACGACTATAGTCACAGAAATTAAATGAAAGTTTGCAGCCTCAAAGAGATTCACCACAGTTCTACAATTCACCATCCAAACCACAGAAATTCTGAAGGAAGGAGAAAATAACACTTACTTATGCAACCATTTAAACTGTCGAAACTCATATCTTAGGAACAAAAACAAAAATGGGTAAACTCTTAACAGCTTTAATATGAATTTACATTTTTAGTAAGTCTGTTTTCCGTCTTCCCTTTCACAACTGTCTTCCAATGTTGGTCACCATCAATTCTGACCTGCTGGAGATCCTACATGATACATAAAGCCAATCACACCATCTTTTCAAGTTAGATATTACACAGTAACAGTAGCATCACATTAGTTGGTTACAAAATTTAGTAAATTTATTTATATTTTTGAAACTAAATATAAGAATTTGTATTCAACTCTTCACACGCCACACAGGCTAAATACTGACTAATTATGCTCTCCTTGCAATAAAACATGTTGGTCTATGTTCTTTAAGTGCTGATGATGTCCACATATACTCAGAACATACTGTGATGCAATGTGATGTAGCAAGATAACAATAGTCATTTTCACCATCCCTTTTACTCAATTCTGTACACATGACCTAACAAATAGCCCTCTGGATAGACTGGATAAGACTTTCCACCAAATCAAAACATCGCCTGCCAGGTGATAAAATAAAATTAACTTAACTCAACAAATCTTCTACCTTAGTTTCTTGTTTGTGATGTTTTTCATAGCACGCTTTCAGCAGAGATTATACATAAACAAGAAGTGTGGCAGCTTAAGAACCCAATAAGATACTTGCACTGTTTCCTCAGATAAATCAGATACTTTCAGATCATTTTCTCCACACATCACAAGTCATTTCAAGCAGGGTTAACCGCTGTGGATTAGCAAATACTTCCTCTACATCTAGGAAGCAGCCTTTAGTTTAAAGTGGGAAGATGACATGTAACTTTGCTGTCGCATGTAATCATTTCTTTTCCTCGCCTTTTTTAAAGATGGCTTTTATATCTTTAAGCTGTCACTGCTCTTACTGATGTAGCTACATCTCTGACATTTTGGCTGTGACTGCAAAACTGCACCAAAAGATGTCTAAAATTGTACAGTCTCCCCCAGGACAGAGTGAACGAGTTGAAGGCATTGCGGGGTGAAGTGTGGCTACAGTCCACTGGGAGGCAGGGGTGGGGGAAGAGTCTTCACAAGAACATTTGAGAATATGAGAATTGTCCCAAACAAAATTACAGCTCCTCAAATAGCTCATAACAATGATCCAAAATGTGGCATCAATAGAAATAAATGTTTGAGGTCAACTATGAAGAAATAGCATCATAGCAGTATTTTTTATTGAATGAATACAGTCAAAATGGATGTTTGTGAGCATACTGGCTGCTAATTAAAAAATGAAAACAGAGAGAGAAAAAAAGTCAATATGTCCCTAAGAGAGGGCTCAGTAAGGACATCCGCTCTGGAGCTCGGGGGGCCGCTGTAAACATTCTCACAGGACTGAGACGCTCATCAAGATGGAACGATAAACACTAAAGTGGGCCATTCCTGACGATTATGTAACAGATGTATTTCAGGTCCATTTTCTGAACTATAACACAGACCAGCCACCCCTGCTCAGCTGCCAACATTAATTCTCTGTGATTTTTTTCCATCTGTTAGTACAACAGTTACGTCTACTAATAAACAGTTACGCACCCTGGCATTCAACACGTATAACGTAACATTTAACAAAGAGGGAGAAACACATGGACAGAGAGGTAAAGGAATAATAAACAAGCGGATACAGAAAGAACACAATAATAAACTGAAATCTGAAAAATGTTTGGAATCTGAAAATAATATAAAGAAATATTTGGAAACTAAAAGCCAAAACGTATCACTCGATTTTCGCTTATAATCATTCACTGAAGTTCTTCTCTCTCCTCCCAAAAATTATTGACTTCTTTTCTCAAAGTCCTATTGTGCTAGGCCTGTTTTCAGAACACTGCTTCCTTTCCCATACTAAAGGCTCACCCCCTGCCAGACGCATAGTTTTACTGGGCTGGTATGTAGCTCCTGAATAGACAGGATGTTTGCCATAGGTGACGCTTCCTTGCCAGCAATTCCACAAGGACTTAAAAAGATATTTGACCTGATTAAAAAGGGAGATGATTGCTTTCAAGACTTAAGAATATGCTGACATTGCTGAGATAAAATATGTCGGGATAAAAGTTTTACAGGAGAAATAAACGGCATTCGTGAAGTCAAATGGCCGGTATCAAATAAACGAGTTTGATGCAGTGTTGTTAAAGTTCACTCCTCAGTTCATACAGACTATACATACAAACTAACCTGCAAAAACACAATTTCTTGCAATGCGCACTTCTGTGATGTTATGAAAACCCAAAAATTTAAATGCACTCATTAAACCTACAGTAGTTTAGCCCCACCCATTCATGCTGAGGTTATAAGGAGTTCTTCACATCTTCCACTGCTTCAGTGCTTTCTGAGTGGACAATATAAAGAAATGTTTTAGTAATAAAGAGAAGTTGGAAAATGAATTATTAAAATGATTATTTTTTAAATATACCCCACCCCCTTTTACACATCAGAAAGGGCAGCAGACACCTGAAAAATCTGAAATGATCATTTTTAAATGACAAAATAATGGAGAGATTAAGCAGTGTCCTCACAGCGCCAAATTTAACCATACGTCATACGTTACGTAGACTAGCATTCAAAAGTTTGGTATTACAGTTCAAAAGTTTTGGGTTGCTCTTTTCAATATAATAAAAACAAACGTTGCAGACAAATGTGTGGCATGAAATTATTATAATGCAACTACTGAAGCAAATAGTGGGAAGCTGTGAAAAAAGAAGAAAGTAAGTTATACTTGACACCTAGAATGCCTCAAATTTATCTACAGTATTTTATTTATCAAAATCATATTAACCCCCCCCCCATATTAATACTGAATAAAAATACATTCTGGTGCCAAGGCTATATTGTATATATATAATGTACATTTAGCTTATAGACTGTATAAGCTAAATTTTAATAAAATAACAGCAAATATTAATATGACTGGTATTAATATGACTTAACGTTTTACTTGTATCTTAACACTGAAGAGTGACTAGGCTTTGGATTTTCTTACAATTAAACTTGACAATTCTAATATAAACATTCATTGTAGGGTAGTGTCTCTCTTATGGACACAATGTAGATATTCTAATTGTAATAATTCACACAGTGTGGATGGCAGTACTGTACTGCCATCACCTCTTTTACACAGGACTCTTAGCATGTAAACATTATCTTCATGCCACCACTTACAGATGCATGCTGTGATAAGACAACTAAACTGCAAAATGGTACATCACAAGTTCTAACAGCATTTGGCAGGCAATGAAATACACACCAAGATTCGCTGGTTAACATGAGATAAATGCATGAAAAAAAGAAAACATTAAGTTACATGAAAAATCACAGACTCAAGTGGAGTTATTGTTACATAAGAACAGGATTATGTGGAAAGTTTTATTATCGTGTATGCCGAACATTCCAGTGGTGAAAAAGTGTCTGTTCATGCCAAGTCTTATCGCACAAAGATTTTCTGCCTGAAAACTTGGCTGCTTTTGAGAAATGCAGACTTCATACATATCTGTGAAAATTCACTCATTATTCAAGTCAGTACTGAGAAGTATCCTCATCCTATGTGTAGATAACATCTCTTCAAAGTTTCTGCTGCTTAAGGGCAGCATATCACTCTTCACCAGCCCTACTCACCATGAATGCTTTTCATTTCCACAAACACGCTGACACTCCCACTAAATTGTAATCCACGCATCTACCTCTGAGCATTAGCTTTTTAAGCTAAATTATGATGGCAACCTTTCAAAGCTTTCAGACAAGTTAATAGCACATTACTAAAAAAGGAATGGGCACCTAAGTTAGAGAAAGAAATTTAGAGAAATTGAGCTTCAAATAATTAAAACATTTATGGAGAAAAAAAAAAAGATTTCTGAAAACTTTGTCATCTTGGAGAATGAGAAAGTGCATCAGGCCAAATATTAAAGCAGACCACATACTCCAACACACACTGTTGTCTACATTTATTCTCCCAAAAATACTTAAGAATTAGGGAGGCAGCAAAAAATTTCACCTAAATAAGTTAAAAAATGGTACTTTTATTTCTAGCTAAAAGAGAAAAAAGGCTGAAAATTTAAAAAATAACAAATGACTAAATAGGTCTACAACAAAGAGTCAAAATATAAAAATGTACCTATGGTTTGAAAGGTAATGAAAATGAGAAACAGAGATTAAAAATCCTATTTGTTTCCTTCCCTTTCTTGGGACAGAAGTGGTCTAACAGCTTGAGCAGCAGCAGATAAACAGTGATACACCTGTCATGTGGAGCTTTTCTTAGTTTGTGAGACATTAAGACAAGCCATTTATAATCACTGTTCACAACACCCAAACATCCTGCTCGCCATGCAGAACACGGCGGAAAAACAGAAACCAAAGGGAAAGTTCTCACAAGTCCCAGTTTTTAAAATGACAAATCCACAAACGACAGTAGAAAGAAGCGCAAAGATCAACTAAAAATAATGGAATTCGTGATTCATGGCCTGGCAATTCATGGAAATTCTTGGATGCCCAGCCATTCTCTTATGAAGAAGATTGGATTTCATGGCACATACTGTACCCTACACTCTTAAAAAGATGGTTCAATCAAAGAACACTTTGCAAGATTAAAGATTTGCATCATAAAAGGTTCTTCAGACTGATGGAAAATCTTCTGTAAATGGTTCTATACAGAATCTTCTGTAAAAAGGTTCGACATGGCACCAAAAAGGGTTCTTCTATTGTTATTGTCAACTTGTAACAACAGAAGAACCCTTTTTGGTGGTATACAGAACCTTTTTCCAAACGTTTCTATTTCTATATGGAACATCTAAAAGTACCTTCCCCATGAATCTGAAGAACTCTTTCATAATGCAATGAACCCTTTAATACTGTAATTAATTTAGTAAGTTTATTTTGCAAATTATTTTTATTTATTATGCCTTTTTTGGCTTCAGTTTTCAGCCAAGCAAGTTTCAGTTTCAGCCAAGAATATTCATTACAGTGCATCGCTATTATTAACTGTAAATTCACACATAAATGTGCTCAGCAACTGTCTACAGAACAACCTGAGAGGACAAAAGGCAAACCATTCCAGACAGCTCAAGCTGTTAACATTAGAACTGATCGGAATGTAAGCATTCATACTACAGAGGTCCTGAGACAACATCCTGCTTTTCCTGTATAAAACAATATGGGATTTAGATGTGTATCATGCATGACAGCATACTTACTAAGCACTTTGAAGAGCAATGTTCTGAAAAATTCTAAATTATAAAATACTTTTATTTTCCTTAAGACAACACAATGGGTTAAGCATTATGTAATCCTCTGCTATACGTCATTGCTGAATGAAGTGGTGTTTGGTTTCGGCCCAAAGGGATATGAAACACAGCACATTAGTGGTCAGTTATTATTTGAAAACTGTAGTGGCAATGGCTGAGGGCCACCTTTAGTTGGCAACAATTTATTACAGAGCCCAATTTTAAATGCCTAGCTTGACCACTAGACTCTTACTTGTTATTTAGGACAAGGCTTAGCTGTACCAAAATGAATAAATGAATAAATAAACTCAAGGGTCCACAGCAAATTCAGCAATGCGCTAAGCAGCTATTACTGCAACTGTTGAGTTGTTTACATTGAAAAATGCACCAATTTGATCTAGGTGTCAAACAAGTGTCTCAGAACACGGACAACCACTGAAATGTAAGGCATTATCACAGAAGGAATGAATAAATCTGATCCCGAAGGGCCAGAGCCCAGCACAAGTTGAGTTCCTCGAACAAACTGGACACGTCAGTTAACTGCCAAGTTTATTATATAGGTATGAGGAAGGAAATCACGGCACACCTGAGTTACACATTAAAAACAAATACATAAATAAAATACACTTTAAATTTACCATTAAATTTCTTGTACTAGTCTTACACACATACCTGTAGTACCGTGACTGGAGGTACGTGGAGCAAACTGCTTTGGAGACATGGCTTGCTGAGCCAAAGTCTATGACCTTCACCCGGTACGGCTGTCGCACAGGGTCCACAAGCATGATGTTTTCAGGCTTCAGATCAGCATGAATCAAACCCATCGCTTTCAACTTCTTCAGTGCTGTAGCAACCTGCTGAAGAATGGGCCTGATCACCTTCAGAGGCAGCGGGCTGAATTTGTTTTGCTTGAGGAAGTCATACAGGTTCTGCTCAAGCATCTCAAACACAAGGCAGGTATGGTTACGGTGCTGGAAGCACTCGAAAGCCCGCACCAGGTTATGCTCGTCCGCGTTCTCTCCGCTGAGACGGGCCAAGATGCCCACCTCGATCTGGCCCTGTCGCGCATACGATGGGTGATTTTTCAGGATCTTTACGGCCACCACCTCACTGGTGCCTCGTTTCCAGCATTTGACCACTTGGCCAAAGGTACCGCGGCCAAGAAAGTCCAGCACCTCATAAGTATTCTTCATTGAACAAAGAACCTCGTGCTGCACCAGCTGGTAGTCGCCGTCCCCATTGCCGGTTCCACCTCCCTGTTTTACAGGCCCTCCTCCTACCGCTGCTGGGACCGCCACCGGTGGGTTCCCCACATTTGCTTGCAACATTGCGGGTAACATGGACAGGTCCTCTACTATCTGCATGGCGCTTCCCACGTTCTCAAGCTCCTCGCTCTTACGTTTCAGCCCGCATCGCTGGGAACTGTCCGCCAAGTTAAAATTACAGGTGTCTTCTCCCTTCCTCTCGTCAGCCCCTCCACCACCTTCTCCTCCGCCTCCCCCTCTACTTCCACTGTCCTCACCCCTGACCCCTCCAGCTGCCCCTGAAGCTCCACTGCTGCTCTTCCTGCCTTTTTCCGGGTCTTCCGGCTCTTTTCCCTGTAACAGAACACCTCTTTCTTTATGAGGTGCTGCTGCACTGGTCTTTTGTCGCTGTACACCTCGTACGGCGACAGTCTGCACTGGAAAGTTCTGCCAGCGGTGTTGGCCAGCTGCAAAGTCTCGTGTCTTGTATGTCGGCTGTGCAATGCCAAGGGTTCTACCATTCAAAAAAGTCAGTGGGAAGGCCCTGTCATGGTAAACACAGTTGTTGGGTTCGACTTTGAGTTTCTTCACACTGCAAAAGGCACTTGTCTGAGTTTGATAAACATGTGGTGGGTAGACCAAAACTTGTGAGGCCATACCTGTAAAGAAGAAAAATAAATCAATTAGTATTAATGCAAGTTTTGTGGTAACCAATAACAATCACAGGAAACCTCTTCTGTCAACTCAGAGGGACAGCGTACACCATAACTGGCCAATTGATTGAATAGAGTGATGTGCTCCAGTGAGGGTCTCCCAACCTCTTAAACATACTTTAGCTGGTAACAACCAATGTTTGAGCATTACAGGGCAAAAATGACTTTTGACAGTGTTGAAAATCAGCAGTACATACTGCATTTCCTTGGATTAGACACCTGGCAAACAAACCCTCCCATCTCCCACAGACCTCCATCACACAGGGTTCAAGCAAAAACTCCACTCGCAAATCCTCTACAGTCAAAATATTTGCATTTTGGATGTCCACTTTAACTGAAGCGTGGGATGAAGTTTTTTTCCTTTTGGTTCTAATCCTTGCCAGAACTCATCAGCCTAGTATACTAACCTTTCATACATCTTCCAGCAAATGATCCAGCTTCTTCTATTTTTTTTATAACTAGCACAAAGTTAAGTATCACAACCCTATTGGATCATCACTACAGTGATAATACAAAAAGAAAGGAGCAAGATAGCAGTGTGTATAATTCACCACATGTCTGTACTCTTCAGGCAAGCCTGCCAATTTCCACCACAATTGGCTGATATGAAAATTTATGGTTCTGGCTTGTCTCATTTATATGAAATGTTGACATACTTTCAGAAGTTCCAAGTTTAAGCTTTTCTAAAAACCCAAAATCTTTTCATTTTGCCTGTTTTACCTGCATAAGGAATAAAGACATTTAAGAAACTGACTTGGTAAAAGGCCCAATAGTAGGAGGCAGCAGAAGACAAGTTTTACCTTATTAAAAACAAACTAACAAAGTAGGTGCAAAAGCTTTGAGAAAAACATTTCAGCTTCAGACGCTCAGCCCACATGTATCCCACAGCTAAGCTGTATTCGATCAAACTGCTGAATGTGGGCTCTTCTTGGTCACATTAAGTGACAAAATGCACTGAAGGCCAGAGACCATAAACACTGTACACTGTAAATGTACATGCCTCCCCATTTTAAAATAAATTGACAAACTGTGTTTAGGTTAAGACTACAAACTGAAGTTAACCATTAACTCTAGTAAAGCAGTGGTTCAGATAACACTCGGGATCAAAAGCTGTACTAAGCTAGTGAAGTCATATTTGCTGTTTCACTACACTTTTGTTGCATTTTCTATTGGAAAACTTTAACTAAAAACTTATCAATTTGTTTAAAAAGAAGTAAACTTTTTACAATTGTTGTATATCATCGATATTTACAGGGTTGTTATGTACTCAAGATGCTACAATATCCAATCTCAAAAAAGGAGGTTCACTAAGATTCAGAGCAAGCGTAGACTTTCATTATTTTGCTGAAACTTTCACAAAGCCTGGCTTTCATCAGCTATTCCCCAGAGAAAGCATGTGGTCTGATAACTAGTCTCTCCGTTATCCCTAACCTACTTGGAAAGGAGAGATTATGTTACTTAAAACTGCAGACATGTCAATCCTCTTGAGTCTGAGACTGACCAACACATCATTACTCAGCCAAGATGGGGGTTAAAAATAGGACTTTGGTATCAACTCATCAAATGATTCCTCCGCCATTTGATCAGAACTGACTTCTGATGCTCTACCTCACCCTCTATAGTGTATAATAGGTGTCTTAAAAGATAAAGAGACCTGAAAGAAAACTTCACCTCTGTATGTTTCGGTAGTCAGTATAGAATATGCAACATAAATGACAGCAGTAAGTGCATGCAATGACTGCAGTATTATTTTGTTGAATAATTAAACCATATAGTCTGTACGTTAAGAACTAAATACTTTATTAAATATTTGTTATGATGTAGTGTTTATATGTCACATTTTAATGTTCTGTCTTGGCAATCTATAACAGACGCATTCTTCTTGAAATACCATACTATGAACAGCACTCCAAACATAGCCATGCTATCCTGAACTGAAAGCTCAGAGATAAAGCTTCAGGTTTTAGCCCTTTCATTTAGCTAAGCTTACTAAAGGGGCAGCTGCAGAGTCTGCTATTATTACTGCATGACACGTAACCTGATATTGCCCATCTGAGAGCATTACTCCTTCGGTGAGGTCAAACTGACTACCCAAAGTTCTTTTACCTGGCACTGTTAAAAACCATGCTTATGGATGACCTTTCATCTGACCTTATGCCGAAGCTAATAGGGAAAAAAAAACCTGTCAAGCAATCAGAGGTTTCCATGATGAAGCAACGCTGTGCAGACAGACAGAAGTAGGCCTGAGTTGCAAAATAAATACACAAACGATAAAACTCACTAGGCATGACCTGCTAGAGTTCGGTGCATAGCTAGGATCAGACCTGGGCCTATTCCAGTGAAGAAATCCTCTTCAAATGGATTTACTCTAGTTCTGTCACTTCCCACTGACTGAACTGACATCTATGCAAATGTTCCACATTTTAACAGCAGAAAACAACAAGGTGACTCAGGTCAAGGTACAGTTAGAATGAAACTGTAGACCTAGCACCGAGCTCAACCCATGCATAAAAATGTCCTGTTTTCTAGGAATCAGTAACATGAACCTCACTGCATGCATGTTTAAAGTGGTTTTTTTTTTTAAGGAAAATGCTCTACTACACTTGAAGATTGAAAACACAGCAAAACAGTTTTGAAGACAATCTGGTGGGTTACATTTCACAATCATATTTTTTATAAATGTTGTGAATTGGGCATCTCATCTGTTGGATTTAGGCAAATGCAAGTCAAAAATCAAACAACATTGGCATCATATGAAAACAACTAAAAAAAATCCCAACAGGTTCTGACTTACTAGAGGACAGCAATGAGTAATGTTTGTTTATTTGATGTATGCCAACACCTCTAGAGAGCACCGGTGGGTAATGTTAGTTAATTTTTATTGTTTTTACTCACTGCTTCCGGTCTAAGGTGTTTAATGTTTGTTTCTTTGATGTTTGTTAACCCATTTAGAGGTGAGTAAGGTTGGTTTATTTGAGGTCTGGTAATAACACCTTTATAAGTCAGCAGTGCATAAAGTTTGATTATTTAAGGTTTGTTAATAACACCAAGTCAAGTCAGTGTATATTAATATAGTGCTTTTTACAAGAGATGTTGACACAAAACAGTGGAATTCTTTTTCGGTTATGATCTACATCTCAATTTCACTCATCATTAAGTACTATTTCATTAACTCATTTAGATTTGGCCACTTTACACATAATTTGTTTTAAACTCAGGTCTTGAAGGTTCATTTTCTGCATTCAGAGCTATGCCAATGCATGGGCAACACACTCGTCTCCTTTAGCACTTAACAAGAACAGATGGGTGGAGCTGCAATTTTGCTGTTGTAAAATTCTTGATTGTGGCTTTACAGCAATTGTAATTCTAGCAAAATGTTTTAGGACTTCTTGTACTTCAAACTAGCCATGCTACATGAAATTCAAGGCACTACAGCCTGTTCAGCAAGCATAAAGCAAGGAACAGCCAGATTCCTTTCAAGGGAAGAGAACATCACATGCTCATTCAGTTTGTCTTGTGAGTTTTGGGCACGAGTGAGTAGGTCTAAACTGAATCAGTCTTAATGGTAACAATAAAGCAGTGCAGGGTCACTGGCCTAAAAAACAGAGAAGCCTCTATGTCAACAGACTAGTGGATCAAGATCACGAGACACCAGTAAAAAGCATGCAGCTTGTTCAGTTGACTCTAATGGAAAAGCATCACAACAGGCCATTGCAAGAAAGACTAATGAGTAAATAGAATCTGCACGGTCCAAACAAATGGCTTGTCCTTACTGAGTGATGAACAACCTAAGCTATGGGTAAAAAACAAAAGGTCAGTGAAAAAGATGGGGACAGCAAATCTGGTGCCTCATAGTGTATTTCATATATACAAAACATGTCACTGGTACAAAATAACTGAACTGACCCCATTCGATCAAGCATGTAAAGACAAGATTGCAAACCGCTTGCCGACTATCTACTTTGCAAATCCTTCCAAGCGTCATGCCCTGGTAAAAGTGGCACTGTTAGGCTACAAAACAGGATATTCCTCTCTTACATAAGAGACCAAAGGTGCTCTGAAGCACTAAGGGATATTAGCACATCCAGCAATGATGCAAAAATATGAGCATTTTCGGACTCAGAGAGCCAGAAACTAAGACTAAATAAAAGTAAAGCCAACCGCAGAATAGAGCCTACTTTGTTTTAGTAACATGTGTTTCTGTTTCGGTACGGGGGGGGGGGGCTGAACTTCAGCCTGTGAGGCAACCACTGTAAACCACCACAGCCAACACACTGAGCAGAAAGTAAGCAAAAGAATGCATGGCCATAAAGCAAGAAGAGTCTTGAAGCTGGCATGTTTTGCTAAGCATCTGAACACAGAAGCACAGAGCTACTGGAAAATTTCTGAAAGAATGAAGCATTAACAATGCAGCTGAGACGGTTTAGGAGACCAACAGATCCAGCCCTGTTACTATATGCGCACTGTAGTCTTATAGAGTTAATTATGCCCCCATAAAACATGCATTGTAGTCACAGCCACAGCTATTTTGATCCATACGCCTGTGCGCTCGGTTCTGCTAAAATAGCAGACATGCTATCGTGTGACTCCTGCTGAACTTCCCCTCCCAGTGAATGAGCCCATTCTTCAGAACAAACAGTGCTCTACAATGTTGTGGATGTATGTGCATGTGGGGGGTTAACTGTGCTTTAAATCTGTGCTAGAAACGTAAACAAAGTTCCAGAAACACAACGTCAGTGGGAAGTTAAAAGTTAATCCCTACTTCCTTTTTAATTGTTGGAGATGTTTCCCTCAGCCGTTTCGTGATATTAGTTTAGTTATCACTTCAGGAATAAAAAGGAGAAGAGTGGGCCTTGAATGCAGCGAGAGAACGTATGGGGAGGTTAGCTCAAGCTCAACGGTGTCGCATAGTGATCCAGATTTTTTTTTTAAATAAATACTTAAAGAACAAAAACTTAGTAAACAACAACGCTTGTCGTGCTCTAGGTGCTTAATGTGATTTGTGTCTAGCCAGCATTTACAACATTGTAACAACACTGAGTCTCTTTAATGCAAAACAGTCTGATCAAATCAAGCTACATCAGGGTTGTTAGGACACTCTTAGCACTGAGTAGCAACATTCAGGAAGCACGGGCATATTTTTTCAAGTCAACTTCAAAATGTCTTCATCTAAAATTAGCACGTATTCTGTTATTTGTCATGTTATATAATACTCTGTGGTGCTTGATTGTGTCCCTCAGCCTCATCAGCTTGACTGATTTTACAATGTTGCACTCCTTATGCTTCCACACGTCAGTGATCTCGCACTACAATACCCAGCACGCATTAGGCAAATGTGTCAGACAAGGTTGGGAGGCAGCAATAAACCAATTCTGACTGCCAGCTTAGCAAAGCCACTGATTTTTAGGTTGATACATACAGGTGTGATGTTTGGCTTCCTAGCAGTAAAGCAAGCTATCTGGCTTTCCTCTGCGTTAGTCAGCTCGGTGGGGGAAAAACAACAACAACAAAAAAAAACCCCAAAGGTTCCTCCCACCTTCGAGAAGCATCATCAGAAGGGGGTTTCTAGCCCTACACAAGAAAAATCTCACTGTAAAGAGTACTGCAGAACTGCAGGAAGCAAGCAGGCACGTTTAGAGTAGATCTACTGATGGCTAAATTTTCCATTTTGGCTGGACTGCCCCTTTAACTGTACTTTCTGGAGAAGGTTCTCCTTTTGAATGTCGGTTCCTCTCAGCGTTTCTTCCTCATGGGAAGTTTCTCCTGACACTCACCCCTGTTCCTCAACTTGCTCATAAGGGGCTGGACCTGGATTTCTTTGGAACAAACAAATAGAAACACTAACCTATAACCCAAAACTGAAGTGAACCGCAGCGCAATCCTCCAATCCACGCGGACTGTTTACATTACTGGGTTTTGCTTCTTGGTGCAGCAGCTAAGTGTTAAGGCTGTCCTCCTCTCACACTTCAGAGGTTTAATAGCACACCCAGCACTTTAATATCACTAAAACATGAGGAGTATGTTAGCTTAGCTACTCTGTCTCCGTGCCTGGTCAGGCTTTCGAGCTTCGCATAGAACTCGCAGCGTCCCGTGTGAAGTTGTCGCTAACGGCTGTCTATCACAGTGAGAAGCCAAATATCACAAGCAAGACAACTAAAACGACATCTCTGACACATAAGAGAGCCGGTTAGCCATTTAGAGGAGCGGACGGTGCTCTGTAATATCAGACTGAAGCTAAAACAGGGGCTAAAAATACAGCCAGCTGCTGTTTTCATGTCGACAGCTCACCGAACATGCTAGCCAGCTACGGAGCTGAAGTCAGCTTCTCATTCGCCAGCTTCTTGCTCGAATTTCCCCCTTTCCGCCTTAAATGATGCAGCATTTACATTCTGGCACCTGAGGTGAAGTTCAGCCAAGAACAGGGAGGCCAGGTCCCGGTCCACACGGGAAAATATCGAGCCAGAAGCGAACTTCAGCCTCGTTAGCCAGCTAACGTTAATCAGCTACATGGCAAGTTTTGCTCGCCGCGAGCGCAGCTAACGAGGACACGGACGGAGGAAACCGAAAGCCGAAGCCGCTCACCTTCACATAGAGTAAGAGTTGGTAGGATCCGATTCTTCTCCGAACATTTTATACACTTATAAATGTACTCATGCCGTGGACATCTGCTTGCGCTGCTGCCATCTTGTCCTGGACAACTGGAGAGGAGACGTCGCTCTCGACAAAACCACCACCACCTCCTCCTCCTCCCACATGTTAAACTTCACAATAACTCACGAACACAGCGCACTCAGGGAGGCCGAACTGTGTCCCGGACATCGCAATGCAGTCAGCCTGCTGATTGGTACGGCTAGCTGGGCGCTGGAGCCCATTTTTCACTCGAGAACCGCGCTCCCCTCCTTCATCCCTGTCGCTCCCTCTAGACTCTCATCTGCGGGAGAAATGTTTTGGGCTTATGACATGGAGCCAGACAGAGACAAACGACCCGAGAACCATCGAGCTACAGAACAGCGGCAGCGTTCCAATCTGCGCACGCGTGTTCTACCTAGAATGTCTAGCTAGTGCGCACTCCTCTGGCCGCCACGTGGGCTTTTAGGACACAGTGTACTAGCTTCTCTGTAATATTATGACTATTTAAAGCGTGTTAAAAGTAAACTCTTCAAAAATGTGGTTCTTTAAGGGTTCTTAGTAAAGGCAATGGTTCGATTTAGAAGAATGAGTTCTATATAGAACATTTGCACGCTTAAATTCTTTGCATGTTAAAATGAGTCTTCAGATTGATGGAGAATGTGCTGTACAGGGTTCTATATAGCACCAAAAAAATGGCAAGATGCCTAATGCCTTGAATAAAATTGAAATTAATTGAATTTGGAAATACAGAAGAACCCTTTTTTGTAAGTAAGATTCAAATCAGGCATATATTTTAAATTATATGTACATATATATTGTGTTCAAATATGTATCAAATAATGGTCATTGAGGCATAATATGGATCATACATATGTCTGATATATGTCTGTATTCATCTCAGTGTAGTTATAATTGTTGCTATTATTCATTTCTGTTTGGTTTTGAATATTAAATGATTTACATGCGTCAGTGAACAATATTTCAGTTTATTTCAGGTTCTATGATTTTATTGCATAGCTTACTACGAGCACATTTTAGTTTAGTTATATAGCAAAAAGAAGATGCATAAAATCCTTGTATTATGTGAAATTCGGATTTCATGTATGAATAATATATGGTATCATATCTGACAAACACTCCACTCAAGAGAAACAGAGTCAGAACTGTTCACAGCAGTGGTGATGAGAGCCAGACGTCTGAAGCATTTAATGTCTCTAAAAGCTCTTACAAGTTATGTGACGCCCCAGATACCATTTTACAACAGTTTTAAAAATAACAATGGTCAAACGCTACATAAAGAAAATGCTTTTTTTTCAGATCTGTCACTTTTTTATTATGATAAACATCGCATATAAAAACTCAGAAGACACATGAAGGTCCACTTGTCATTTTGTAAAACAGTTATGAGGTCAAAGTACTTTCCAACTGCAGCTGGTTTAACTGTACTGATGTTGCATTCATAACAGCTGTGAACTCACTTTCCAACCTTCTTTCCACCTCAAATCATCCACACAGCCAACGGTTTGAGGTCTGACCAAAAAAAAGAAGGAATTATGCTCATAGAACGTAGCTCTTGATTTGCTGCTGTGGGCACATATTAAGCTCTTATGTAAAGAAACTCAAAAGTTCACTTAAGACACTCAAAACTCTTTGTCCACAGGCGGCGGTGATGCAGTGGCACAGAATTGCAAGTCGGAAAAATCAGAGCTCTTTAGAAATTCTCCAAAAATCAGACTTTCCAAGTGGGAATTGGATGTCCATTCAAATGGATTTTCCCTTCATGGAAATTGGAAACTTCCCAAGTCCCAGACCCAGCATGAGCGCAGGATACCTGAGAGATTTATCCTGGCTAAAATGTTAGTGCACCATTATACAGAATGCAAGCACGGTAATTGGAACACAGCCCCTTTCCCCTTCCATTTTTATAACTTAAAGATTTAACTGAATTATAGCAAACATTCTTTAACTTACATGGCATGGTTTACGCCAGTCAGTTGTAAGTCTTCAACCCATTCACTGAACAGATTTGCCAAGCTGAAAAATACATACAACAATAAACAGGTTGCCTCTAACATAAGTAAAATGAAGTATGTATGATATCTTTGGGTTTTGTTTGTGTATTTACATACTAATTTTTATTTATTTATTTATTTATTTGCGCCTCAGTTTATTTACTGCTGTGTCAATTTGCTTGTTTTATTCATTAATGTTCTCTGCTTGTACTTATTTTTGTACATCTGACCAGTTCAGTTCAGTTATATATCAAAACATTGCAACACTGACTTACTTAATGAAATTACATTTACATATAAACATTATAATTGCATATAATCTTTACATTTACAGCATAAATACTGCATGTGGGAACATTAATAGAGAGTTGGACAGTGTTTTCTGTGCACTTCTCAGAAACTCAAATGAAGGACAGTATGGGTCATCTATCATGTCCAGGTTCTGGTATAAACACAGCTGTACGTCAGAGGCGCTGCACCTGTTCTCGTTAATAATCAGTGGTCAGGTCTGCAAACTGCGCGTTATGTCATTCGGTTGAGTATGTTATCGAGAAGCTCTGTGCTCATCGAATACGGTCTGTGTCTTCTGTGCCATCTCCATAATCTACTCCCATCTGCTGGTGGATAAAAGCATTACTGCCAGACCAGCTCAGAGAAGTGTTCTTCACTTGACTCGGTCATTAGGGAGGGTCAAGGCCTAGTACTGGATGAAAAAGCATTTACTGGCATTACAAATGATCCCCATGAACCCTAACTCTATTACTGACTCACTGATCTTAACACTTGAGTAATGTAGTGTAGTCAGTGTTATTCGGCAGGACTTATGATTCAGTATTGTAAATTATTCACGAGTCACTATGAAACGAATGCAAGCTGTGCAGGTCTGAGAGGAAGTAAAGTGGGCCTATACGGTGTGAATCCTGAAGTTGCTGAATTCACTAATATTGGCGTGTCTTGATACTTTAGGACATATATATTATTTATATACATGACCTGTGGTGAGGTCAGCTTCCACCTCGAATATACGGACAGAATTACATACATTATATTGCCAGAAGTGTTCACTCACCCATCCGAATCATTTCACTGTCATGGCTGCAGGCGTATAAAACCAATCGCCTAGGCCTGCAGACTGCTTTTGCAAACATCTGTGAAAAAATGGATCGCTCAGTGAATTCATGATAGGATGACACCTGTGCAAGTCCAGTTGTGAAATTTCCTTGCTACTAAATTCCACAGTCAACTGTCAGTGGTGTTATAAGAAAGTGGAAGCGATTGGGAACGAGAGCAACTCAGCCACGAAGTGGTCGACCACATAAAATGATAGAGTGGGCTCAGTGGATGCTGAGGCGTACAGTGCACAGAGGTCACCAAGTTTCTGCAGAGTCAATCACTACAGGCCTCCAAACTTCAGGCCTTCAGATTAGCTCAAGAACAGTGTAGAGAGCTTTAGGGAATGAGTTTCCAAGGCTGAGCAGCTGCATCCAAGCCTTACATCACCAAGCGCAAAACAAAGCGTCGAATGCAGTGGTGTAAAGTGCCGCCACGGGACTCTAGAGCAGTGGAGACGTGTTCTCTGGAGTGATAAATCATGATTCTCTGTCTGGCAATATGATGGACTAGTCTGGGTCTGGCGGTTGCCAGGAGAACAGTACTTGTCTGACTGCATTTTGCCAAGTGTAAAGTTTGGTGGAGGGGGGATTATGGTGTGGGGTTGTTTTTCAGGAGTTGGGCTCGGCACCTTAGTTCCAGTGAAAGGAACTCTTAATGCTTCATTTTCCAACGTGACTGTGCACCGGTGACCAAAGCAGGTTCCATAAAGGAATAAGGCTGTAAACATCTAGAATGTGTAAGGACAGCCCAAATTAATGTTTTGTACAACTCTGTAAACCTGTCAAAAGTTTCAAAGCCTAACGCATCTGTTATATTCTACGGCCATCTACACACAGATTTCTACTACTGTTATTGTAATTATGCAATGCATAGTCTTGATATTCTCACTCTCGAAGACCAGGCAACATTCAGGGAAAATCGAACTAAGTATGTTTAGGGTATTTATTATTTTTTTCACCCAAAAAATAACATTTTCTAAAGGTTTTGACTCATCTAATAATCAAAAATAATCAAATATTTTTTTCTATTTTTTTCCCAAGTCTAAATGGGAAATTAAAAAAAAAACATTGAAATAAATCGTACGTTAGTCTGTAGTCTTGTTATTCTCCTGCCAGACACAGAGATAGGAAGAACATCGGTGATTTTTCTTCGAAAAGGCCACCGAAGCGTCAATTAAATACACAAACAAACAAACAAACAACCTTGCGTGACGTAGCTCCGCCGCGCTTACGTACGACGTTGTCGTGCTGCCATGGTAACGGGTGTAAACGGAGCAGCGCGCAGCCTGTGCGGTTCTAAATCGTTGAACTGCTTTTACATTTGCAATGTCAGCCCAGCTAACAGGAGCAGACATACTGCGAGTCTCTACGGTGCTGCAGGCCTGTGCTGACCAGCTGGCGGTGTTGGGCCACATCATGCCAGACACGTACAGGAGACGCCCAGAGGCTGAGATGGTTCGTATGTGGCTCGATGTAAAGAGGACCACTGCACACAGCAGAGATCCGTCACATAGACACAACAGCGCAAGGCAAACGTCTGAATCAGTGGCGTTAAAGGGGCATTCCACCAATTTTTCTAAAGTTCTAAAATCTCCAGCTGTTTAACGTGAAACGGTTCATTGTGGGGAAACTCACTAATGTCCCTAGAGTGGTGGTGACAGGAACCAAGGGTCACGATGTCTACAACACCAATATCTAAATATTTACTATTCAAAACCACCAGCGTACCTACACATGCCCCGTGAGTGTTTGTGTGTTTATAATAGCCATAAACCTGAAAAAATCAAGTTATCTTTGTGGACTATTTTGCTTTACAGCGCCCTACATGTACACCTCCACCATGAAAGAATGAAAATAAATGAATTGATATTTCAGGCTAAAGCGTTATCTTAAAACAGTGTCAGATATCAGACAGAATTACTTTCATGTACAAACTTTCTGTGAGGGGGCTTTTAGAAATGGGTTTCTGCTTCCTCAAACCAAACCACTCTGAATGGCTTTGTGTATGTCTCAGCCATTTAATTATGCAGAAGTTTAGAAAAATCAGTGGAATTTCCCTTTTAAACTTACTGGTACATTAGCAGTTTGGCCTAACGTGGTGCCTGTGTCAGTTTAGTCTGTAGTCATGTTAAATTCTATTTTACACTATTACAACAGCATACCAGCTTCCCCTGCCTCTTACCTGTGTGTTGAGTAGAGAGTGGAAGTAGACATCGGTGTGGTCATGGAGCAACAGAAGGCCGCTGAGCATCACTTGAAGGCTGCCCGAGGTCAGGCAGAGACGGCTGACCTGTCGGAGGCTGTGCAAGAGCTGCACAGGTCACAGAGAGAACTAAACCGCACCCTGGAGGAAAGCCCTCTGTCCCAAGACAACCTGGCCAAGCTGCAGAGAGACAGGTGCAGCTAACATTTCTCCTCACTCTTAAACTCACAGTAAAGTCCATCTTCAATATTTTTGTGTGTAAATGTTGATTTTACTGATTCTGATTATGTACTAAACCTACAGCAAAAAGGGTTCTATATAGCACCTATTACCAAAAAAGTTTCTATGACCATAGTGGAATAACAGCAGAACCCTTTGTGTGCCACGCAGAAACAATTTTTAAAGGGTTCTTTAAAGAACCATTTACAACCACATAAACAAAGGACATCTATTTCTATATATTTTTCAAATAGGTGTCAAGTAATATATTTCCATATGCATAAAATGTGTAAAATATATAAATATTAAAAATGGACACTTTCATGTACACATGCATATAATTCTTTTAAAAATGGCTACTATAAAAAAACTATTTTAAAATGTTTGATGAAGAAAAACCTGTCTGATCACAGAGAATAATTTAACTTTGCAAAGAAACATTTAAGCATTTTTCCCCCTCATGTTTATAGTCTTATGCAAAGGTTTGTGCACCACTGGGCAATAGGTCATGTTCATTTTCTAAGTGGAAATAAATCCTGTACAGAGAAAACACATCTGCATTTTAATGCACAATCTCTATTTATTTGCTAAATTTAACATATTAGACAAATACGATGCATTGAATGTGGCCTGTTAAAAATGTATGGCACTTATGGAAATATACACACACACACACACACACAGCTCAAAAAAAATAAAGGGAACACTCATAACACATCCTAGATCTGAATGAATGAAATATTCTCACTGAATACTTTGTTCTGTACAAAGTTGAATGTGCTGACAACAAAATCACACAAAAATCATCAATGGAAATCAAAGTTATTAACCAATGGAGGCCTGGATTTGGAGTCACACACAAAATGAAAGTGGAAAAACACACTACAAGCTGATCCAACTTTGATGTAATGTCCTTAAAACAAGTCAAAATGAGGCTCAGTATTGCGTGTGTGTGGCCTCCACGTGCCTGTATGACCTCCCTACAACGCCTGGGCATGCTCCTGATGAGGTGGCGGATGGTCTCCTGAGGGATCTCCTCCCAGACCTGGACTAAAGCATCCGCCAACTCCTGGACAGTCTGTGGTGTAACATGACGTTGGTGGATGGAGCGAGACATGATGTCCCAGATGTGCTCAATCGGATTCAGGTCTGGGGAACGGGCGGGCCAGTCCATAGCTTCAATGCCTTCATCTTGCAGGAACTGCTGACACACTCCAGCCACATGAGGTTTAGCATTGTCCTGCATTAGGAGGAACCCAGGGCCAACCGCACCAGCATATGGTCTCACAAGGGGTCTGAGGATCTCATCTCGGTACCTAATGGCAGTCAGGCTACATGGAGGGCTGTGCGGCCCTCCAAAGAAATGCCACCCCACACCATTACTGACCCACTGCCAAACCGGTCATGCTGAAGGATATTGCAGGCAGCAGATCGCTCTCCATGGCATCTCCAGACTCTGTCACGTCTGTTACATGTGCTCAGTGTGAACCTGCTTTCATCTGTGAAGAGCACAGGGCGCAGGGGCGAATTTGCCAATCCTGGTGTTCTCTGACAAATGCCAAGCGTCCTCCATGGTGTTGGGCTGTAAGCACAACCCCAATCTGTGGACGTCGGGCCCTCATATCATCCTCATGGAGTCGGTTTCTAACCGTTTGTGCAGACACATGCACATTTGTGGCCTGCTGGCGGTCATTTTGCAGGGCTCTGGCAGTGCTCCACCTGTTCCTCCTTGCACAAAGGCAAAGGTAGCGGTCCTGCTGCTGGGTTGTTGCCCTCCTATGGCCTCCTCCACATGTCCTGCTCTACTGGCCTGTCTCCTGGTAGCGCCTCCAGGCTCTGGACACGAAGCTGACAGACACAGCAAACCTTCTTGCCACAGCTCGCATTGATGTGCCATCCTGGATGAGCTGCACTACCTGAGCCACTTGTGTGGGTTGTAGAGTCCGTCTCATGCTACCACGAGTGTGAAAGCACCACCAACATTCAAAAGTGACCAAAACATCAGCCAGAAAGCAGAAAGGTACTGAGAAGTGGCTCAGTTTGCCATCTTGCCTAAAATCCAGTGTCAGTGATCAAAACTAGGCATGTGGGTGCATTCTGTATGTATGTGTTGTTTATAGCTCGGTTCTGCTTTCTAAAATATTGTACAAGGAAGTGATACTTTGAAGTTGTTTGTTTTGAAATAAAATGTGTGTGTTATGAGCTAAACCAATCTATGTACACCTTAAAAAAGGTTCTTCGAGAGTTTTATAGGACAGGCAATGGACATGTATGTATGGGTATGGAGATACAAATGCCAGTTTTTATTGGTTACACTTATTTTCAACAAAACGTAATTTGACCATTGCCTGTCCTATAAAACTCTCGAAGAACCTTTTTTAAGGTGTACATAGATTGGTTTAGCTCATAACACACACATTTTATTTCAAAACAAACAACTTCAAAGTATCACTTCCTTGTACAATATTTTAGAAAGCAGAACCGAGCTATAAACAACACATACATACAGAATGCACCCACACGCCTAGTTTTGATCACTGACACTGGATTTTAGGCAAGATGGCAAACAATTCTGAGAGTGTAACAGCAGAGAGGCGTACTGGCCACAGATTAAAATTCCAATCCATTCTTTAAAACTTTTTTTGGTATATACTGTAATAAATGAAATTATTACACGCATACATACAGTATATCACAAAAATAAGTACACCCCACATTTCCGCAAATATTTTATTATATTTTTTCATGGGTCAACACTATAGAAATGAAACTTGGATATAACTTAAAGTAGTCAGTGTACAGCTTGTATAGCAGTATAGATTTACTGTCCTCTGAAAAGAACTCAACACATTAATGTCTAAATAGCTGGCAAAACAAGCGAGTACACCTCACAGTGAATTCGTCCAAATTGTGCCCAATTGTGTCGTTGTCCCTCGCTGGTGCCATGTGACTCGTTAGTGTTACAACATTCCAGGTGTGAATGGGGAACAGGGCTGTGACATTTGGTGTTTTGGGTACAATTTACTCATACTGGCCACTGTATATTCAACATGGTACCTCATGGCAAAGAAGTCTCTGAGGATGTGAGAAATAAATTTGTTGCTTTCAATAAAGATGGTCTAGGCTATAAGAAGATTGCTAAAACCCTGAAACTGAGCTATTGCATGGTGGCCAAAGTCATACAGCAGTGATGGATGCATGAGTGCTGCCAGCATTGCTGCAGAGGTTGAAGAAGGTCAGCCTGTCAATGCTTAGACCACATGCCGCACAATGCATCAACTCGGTCTGCATGGCCATCATCTCAGAAGGAAGCCTCTTCTGAAGCTGACGCACAAGAAAGCCCACAAACAGTTTACTGAAGATAAGCAGTCCAAGAATATAGATTACTGGAACCATGTCCTGTTGTCTGACGAGACCAAGATAAATTGTTTGGCTCAGATGGCGTCCAGCATATGTGGTGGCACCCTGGTGGGGAGTACCAAGACAACTGTCTCTTGCTTACAGTCAAGCATGGTGGTGGTAGCATCATAGCCTGGAGCTGCATGAGTGCTGTTGGCACTGGGGAGCTGCAGTTTATTGAGGGAAACATGAAGTCCAACATGTACTGTGACATTCTGAACCAGAGCATGATCCCCTCCCTTCGGAAACTGCACCGTATGGCAGTTATCCAACTCAGTAACGACCCCAAACACACCTCCAAGATGACAACTGCCTCGCTGAAGGTAAAGATGATGGACTGTCCAAGTACATCTCCAGACCTAAACCCAGTTGAGCACCTGTGGGGCATCCTCAAGCAGAAGGAGGAGCGCAAGGTGTCTAACATCCACCAGCTCCGTGATCTCATCATGGAAGAGTGGAAGAGGATTCCAGTAGTAACTTGTGTAGCTCTGGTGAATTCCATGCCCAAGAAGGTTAAGGCAGTGCTGGATAATAATGGTGGTCACACAAAATAATGACACTGAGCACAATTTGGACATGTTCACTGTGAGGTGTACTTACTTGTGTTGCCAGCTGTTTAGACATTAATGGCTGTGTGTTGAGTTCTTTTCAGAGGACAGTAAATCTGTACTGCTATACAAGCTGTACACTGACTACTTTAAGTTATATCCAAGTTTCATTTCTATAGTGTTGAACCATGAAAAGATATAATAAAATATTTGCAGAAATGTGAGGGGTGTACCCATTATTGTGAGATACTGTATATTACTAAAACTGCTTGAACAAAGTGTTTATATCCGGAAGCTCCTTGATTCAGAGACCTTATGATAAATTAAGAACCCTGCTTGCAGGCAGTTTGTGGCCGAGGTGATCATGGACGTGCTGGCCGAGCTGCAGGAGAAAAGCACCTTTCACAGTCTGCTACAGGCAGCGGAGGAGGAGAAGAAAAGAAAGGCTCGTCTGCAGGACATAATCATCAGGTCTAGACATGAACAACAAAAAAGTTAACTATTATTTACAGCAAAGCACTGAGCAGTAAGCTATACTGTAAATGTACTACACACATATAAACAGTGTGCCATGTGCTGCAGGGAAGAGGAAGGTTGCCTCAGGACTAAAGCACTACAGAGACAACTGGCCGACATCCAAAAAGAAAAAACACAAGAGCTTCAGGTAAATTACAGATTTTTACAGATCACATGTATAGTTACATAATCATAATCTGAGTCAGCATGAATGTTATGTCTAACATATCTTTAAATGTTCAGTAATATTTCTGTTGAAGTGAAATCTTAAATAATTTAAAATGATGTACAGCAAACCACTGTTGGCCAAAGTGCTGCGCAATTCAAGCTAAAATAAAGCTAAAATTAAAAAAAGTTAAAAATAACACTGTAAACAATGAAAACAATTACATTACATTAACCCAAGTCTTTTTTCTTTTGTCAGTGACTCACAAACAGCTCCGCTCTTTTTACAATTATACCAGACATCACAAAGCAGGATTTCTCAGTTAGCCAGATAATTTAAGCAGCCACAAAGCAGGATTTCTCAGTTGGCTAGATAACATAATTAGCATATAATGGAAAGTTGAATTTTCCTTCCTCATTTCTTTAAAAGAAGTTTGAAGTAGTACGTAAAAGGTAACATTTCACATTATGCCCTTCAGATTTCCTATATAAAAACTAAACAGAAAAAAGGCTCACTGTGAATGAAATGTGGTTGTGAGGTCACAAAAACCATCCCATCTACATATAAGCACATTCACTGACATATCAGCCTTAAAATGCAAGAAAAAGTAAGACGGGGGGCTTTTATAATAGATAAGGGACAACTCTATTTGATAAACCTAACAAGGGCTAAGTTATCCAGTTTAGTGATTTGTGAAGAGCCATTCGTTTAAAAAAAAAAAAAAAGTAAAAGTAAAAGTAAAAGTAAACTAATAGGTTTCACCAATCCTCATTTGCCAAAACCCATCATGCACAGTCTACACCTGGTTCTATTAGATCCAGGTAGTAGAAGTTGCCCATCTGTTTCCACCTAGAGGCGTGAGGAATGGACGGCACACTTGAAGGATCAGTTGCAGGAGCTGAAAGAAAGGACAAGCCTGAAAAAGAAGTATGTGAAGAGCAGCGCTGAACTGTTGGTCTACGAGGGACGGAAACTTTACACTCAGAAGGAAAACGAGATGGAGGACGAGATAAGAGTATGTGTGTTTACGCTTTCCCACCATTTTATACTGTCTGCAATAATACTTATTCATCCTCCCCATAAAACTGTGCTGACCTTTGGATCACCCTGGGGACTAGTGTTATTTAAGACTGCTTGTCCTATTAGTTGTTAAAGGAGAAGCTGGATGAAGAGACGAGGGTTCACATGGAGATGGTTTCTTTCCTTAAAGACAATCAAACAGTGAGTGTTATAATCCAGAAATCATAGGACATCAATAACAGACATAAGACACAATTATTTCAATATAAATCCAGGTATAAAAGTCAACCTTTCATGCTGATACGGACCCAAACCTAATGTTCACTAGAGCTAGACATATTTGTGCGACCCCAACTGCTCACGTCTGGTTCAGATGTCTTTTCTCAAAAATGTGTGAGACTCAGGTCACCTTCACATTTCACTTTCAGATTTACTCTGCTTTTGCTGTTGCTCATGAGAAACAGTATCTAGGTTAAATAAAACACGACTATTTCAATAGCATCTCTTCTTGACTTTTCAGTACAGTTTAGTGCAGCCAAAATGATGCTTGTATTTAGTTTGGCCAAAAATGTAGTTTTGTTATATAAAACATGTTCTGTGGCCAGAAAGAGTTATACAAGGAATAAATATATAGGAATAAAAAAAAAACAAAAAAAAAAAAAAAAAACAAAAAAAAAAAAAAAAACACACACACACACACACACACACACACACACACACACACACACATATATATATATATATATATATATATATATATATATAGGAATAAACAGATGACAGCTAAAATCTTTTAATTATTTTATTAGATTTTTTTTTTTATCTGTGAAATAATTGCATCATATTATTGCTAAAGTAATTTACCCAGGACCATTTTTAAAAACTTGAAGTTTTATTCAGCATTTTGGGTGATTGATTGGCCAGTTTGGGGTCCGTTACGGATAGAATTAGTTTCATTTCAGGCCAGTTTCGTACTCAAAAGTTGATGAGGCACTCTGGGGTTGGGTCAAGTTCAGACAGAATTGACAGACTCAGGTTGGGTTTGGACAATAGAACTCGTGGTGTGGGTCAAGCCAGACGCAAAAAATTTCAAGCTGTATTTGGAAAACATTGCAGGCCTGAATCTTTTTTTTTTTTATATACTAAGCACCCTCTGTTCTATTGTGTATGCCCAAGAGTTTGGGGGAAAAGCTGGAGTACTGGATGGAGCGTTATGAGAAGGATACCGAGGACAAGCAGCAAGAACTTAATACTTTAAAAATCAACAAGACCAACAACCTGGCACAGTTACAGGACCTAGCTAAAAAGGTAAGCCATTCATTTTGCACCTTTATCTTCCCTAATAACATACATTGTTGTGCACAAGTCAAAGACCACCCTTTGTTTATGTAAATTCCAGGCAAAATGGCCAAGTTACTAATTTTTCAGGACATATGAACTATTATATAAATCAACTTGTATAAAGAAAAGGAATAGATTAAAAAAAAGATTTTTGTAAAGACAAAATGGGACTAACAACCATCCTGGGAGAAGCTGAGCTCCACTCTTGCTTCAGGTCTGAAAAAAATTCAGTAACACTTGACATGAAGGGTATCTACATAGCACATTCATGACCTCTTACATAAACACTTCAACCAACATACGTATACATATTTTACATGATATTAATATGGACTACGGTGTCATTTTTGCCTAGATATTTTTTAAAAATAAAAGACCTCTATATATATATATATATAAAAAAAACTATATTGTTTGCAATCAAATTCTTTTCCAGACAGCCAAAATAAAATGACCTTCCTTTACCTCTTTGGACAGAAAGGGCTCTTTTTAACTATTCATTTTTTCTTAAGCATTTGTATTCTACACTTTACACACTATTTTCTCTCCTTTTTACTCCGTCTTCTTAAAAATTTATTGTGCATTAAGCAACTGTCTATACATTGTTTACATACAGTGCATCCGGAAAGTATTCACAGCGCTTCACTTTTTCCACATTTTGTTTTGTTACAGCCTTATTCCAAATTGAATTAAATTAATCTTTTTCCTCTAAATTCTACACAAAATACCCCATTGTGACCATGTGAAAAACGTTTTCTCGAGAGTTTTGAAAATTTATTAAAATTAAAAAACAAAGAAATCATATTTACATAAGTATTCACAGCCTTTGCTTAATACTTTGTAGAACCACCTTTGGCAGCAACTACAGCCTCAAGTCTTTTTGAATATGATGCCACAAGCTTGGCACACCTATCTTTAGGCAGTTTTGCCCATTCTTCTTTGCAGTACCTCTGAAGCTCCATCAGGTTGGATGGGAGACGTCTGTGCACAGCCATTTTCAGATCTCTCCAGAGATGTTCAATCGGATTCAAGTCTGGGCTCTGGCTGGGCCACTCCAGGACATTCACAGAGTGGTCCTGAAGCCACTGCTTTGAGATCTTGGCTGTGTGCTTCGGATCGTTGTCCTGCTGAAAAATGAACCGTCGCCACAGTCTGAGGTCAAGAGCGCTCTGGAGCAGGTTTTTATCCAGGATGTCTCTGTACATTGCGGCATTCATCTTTCCCTCTATCCTGACTAGTCTGCCAGTTCCTGCTGCTGAGAAACATCCCCATAGCATGATGCTGCCACCACCATGCTTGACTGTAGGGATGGTATTGGCCTCGTGATGAGCAGTGCCTGGTTTCCTCCAAACATGACGCCTGGCATTCACACCAAAGAGTTCAATCTTTGTCTCATCAGACCAGAGAATTTTGTTTCTCATGGTCTGAGAGTCCTTCAGGTGCCTTTTTGCAAATTCCAGACGGGCTGCCTTGTGCCTTTTACTAAGGAGTGGCTTTCGCCTGGCCACTCTGCCATACAGGCCTGATTGGTGGATTGCTGCAGAGATGGTTGTCCTTCTGCAAGGTTCTCCTCTCTCCACGGAGGAACGCTGGAGCTCTGACAGAGTGATCATTGGGTTCTTGGTCACCTCCCTGACCAAGGCCCTTCTCCCCCGATCGCTCAATTTAGACGGCCGGCCAGCTCTAGGAAGAGTCCTGGTGGTTCCGAACTTCTTCCATTTACGAATGATGGAGGCCACTGTGCTCATTGGGACCTTCAACGCAGCAGTAATTTTTCTGTATCCTTCCCCAGATTTGTGCCTCGAGACAATTTTGTCTCGGAGGTCTACAGACAATTCCTTTGACTTCATGCTTGGTGTTTGCGCTCTGACATGCAGTCAACTGTGGGACCTTATATAGACAGGTGTGTGCCTTTCCAAATCATGTCCAATCAACCACAGGTGGACTCCATTTAAGCTGTAGAAACATCTCAAGGATGATCAGTGGAAACAGGATGCACCTGAGCTCAATTTTGAGCTTCATGGCAAAGGCTGTGAATACTTATGTAAATATGATTTCTTTGTTTTTTAATTTTAATACATTTTCAAAACTCTCGAGAAAACTTTTTTCACATGGTCACAATGGGGTATTTTGTGTAGAATTTTGAGGAAAAAGATTAATATAATTAAATTTGGAATAAGGCTGTAACAAAACAAAATGTGGAAAAAGTGAAGCGCTGTGAATACTTTCCGGATGCACTGTAAATGTTATTCAAGTTTAATTAATGGTCTTAACAAATGTTGCTGCCGGTGTTCTCAGAACAATAATCTGTCCACCCCAGAGTCCAGTTCTCCACATCATTGATTGTCTTGGGATTACTGGGATCATGAGAAAGATGCAGAAAATCTAACCAACTGTGGAACAGTATCCATGCAGCTTTCTTAGAAAAAATAGCAAGGGGGAGCTGTAATTAAGGCAACGGGTGGAAACACAAAACCCTGAAAAATTTCATTTACAAAACGTATTTATTTGTGTAGGCGTCTGTATAATTTTCTGTTAAATGCATTCCCTGCATTGCTTCCTGAAGCTCAAAAATAAACTCTCAAGGGCCGTTTTGGCTAAAAATGAAATAAATGAAGGATAGTGTTTGACTCTTGCACAGTACTATAACATTTCACATGTGCATTTTAGTACAGAGAGAGAGAGCAGGTCATTATTGAGGACCGACTGGAGAAAGAGAATCTGCGCAAGCAGTTGGAGAAAGATCTGCTGGAGAGGGATGCAGCAACCAAGGTGAACTTTTGACTTTTCTTCTCCAAAGCCGTTTTTGTTTGTAGGGATTCCAAAAAATACAGAAAAGATGAAAATTTAACATGATCCAGGCATAGAAGCCTTATCCAAAATGTTTAAGCTCGTTTCAGTGAGTGTACCAACATTCATTCTTTTTCTCCATTGCAGATTCAGTCATGGTGGAGGGGAAGTCTGGTTAGGAAAGGCCTTGGTGCCTACAAGAAGAGCAAGAAACCCAAAACTAAAGAGGGCAAAAAAGGAAAAGCAAAAGGAAAGAAGAAGTGATGTGTATTCTTAAAGCAAGTTATTGTGGCTGTAAAGGATTTCTCAATGGAGCAAAAAAAAAACAAAAAACAAAAACAAACAAAAAAAAAAACTAATAAATAAATAAAAATCGCAACATGGCCGAAATGGGAACTTTATTAATCCATTTTATAATAAATCCAAATGTCCATACCAGAAAATACTTTAATATTTACCTAACTTAATAACATGACAAACCTTTTCATGGGGAAAAAAATGCTTCTTTAAAAAAAAAAAAAAAAAAAAAAGGTTACACTTGATTGGGGGTCCAAGAAGTCCACACTGTGTGAATATGAAGTACGATTAGGGGTTACTCTTATGTGGGCAGCAGTACATACTTGTAAACGTATGGAATGTATTAATTTACTGTACAGACACGCAGGAGAAAATCCTGCAGAACAGTCAACATAATTTCTGCTGGGGAATACCCTAGTCAAAATAAAAGAAAATACTTTCTAAAAAAAAAAAAAAAAAAAGGCAAAAACATTTATAATATATTTAAAATCACTTTTAACTTCCCTTTTTAAAACACAAGTCTCTAAAAAAGCAAGTTAAAATATAAAATAAAAAAATCTGCAATCTTTCAATTTTTTTTTATCCTTTATGAAATGTGGGCAAGCACTGGTGCACTGACCTAAATGCTGTTATTCACCAAGAAGTGAGAACTACAGTGCCAGCTCTCCCACCCATAAGAATATTTTCTTAACACCAGCCAAAATAACCATCACCAAGTAAATTTTTACATTCTACATGTATTAAAGCACTGAACACCCAAGTTACCCTGCCAAGGTGCAGTGGTGCATCTATACTTATGCTATTGAATCAGTCTTTCACTCAGCAGTGAGGACAGCCTTCTGAAAACGTACAGCTGGGTGCGAGTATGTGCATGTCTGGCACAAACATATAGCTTCTGAGAAGGAACAAAATATGAGGTTTCCTGATGATGGACACAGACAAGCAAGCCATGCAAAGGTGGCTAAACCACCACAGTCCTGTTGACAGGCAACAGAAGAACCTGTATGTGCACCCCTACTCTACACTCCCCAATTCACGTAATATCTCATGCATGCATGACCTGTTACACAAAGAATAACAACAATAAAGTAACATTTGCAACCTTTCTAGAGTCAAATCGTTACTATGAGCACTGGTTGGTGCTCGGAACAGACAGGTACAGACAGTGCCTGGAAAAAAAAAAAAAAAAAAAAAGGCTGTAGAAGTGTTTCTATCTTTAACAGTGTTTACATCTCTAGCCCCCTATAAGTCCATACATGAATAGTGCTTTGCTGTATCACTTACATATTATATTAAACAGTTTTATAAAGTTTGCATTATAAACCAAGTTATTCTTTACCAGCACTACTTTAAGTGTCCATACAGCTTTGGAAAACAGTATCACCCTATGGCTACATACGTACATTTCTTGTCAAATGTGCTGTGCAACATGCACGCGTTTGCCTTAACTGAGGATCACTGTCCCACTATCGAGGTGCAGCTTTTAACTTTGCCCCACAAGTTATTCTAATGGCTATAATTAGTGTAATTTATTTTTACTGTCTATTTGACCCATTGCGGCACCATCTTGTAAGCTGAGATAGAGCCAACTTGTGTCACCATGGCAACCGAATAAACTCCAACGCTCACCCTGATTGATATGACATGCCTCAGTCAGTCATGATCACTAAGAATAACAATAATAACAATAATAATAATAATAATAATAACAACAACAACAACATGGTGCAAATAACCATTAATGATAGATTATCATGTGATAAAGACAACATAAAAAAAATATCTATCTATAGTGAATCTCACGATTGCTGGTTGTGTGTGTGCAGCGTTTGGATGTCAGTGACTTTCCACTCCTCTTTTCTCACTGCAACCTTTCTTCTTCCTTTAGCTGTGAAGGGTCAGCCGGCGCTGTGGTTTCCTTACAGAGCGGGTGGGTGGTGACCAGTGACGGGGAGTGGAGAGTTTATCAGGAAAAATATAGGAAACCTCTCTAGGTCTCAGTCTCTACAAGTCAATAAAGCATGAGAGGAAGAAAGACTCTGGGTGGGCAAAAGTGGGAGAAGAATCCTTGCCTGTATCTGCTCCCCAGTCTGTGCAGGCATGGCTGTACTACATGGTGAGTGTTGAAGTAGTGCTGGGGTTAGCTGGGGCCGTGCTGGGTGAGGCAGAGTTTTTTGGGGGGGCTAGATCCAGAAGAGCACGCACAGTCCCGGCCACCTGAGGCAAACCTTTCTCCTCCAGGATGTGGAGGGGCAGACACAGCTGGGACTGAGGCCATGTGCATAGACACAAGACAGCGACAAACAAACAGATACAGAGATGGGGGTGGGGTACAAACAAAATTGGAGAGAGGAAAAGGGCATGTCAATGGAGAAACAAATAATGAAAAATCACCACAACTTAAAAAAAAAAAAAAAAAGGCATTTTCAAAATGGCAAACTTAATAAAATGAAGAAATGTCAAACTCAAGAACATAACATAAAGCTGGAGTGAAGGATTAATGGAAAACCAAAGCCATGATCTTGAGGAAAACTGGGAAGAAGACAAAAAGGAGGCACCGTAGTGAGGGAACTTCAGGTGAAGAAGAGACTTTTAGACATTTCACCAAGCGAAATAAAAGCATCTATGGTTATGCATAAATGTGCATCAGTCTCTGATACCTTGATTTCAATACCAATTCCTGAAAAATTACACATAAAATATACTACAAACTGAAAATGGAAGTGGCTTAAAAGGGAATCCTACCATTTTAAAAATTCTGTATGATGAAATCATTGCGATGTGTACAAAGTCATTCAGAGTGGTCTGATGGACAATGGTGCACTGTAATGTAATGACTTTTCTTTTGAAAGTAGTGGTGATAGGAACTAGGAGTCATAATGTCTACAATCCAAATACACCCATTTTGTTTCCTATCCAAAGTGATTCTTCAATCTACATGTCAGTTTTTGTACACTATCTATCCAAAAGTATTCAGACACCTCGTCTGGTTAATGACTTCAGCAATTAGTAGAGCATCCACTACTGACAGTATTGATAATGGTAAAGTAAATGGGTGAGGGTTTTTTTTTGTTTTGAATGTGTGTTAAATTATTTATTTTTTATTATTTATTTATTTATTTTTTACTAATAACAAGGCGAGCTAATTACCCAGAAAGGAACTTGGCTATTGTGCAAGTTTGTACACACACACACACACACACACATTATGACTCTGAATGCAAGTAAAGAAAGGAAAGAAAAAAATGCCAAGGAGTGGGAGAAAAGGCAAGAAGCAGAGTGAAGAACAAGGACAGCAATCATATTAGATTGTTTCACTTTAGTGATTTTATTGTAAAAGTTGTGGGAGAGAGTCATTAGAAAAAAAAGGTTATAGGAAAGTTAGGCAACAGGGTAAATACACACACCAACACAGAAATACTGACAGGAGTTTCAAGCACTCTACCTAATCATACTTTCTCTGATCATCAGTACAGACATACTGAACCATTCGGTTTCTCTTGTGCGCTTCTCACAGAAAGTAATCACCTGCATTCCTAAAGCTGTCTTCTAACCAGCTACTTTATTTTGCAGCATCACTGAGAAGGTTTTCTACTTATGGGACCTTCTTCAAAAAATAGAATACAAAAGTCCTCAATGTATCAACTCTAAGAACTTGCATGGCATGTACAGTAGATTAGGAAACCCTGCTGGGCAAAACAGCTGTACAGAGATGTCTAGCTATGGCCCGTGATTGTATAATCATCTGCTTAGATGGCAAAGAAATGTACAATATGTAAATCACACACCACGCTAGGTCAGAAGTGACAGTAGTATTTCTCTATGAGCTCAGCAAATCAGCTCTTTGGAAGAAATTATTGCAGACAGATACTGTGTTTAGCTTAGTGGTGAGGAGGGCCACTAGGTTCAGCAAAGAGACCACCTTATCTGGTCAACAAACATATGGCTATGTTGTTTACATGGTTAAATGCTTTCTATTTACATCTTGAATTCCTTGAAATATGCCGAAGGAAAAAAAACCCAGAGACTTACAGACAAACACAGATGCAGTAAGGCACAAAAAGGGACAGACGAGGGAAGTCTTAGATTTGGTGACCAAAAACAAACTACAATCCTCGATTCCAAAATGTTGGGATAGTATGTGAAATGTAACAAAAAACAGAAAGCAGAGATTCATGAATTCCCATTGTACAGTTTTAAATAAGCCTAAGACAAGACATTTAGTATTTTACCTTATCAAGTTTTTTTTTTAAATAAATATTAAATATAGTAAATATTCACTCATTCAGAAGTTGATGCAGACAATATTTTCCAAAAAAGTTGGAACTGGGGCAGTTGACACTAGGAACAATGAAATGTTCACAAAACATCTTAATGTGATGCAATCGTGCTTCGGTATAAAAGAAGCATCCAGGAAAGGCCTAGTCCTTTATGAGCAAGGATGCGTACAAGCTAACTACTTTGTGTAATTAAAAAAAAAAAAAAAAAAAAAGTAGGCATTTCACTCTCTAGGGGTGCATAATACTATGAAATTCAGGGAATCTTGAGAAATGGAAACAGATTGATGCGTTTACTGTGAAACAACCTTTCATACTGTGGAAAGAACAGATGTGTTCTTTGGGCCCATGAATAAAAGGGCCATCTATACTGCTACCAGTGTAAACTTCAAAAGCCAGGGTCAGTCACTGTATGGAGGTGTAGGAGTGGCTACAGCAGGATTACACAACTCTGGCCATGAAGGGCTGGTGATTCATCTGCTCAAACACTCTTGATTCAAATCCTCTTATTTGCCAGGTTACTGGGTATGTTTAAGGAGAAGAAATACCAAACTGTGCTGGACACCAGCGTTGTGCAGCCCTGGGCTACAGCATGAGTAACTTGCACATCTCTGAAGGCACCATAAGCACAAAGATGAATACACATTTTGGAGCATCATGCTGCCTTCTAGATAACATCTTTTTCAGGGACTTCCATGCATATTTCCACATGATAACGCTAAGACACATTCTGCACATTACAACAGCAAGCTGTGTATTCAGAGAGTGCAGGTGGTAGACTGGCCTGCAATTAGGTGATACAACAGTACTAAATATGCTCCTGTTTCAACTTCTTTGAAATTAACTGCATTAAATTGGTAATGAGCATACATTTCCCAAAATTTTTTATTTTTTAAATTACAAAAAGAAAAAGCTGATAAGGTAAAACAATGCACTGTTTGGTACAACAGAAACACTACTAATTCCTGCTTTCTGTTCTTACTAGCATTGAGGTTTGTCAAAAAAATAATGAATAAAAATAAATAAATAAGTAATCAATGATTATTATTAATAAAGAAGATGATAAAGAAGAAGAAGGGTTTTGCCTTGTCCTTCTCACAAAGAGCCCAATTTGTCCTTGCAACAGACCTATATAAAAACCCCTCTTTCAAACAATGGGGCAACGTACAAATATGTAAGCACAGCTGGTGTGTCACATTTAGCTAGCAGGCAGCATCCAAAAGCAGGCTTGTTCCTCATTCTTAAGGCTGAGAGGTAGCATCCTCTCTCTGTTGTGCTTCGTCACTGAGTTCTGCAACCTGCTTTTCAGAATACTGCGTCGTACATTTCGTGCAATTTCTTAAATGTATTCAGATATTAATACGCAAAAGCTGACAAGGTCAGGTGTGCTTTACAAACTGGTCACAAATAATAAATCACTTGCACAATGTTGTTCAGATTAAGTGCAATTTAAATGTGGGGCACCAGGTGGCAGTAGAGGACGCAGAGCAGGGACATAACTGACAGGTAGAAGAGGGCAAAACCAGCCAGCTGAGAAGGAGGCGATGGCCGCAGGGGAGGTGCCAGAGAAAGCAAAGCTTCGAGAAGCCTGTATAAGTGCAGCACCTCCCCCTCCAAAACATCAGCAACTGAGCACAGGCATCCCTTTCCAAGTCCAAAACGAGTAGCAGAGCACAAACGCAACACGCACATAGACAGGAAGGAGTGGGTGGTAAAAATGTGAGTTTGTGGGCAGATAAAAGAGCAAAATAAGGAATGAGTTTAAAAAAAAAAAAAAAATGCAGCATGGTTTGAGACAGTGGGGATAAAAAGTGGAGAGAAAGAGAGAGTTACTGGTATTAGCGGTATAAGGGCTGGAACATTTACATAAGAAGCATTAAAGAATGAGAGGTTAACAAGGCTTGTTAGAAGTGTGGCTTGGCTATGTTTAAAAAAAAAAAAAAAAAAAAAAAAAAAAAAGTCAAGATTGTTGATTTGGTGACTGGGCAAAGACCTATGCAACAAACTCAGTCAATATAAAATAACTAATTTGATTTGGAATAGATTTTCTGCTTACCTGAGGGACCCCAATTCTGCGACATGCCTCCAAAAAGTTCTCCACATTCCGCCGACACTTTGCCATCGTCAGTTTGGGCTTTAAGATAAAAGGCAACTATGAAATATCCACTCAAATTACTTAAAAAAAAAAAAAAAAAAAAAAAATCACCACACACACACACACACACACACACACACACACACACACACACACACACACACACACACACACACTCACCACTGCAGGTGAGGGCACATGGATGCTGGGTACTGATCGAGGCCGGACATGATTGGCCAGGTGACACAGCACAACACCATCTGTCAGGGCTGCCCCGAGGTCACTGGGCAAGGACACTTTCAGCCGAGACTCGATATTCTACATAAGAGTCAGGAAAGACAAGCTAAATCATATCATATATATACACACACACACACACACACACACACACACACACACAGATTTGCCAAAAGTCATTGGACAGGAACTAGTAAGAACACTACGTAGGACTAGCAAAAGGCAGCAACTTGACATAGCATCAATTCTACAAGTGGACAGAAGATGTCTGGAGGGATGTTAAGCCATGCCATTTGAATAGCCTCCCACAGCTCCGTAGTATCTGTAGGTGCAGGATCTCGGGTGTGAAGGGACCTCTCCATCACATACCACAAATGGTCCATGGCTTCATGGGGTCTCTGGCAGACACAAACTCTGCTAGCAGCCACATGTGTGTGTGTGTGTGTGTGTGTGTGTGTGTGTGTGTGTGTGTATATATATATATATATATATACACACACACACACACACACACATACATATGAGAGAGAGAACTATATGATGAAGAACCTTTCTCAGCTGTTCAACTAGTTCAGCTTCCTCTCCTGTAGGACCTGAAGCAGGAGATTGTGTGGGAGTCAGATCTTCAGGTTCTGGCCTCCCAGCCCTTGATTCTCCTACATGTGGAAACACATACAAATTAAACAAATTATATTACAGTCACTCCCCCCCCCCCCCCACCAAAATTTGAACAGTCAGTCAGTGTTGAACCTCAGTCAGTCCGTGTTCATCAGCTTCTTTCAGTCTAACTGTATTGATTACTTATATAAAGTACTGTGTAGAAGTCCGAGCCCTCCCTGTTTTTAACTAAACTTCTATTCAAAACAGACCTAAAATAATATATATAAATAAAACAGAAAAAAACTGCATAAAAGCCTCAAACAATAAGTATATCAGTATTTAATATGATTTTGTGAACATAACCACCCTATATTTCATTCTTCAAAACCTAACACCAACCATTCACATCTGTCCCCTCCCAACAAAATCTGTTCTCCCTGACATTAGATTCCCCTTCAAAGAGACACTAACATTCATACAAGCAACAAAACTCACCTTAGCTGTCTTGAAAATGTGTCATGTGCATCTAAATGGCTAAAATTACTAATCTCAGAAATGTATATAACAATCAACTTGCATAAGGAGTCTCCAAAACTGGAGTTCAAAAAAATGACAGAACAATATTGAGAAAAACAGGACTCCTAACAACCGTACAACATCCGGTAGACCACTAGAACTGGCACCATCAGATAAACAGTATTTAAAGCCTTCCTTTCTGAAAGATCAAGATCAAGTGGCACTACCGCTTCTGATCTGGAGGAGGAAAAAAAAAAAAAAAAAAAAAAAAAGTTTGAATTTGAAAAGTGTTTCTGTCCACTGTGAGAAGATGACTCAAGGATGTGTAGCTGGCAAAAACTTTTACTGAAAAAAGGAAACAGTCACAAAGACGAAAATTTACAGTGGAACACCAAAACTTGTTATCTGATATATAGAGCACGGTTTTATGGACTCTTGAGTCTGAATTTGTCATTGGGATTTCTTGGATGACAGCAGAAAATTAAATCAACTTCTAAGAATGAACTGATGGTGTAAAAAAAAAACAAACAAAAAAAAAAACACAACAAACCATTCCTGTAGAAAAACTAAAAGAAGGCCTTCATAAAACAGAAGCCATAGATGCAAAATGTAGATGCACTAAACTATGAAGATGTTATTACATTTAGTTCTCGAGTCTCTGTTTAATTTTCTGTTAAATATATACGTTTAGGTTTATTCCGCTAACTGAAAAGCTGAAATCGGAAACTAGTCCTATTTTCACTTATATTTACATTTGAATTATAGTTAGATAAAATTACTTTGCACCTTACTACGAAAAACAGTCGCTAAATTACACATTCACATACACTAATAAAAACCATGAAGCACATTTGTCATACATGGAATGGTCAGCATTAAAAAAAATGACAACTGGTAAACCAGTGAAAAGAGCATGCAACATGCCACACAATGGGGTGTTTATTTGCCTATATGTTGCCGTGCATTATTTCCCAGTGCAAAAGATTGAAGCACAGCTGAGGTCCCACATGCTTATTAAAAGTGGTGCTGAACTGTGACAAGCAAACATGCTCTGAACTCTGTATGCTAGCATACAGGCATGTGTACCTCGTTTTTTCTCCTCTCTTTGGCTGAGACGGAAAAGGAAACTCTCGGGACGCTGAGTGGCTCCGCGGCAGGAGGGCGGGGCAGCAGGGCCGGGGTAAGTAGGTGATTGGAGGGCTGTGTGTGATATGCAGTACAGGATGAGACATGATCTTGGTGTATGGAGACGTGGAAGAGCTTTGAGAACTGTGATGGGAGTCACGGGTTGGGGAGGATGTGCATGCAAAAACCGTAAATAAAAATAAACAAATGCACACAAGGCCTTACCTGTGGGGGAGAGAGAGGCACGATCTTCTCCTTGCTGCGGTTTCACAGTAGCAGGCCAAACAATGTGAGAAAGGAAGTTGAGATAAAACAGAAATACAAATTTAGCTGACCACATTACATGTATTTGCTTCGTGGAAAAGTAAGCAGTCTATATATATACATATATATATATATATATATATATATATATATATATATATATATATATATATACATATATATATATATATATATATATATATATATATATATATATATATATATATATATATATATAAAAAGGGATGTGCTAGGCCAGAACAAGTCAAGAGCTCACAATGGAAAAAAACTTTGTCCAATTAGGAAGACACTCTTGGATAAGTTTGAGCAAAGGACTTAACAAGGACGCTTCTTAATCTTAGAGCTCAGAGACACTTTCAGCAAACAGGGACACAGGGACATGCAGAATGGTGTACCTGCAATAAACAGGAGGGGGCATTGTCTACGGATGGAGAGACGCACCCATCCGCTGGTTTACCCGAGACAGACTGTTAGAGCGCAGAAAGACAGACAAGAATACAACAGACGAGTGATGAAGACAGGCAAGTCAGAAGATAAAGGAAAAATGCATTCACGCGATAAAAACAGAAAAAGGTACAAGAAAAGGGAGGAGGCATAAAACAAATAGGAAAAAGGTATAAACAAAAGAAAAAAAAGAAAAAAAAAGGAGGAAAGAAGCTAAATGTTTTGTTATTGGTGTCTTGGTGGTCTTGGGACAGTAACAATTTCCAGGACTAGTAAAAATGTATTCACTAGAAAGATCCAGTACTAACTATATAAAATACTGCTGACACTATGATATCCTGAATAAAAGACAACACAGCACTTTGCACCTGCCTGCTAAAGTGATTCCTTACAAACTAATACTCTAGTCTGCTACTAGTGGTGAGCAAAAACATATGATGAAGACATTTTTATGGTACATCACTTTTTATTTTTTACATAAGTTGGAAGAGAAAAGTAATGCCACATTTTTAAATACTATCAAAAACTATGCATACTATTATTTGTGCAGCCCAAAAACATTTCTACATTACGCTGCACTAAATCCAATTAGCCAGGCCTCATTCTACTCCTTGGAATCAAACGTGCAGTGGGAAGTGTTTAAATAACACCTTTGAAAGTAGAAAAACAGCGACATTGTGATGTAATGTAAAATAAGTACAGTCAAACTGCCCCACCCTACCCTAGTGGACAGGAGTGCTGTCAAAGTAATCTTCCAGTTTAGATATTATCACAAAAGCATGGCAGGGCATTAGTACAGCTGTTTACACCGCCAGGAAGATGGGAGCATAGACAACAAACATGTGCATAGGTAGGGCAACATGAAGCTAAAATGGGTGACCCAATTGCATCTCTCAACCTTTCTTTTCTAATGATAAATATTTTCAAGTGTTAGTGTGTTTCTGAGAATTTCCTACTGGCCCAAGCGTAATACAGACAGACAACGGGCATGCAACAAAGTTAGGCAAGAAAAAAAAGAGAAGAAAAAAAAGTGTACACACATGCATGACCAGACTCTTCTGGCTAGTCTAGCAGCGTTTGCATAGTGGGTACTGTTTATTCAGGTGCATGTTTACAAAATGAAGTGATTCAGAAAAAGAAATAAAAAAAATTTAGCATGAATGTCTGTGCAAAAAAAAAAAAAAAGGGTATCTGTGATGTCCGTTAAAATCTTTCACCTGTTTGGAAGGGCCTGGCCTCTTCTTTATAGTGTTGGTGTCTATGTCTATTTCAAAGACCATTAAGGGCTCGAAATCACTCTGACACAGACCAGCAAAGCCAGACCGAACGAGAGAGGCAGGGACAGAGAAAGAGAGAGAGGAAGAGAAAGAGAGAGATGGATAGACAGATTCAGGGAGAGGGAACAGGGAAAGGAAAAAAGGGCACAGCAGAAGAAAAGCTTTGAGGCGAGAACACAATGAAGCATTTGCAGAAGGTAGCAGATCTATTCTAGAAGGTTAGCATGTTAACACAAACAGATCAGCATGGGGAGACAGAAAGGACTGGTAGTATAATGGAGCATAACAATGAACCATTCACTGATTAATCAGTGACACACAGTGATCCCTGAAGTCTCTGGACACTTCAACTACTGATAAATGTTCATGAAGTTTATTAGATTACTTCATAAAATGCTTAATAAAATTATATTTGTTTCAGGAAAAAAGAAAAAAAAAAAAACTGAGCACATCAAACTGATGGTAGACTTTGTGTGAAGAAAGTGTGCAAAGCAGTTCCAGACAGAGTGCACTATGGCTACTGTAAAGAAAGAAAGGTGGAAAGGTGGGTCTGCATCTGTTTTTTCGTTCACTTGTGTCAGCGAGCTTTAGTTCACTGACTGAATCATGAAATTTTAAATGCAAACTGTAATGGGTTGTTTTTGCAGATTAGCTTCCATATTTGGACCATTTGGACTAGGCAACATACGGTACATTTAGAAACACTTTATATATCACTTCCTTTATTTCAAGAAAGCGACAGAGAGTTGGTTTTCCACTCTATGAGCCTTAATACATTTATGGCACAAATGTCCAAATATTTTTGTGGTCACAATAACTCTTCACTGTTGGATTAGCAAAAGTCTTTGTTAAGAATGGAGAAATGTACCAAATTTTAAATATTTACAGTTAATTAAAACCGGTATCGACTATTGCAGAAAAAGCAGAATTCACTATTAAATTTCAACCCATGTATCAATATAATGACATATACACTGGTATTTTATTTTCAATAGCCTTTTACTTAGCATAACTTAGCAAGAACACACTTCAGAAAATATGTCGATTAGGATTTGCCTTAAAAACGCTGTTTTTATATCTGACTCCAGGCAAACACCAGGTGATGACACTGTACACTGTGTAATGATATGACAGCACAAGACACAAGCTAGTGTTCCAGGTTGCCAAGAGAATTTAAATTCAAAGTACTCCACTAAGAGTCAGCAATAACCCAGAAAACACAAAAATGAGCCATGTCTGGACATGTAAGGGTGGGTGTGCTCTCGCATGCAAAAAGCAGCATAAACAAATCTTAGAAGTGTTGCTTAACATTCTGCGTTCTTGGCACGGACTCCTTTCCTGACTCATTTCCTTAATACTCATCCCTCATTAAAATCGGATCACTTGCTTTTCAGGTTTACAAAATGAAAGGAACAAATCAAGCGGACTGTAGAAAACATTCAGAAGTCGATCAATGTGGAAATTAACAAGTGAATACTATTTGTTGATGACAGATTGACAAGGGTAGTTACTTTTCATGCTGATAGGCTCTTACCATAAAGAGGGCGGAGTCATCTGTATGAGTGGAGCGTCTGGAGGGGTACAGGGTCTGAGGGGGAGTGCCAGGACAGGGGTGAACCAAAAGACAGACAGACAGACAGACACAGGGACGTATGGAGGAATGTTTGGGTAGCTGGGGAGGGCACTGCATGAACATGAGCTTGAAAAAGACTCACCTCACTGTCTGTAGGACTGAGTTTAGTGGGACTCTGAGTTGACTTATGCTGAAAGGTCAAAAAGAAAACAGTTTGAGAGCAAGACAAAACACCTTTATATCTAGCTGGTATGCACCATTGAGGTTTATTCTAGTAGAATGCACAGATGTAAAAATAAAAAGCTTTTATTTAATATACTTCCAGTGCATACATTCATTTCAAATAAACACACAGTGTCTTTGTACCTATACATTTGAAAAAGTATGTATTCATAACTCCCACGACCCTGCGGGAGAAGCAGCTTAGAAAATGTGTGTGTGTGTGTGTGTGTGTGTGTGTGTGTGTGTATTCGTGTATTCATAAGTATAAACAAAAGATTCAAAAAACAAATTTGACGGGGAAAAAATATATTGGGTGCTATTTAAAATATAGGGTCCATAAAATGCCATGTTCGAACACAAAGGTGTGCATAAGTGCACATTGCATCAGGACACCTTAGGCCACAGTTCATTGATCGACTTCGTAATTGTGTCATCGGATATGCGACCATGTGTTTTGGACACCCGGATGAAGAGAGGAGCAGAGCTGTCAACCGATCACCACCTAGTGGTGAGTTGGATCAGATGGCGGGTGAAAATACCAAACAGAAATGGCAGACCCAAATGAGTTGTGAGGGTTTGTTAGGAACATCTAGCAGAGGAACCTACCAGAAAGACCTTCAACTCCCACATCCAACAAAGCTTCGATCGCATACCAAGGGAGGCCGGTGACCGACTCCAAGTGGGCCCTGTTCCGTGCCTCCATCATCGATGCAGCAGATCGGAGCTGTGGCTGCAAGGTTGTAAGTGCCTGTCATGGCAGCAATCCCCGAACCCGTTGGTGGACACCTCGGGTAAAGGAAGCCATCAAGCTTAAGAAAGAGTCCTACTGGGCCTGGTTGGCTTGTGGGACTCTGGAGGCAAAAGATGGGTACCAAAGGGCCAAACAGGTCGCGGCTTCGGCGGTTGCTGAGGCAAAAACTCTGGTGTGGGAAGAGTTTGGTGAGGCCATGTAGAAAGACTATCGACAGGCACCGAGAAGGTTCTGGCAAACCGCCAGGCACCTCAGGAGAGGAAAGCGGCTCCCGACCAACACTGTATACAGTGGGGCTGGGAGGCTGCTGACTTTGACTGGGGATGTCATCAGATGGTGGAAGGAATACTTCAAGGATCTTCTCAATCCCACCAACAATCTTTCCCCAGAGCTTGGAGATCCGAGCGAGGGTCCGTCCATCACTAGGACTGAGGTAGCCAAGGTGGTTGGAAAACTCCTTGGCGGCAGAGCACTGGGGGTGGATAAGACCTGCCCGGAATTTCCCTAGGGAGGTGTTCCAGACATGTCCAACAGGGAGGAGGACCCTGGGGAAGACCCAGGACACTTTGGAGGGATTATTATATCTCTCGACTGTCTTGGGATATCGAGGCGTTCCCTCCGGAAGAGCTTGAGGAGGTGGCGTGGGAGAGGGAGGCCTGGGCCTCTTTGCTTAGGCTGCTAACCCAGTGACCCGGACTCAGATTAGCGGTTGAGGATGAATGGATAGGCCATAAAATAAATCATATTCCAGATACGAATTCTTCTGCTGCAGATTAAAAAAAATTATTGTGCAAATTGCACCTGGAGACATAAAACATACAGCAAATAGCTGAATTTTATGCAGAAAAAGGCACTTGAAAGTGGAGCTCGGCTGGGCAATATGGCCAAAAATGTTATCACAATAAAAAATTATATATAATTTGATATCAATAATCATCACAATTTAAAGTGTAAAGGCTAATTTTAGCTGAGCGAAAGCCAAAGAAGGATGAAGGTTAAAGCAGCACTCACACGCACAGCACAGGTGTGCTTTTTGTAATATTCATGATTTAAAAAGAAAATGGATTATTTTTAGCTGCCTGTTAACACAATGCTAGGCTATCTGGTTACATGTGCTAAACTCATCAGCTTACTGCAGACAGCAAACAGCTGGATCAGTACGTCAACGCTGGATCACACCAGCTTACTCCTACTGCTCCTACACACATCCATGTCAGAGCATATAGTATTCAGACACAAGCTAGCAAACATTTGGATTTCTCTATTCTGTCGTAGTAGTTTGAGAGGTGGAAGAACCACCATATTATTTATATATGTAAAAACACACGCTGTGTGAAACTAAGTTTCAGATGTTTACATTAAATATATCTGGCGACCGATTTTAGTCCCCACCCCCTCCCTTGATGAACCATGTCAGAAAACTCTGAAGTGTGCCCTCTCTTGTTGAGAGTAATATCCACCAGACAACAGGGCTGTCACAAAAATGCAGAAGTGTGAATTCTATCAAACTCTCTCAATTATTATTGTTTTATCACCCCGCCCTAAGGTGGAAGAACTTCATAAAGTTCTCAGAGATAATATTATTAAACAACATTTGAATGAAAAACAGTACAGAGCAATAACAAAGACATTTAACTTCATTTGGAATAATGTATTCGAGTCAGATGAAACAAAAACAGATCTCTGTGGCAATAATTCAGCTCTTTGGAGAAAGAAGGGCTGCATGTATGATCCCAAGAACACCATACTGACAGTGAAATATGGATGCAGCAACATCCTGTTATGAGGCGGCTTGTTTGCAAACCCTACTTGTGGCATTTCATGTCATCAAAGTAAGCATGAATAGAACAAAGTACTGAGACATATTAGAAGAGAATTGTGAACTCTGCGTCCAAGAAATACTTAATACTTGATACCTTTCACTGTAATTGTTGAACGCAAGTGTTAATTACTAGGGGTGTATAAATGCATCACGACATGGTAATATCGCTTTGCAATGTGCAGAGTAGGTGCAATGATTGTGGACATTCTACAGACATTCTATTAATTATGTAACCACATCTAATGCAATCACAATGTTTGAACACCAAAATTTATCAACAACCAGCACCAATCAACAAAACTGCTTTAAATTTCTTCACTGCAATTTTGTTAAAAGTACCATGAGAATGCCAAATTGTGAATCTAGTATTGTGAACTGTTGGCTGAGGTTATACCACTAGTATGCATCTGCGCTTAATTCTGGTGAAATCAATTCATTATTATATACACTCAATATCTAGCAGCATGGCTTAAATACTTCATTATTTGTTAGATGCACTCTGTATCTACATGTGTTTTTTTCCAAGAGGGAGAATGACTAATTAATATGACATCCACTCTTTATCCAAAAAGCATGGTTTATGCCAGTGAAATGATTTATTAACATTACATCTGTTCAGTATACAGCAGTGTAGTAAACTGCAATAATTCATTAACATGCAATATGTGCCTGTACATGCAAGTATGCATGCATGTTTGCATACCTTAACATAACTTCTTACAGCATCTCTCTGTGCAGTTCTTGCTTTCTGCCTCTCTTCTTCGTACCGCTGTGCTGCAAGCTGAGCTTCCCTCCGCATGCGCTCCAACCCCACTCCAGAGCCTGATACTGCCCGCTAACACACAAACACAAAGACAAACATGACTCAGAGTTTTAAAGCACGTACAAATTACTATACATTTACTTTAGACTGCCAAATAGAAAATTACCTGGCTGTGAGTAGGGGATGACAATGTACTGACTGTATCCATTACACTTCTGTAGAGAACACAGTCCTTATTAATAAACTCATCACAAGTACGATATGGTTTTTCTTGTAACTGACGTAAGAACTGTATAAAACATAGGTGCAATTTCTTATTTACATAATTCTTAACATTTAAGCTGACTTGCATAAAGTCACATACACAATGACTTACACATACACAATTTGTTTAACATACTTAAGAACTAAATACTGTACAGCATCGAAATACTACACAAAAGGGTTAAAAGAATTCTCTGACAGTGTACACTTCTACATATGTGAGCTGCACTTTGGAGTATGCAATTACACATAAATCTACCGGTTGTGTGAAGAGCCATGGCGTCTTGAATCATCGATTCTTGCATCTCTAGGGTAATTGGCCTTAACTGGAGACCCCTACAATACCAGAAATAAAATTACTGCACAATTTAAAAAAAAAAAAACAAAACAGAACAACACGTATCAAGATGTAGAACACACACCTCTCTGGTGATTCGTCTTTCAATGTATGCCATAAACTGTGAGCTAAGACTGACTGGTTCTCCTCCTCTGCTTCGCACCTCCTCTTCGTCCTCCTCCCCAGTACAGCTGTCAATAAAGTCTATCTGCTCAAGCTCTGACTCCACTAACACAAAAACGAGAGATGATAAAGTTATCAGTGGGAAATAAACACAAGAAAGAGAGGTATTTTTCCCCTGTGCCTTTTCTTCTTACATGTTCCGTTGGCCAGGAGTGACCCCGTCCTGTGCTCATCTCGTTCTCTCTCTCGTTCTCTCCTTTGTCTTTGCTCTTTGGTTAGTTCTGCCACTCTCAGTGGAAGGTCTGACAACTCATCAGAGGGCTGTGGGAAGTGATAAGAAAAGAATGGAAATATTAACTGAGCAATTAGCCTTTAATGAGGGTAAACATGGCATGGCCAGGCTGAGTACAGCTGCTTTGTAGGCGTTTCCCCTAGAAAATGGGTGAGCTGTTGTTTGAGTAGAAAAGGTATACACAGTCAGCTTTATAACAAAAACAAACATGTTCTCATTTATATTTAACCGGATTTAGGTTTGGCATAAAAAGGATTGGCCTACTATTAAATATTTCTCATGTACATATTTGTTAAATGTCAACACAGATGCTATAGAATACAGCATTTGATATCAGCATCCCAGTCCCCATCACAAAACCTGCGGGGTGAGCTAAAGATGAAAGATGAGTCAAAAAGAGCAGACCCTGAACCCTGAAGGATCTAAAGAGATTCTGAATTGAGCTCTGCATTCTCCAATCTCATCAATCTTCATAAGATAGGACTCTTATGTGTACTAAATGTAAATGGGTGTGAATAAATGCGATGCGACTTTTTTAAAACTCATCTTTATTAAGCATGCCAAAAAGTATAGCGCTAATGGTAAAATTAATTTTATAAAATCAAATAGCTGTTAATAATTATGTGTGAGCTGAACAATGTTCTGCAGTGGCTGTAGCAACTTCTTTACTCGTGTCTGCGTTATTCAGAGAAGAAACAAGGAAACTACCACTGGCTTCGTGTAAGAAGGAATAGAAACTGTTGTTTATCCCTGACTGTACATGTTGTGAAATTAAATTAAAACAAATGTTCAAACCATGGTTAGGTTGTTCCAAATATGAGATGCAACACAAACCGTAACGCCAAACACGGTAAGAAAACTGTTGCTACCTGTGTCCTACTGCTGCTCACTCCAAAACTACTTAAAACATGTCCAGCTCCAGCACCATCGCTCTTAGGTCTTAAAGTGACAGTGCACCTAATTTCTGAACACAAACAAATGGAGCCTGAAGACATTTGTATCTATATAGTCAGTACAAATATCACTTTTGGCATATTAATACTGTGTTAAGCAGTAGTATATACCTATATTTCATATGAAAAAAGTTAATTAACTATTTACATTTACACACAATGCAAAAGATGATCTTTATGTTTGGGCTCCTACAAATTATTTATTATATAGTAAATACGACCAAGGACTGCCCACAGCTAATGCACAACAGGCACACCCATGATTCTTTGCTAGGACAGTTTAAAGTAGAAATAACATGAATACACAATAAATGCTCGCACAGAGCAGGAAAGAAAGCAACATTCTTGTTCACACCACAAAATGATGTCCACTGATGCCTGCCCTCTCCATTTCTCTTTCCTGTCAATGGACACATACCCTAACTGTTCTGGTAACGCAATGTTTGCATTCAAATTCAGGGAAAAATGTGACTCACTTCATTGCCTGACCATCGCTTGTCTCCGCTGTCCACACTGTTAAATCCAGAGTCCAGAGCTCCGTACGGTCGGCCTGGATACAGCTCGTCCACACTAAGACACACATTCAAGTACAAAGACCCCAGGTTTGACAGTGAGGAGTAGGTACACAGGGTCTCAGGGTCCACACAGATGCAAGTATACACAATTATAAAACAATTAGGAGTAGATCTGTATGGATTACTATAGCAGATAAATTAATCATTTGTTTGTAGAGCATTACAAATGCAGTAAAGTCAACTCAATGCATATAATTAATAATTTTACAACTGCTTGTAATACCTAAATGAGTTCTGATACTCATTGTACTCAGGAGGGATGCAGTGCCTTGCACAAGGAATTTCTGAAATGTGTTTGAAACAGACAAGTGCATATGTAACCCAATCCCCTAAAAGAATTTCTATCAGTAAGCAAGACATGCAAAAGAAAATATACCCAACCAATCTTTATTTGGACACAGACCACACTTGCACGCATATTACCTTTAAATTAAGCATTACCATCATTTAGAAAGAGAAGATGCTTTACCGATACCACTAAGCTGACAAGCTTACTCACAAAGTGGTTTACCTCAATGTTACTTGCATTATTTCAGATGTACTGGAACATATCAACACCTACATTACACTTATCTGCTTGTATCAAACCTACGCATGCCAGAACATGACCTTTTGCATCAGAGTCTGTTAGCAGGAGGAGATTTATGGAAAGTACTGAAAAAACTGCCACAAGCTGCTTTTCAATGCTTCAGAAAACAGAAGACTCACTATAAGGGCCTCATTTCTATGGATTTACATTTACAATAAAAAGATATATCTGGATTGCTTGTAAGTAGAATGTTAAAATTGTTTACAAAGCACAATAATGAAGAATTTTCTTACCAAGAAACAAAGCCAAGGGGCCTCCTGTCATAGTCAGGAAGGTCTGGAGCTATTTTACATGCCTCCATGTTCAGATACTTGAATATGTGGATCTTCCCCTTGATACAGATCTAGAAGTGCACACACAGACAAAACAGGCCTTTTGTCGTGGAGCACTACTTTGAAAAATGAAGTATAAAGACTGGAGAATTTTATGCTTTTAAAAGCTTTTTAGACAGACACAAAATATAAATAAATGTGCATAATTTCTAAACAAATGTGTGTAATAACTTGCTATTGATGTGACAATCGTACACAGTTGCATATAAAATTCTGAAAACACCCTGGGCAAGTTACATGTTTTATTGATTTTTTGTGTGAAAATAAGTTCATACATCCTCTACAACAACTGAAGAAATGGCATTTGTATATTTAAGCTCAACATGAAGGGGGGGGGGGGGGGGGGGATTTAAAAAAAAAAAAAAAAAAAAAAAAAAAAATTCAAATGTGCAGTAACTTTCACACATTTTCTATTTTATTGTTCTCTATAAATGTCTTTAATTGAGCCAAAAAATAATTGTGTATTAAAATGTATAGAAGTGTGCTCTCTGTAAAGGACGTGTACTTGTTTTCATTCCTAAAATTAAAGAATTGTAATACTGGGGTGTCTGCAAACAACTGTAAACCTGCTTTTTCATAACACTGCTGTGTGGTGTGCTTGTTACTGACCTGTGCAGGGGGACTCTGAAGGGGATTGTTGTCCAGCACAATGCTTTGGAGGTGGCGGAGGTTGCGGTAACATACTGGAATCGAAGTCACTTTATTACAGGAAAAATCCAAACGTACTAGCGGCAGCTCGGCCAACTCTGCAACATCAGCAACAAAACAGGCATAACATACATACAAAAACATTCCATATTCAAATGATCAATTCACAGAGGGTGTCACTGTTGCACATGTGTACAAAGGTGCAAGTAAGAAGATTGACCGAAACTTATTTAAAAAAAAAACTAAATAAAATAAATAAAACCCACAACATGTGGTTTGAGAACAAGAAGTAAAGTGATAGCAATTTATGTGGATGAGCACAGCTGCACCAAGCATATACTTGAGATCTCACTAGAAGGCAAGTGTGGGGTGTGTGGGATAGGCAAAAACTGAGATGATCATGTGTGTACTTATTGTGTGAAAGAGCTGTGGGCTATCAAGATGCTTTATGTGTACGCAAATGGAGGAGAGACTTGTGGACTAACCAGGAGGCAGGCGAACGAGGTGATTTCGGCGAATGTTCAGGTCTCGCAGAGCTTCAAGCTGGCCGACCTGGGAAGGCAGAGTCTGGATCTCATTACAGCTCACATCCTAGAGAGGAAAAATGCAGAATGTGAGAAAGAGTGAAGAAGAACAGAAGAAAAAAAGACAACTATAACAAAGAAAAAGTTTGATTTACAGCTAACATAAAATGCGCATTATAATACGCCAATAAACTGTCAGCGTCATAGTTCCAAATATTATGGCCTTTGCACGTGCACAGCAAATAAATGACACAAAAATACAAAATATTTAGATCTCTCTCTCTCTCTCTGTATCTATCCATCTATCTATCTATCTATCTATCTATCTATCTATATAGACACACACACAAAATATTTTCAGATCAAAACTACACAGAAGGTAGACATAATATAATTTTTTGGGGATATTTTGTGATGTTCTCACAGCGAAAAGAAAACACAAAACAGGCGGAACATTTTTAACAGGTGAAAAGACACTTAAAAAAATTGGGCAACCTGGGTAATTTCGATTTTGGAAAAGTGAAAGGATCACAGAGCTTCAGTGCTTTATTCAGGATCTGAAACTTCATAAGTACCACATTTTAACTCTGACATCTGCAGCCCACGTTTGAGCGGCTCTTGGAGATGTCAACATCGTCTGTGACAAAGCAGTATCCTTTTCGTGTTTATCAAAAAGTTCTACTTTCTGGAATACAGATGATTTGTCAGCTTGGTTGTCAGCATGTCAACACTAGAGACAACAATGTCTGGTCAGTGAGTTCATGTGAAAGACTCCAAAACTGAAAACAGAGCAAAAAAAATAAATGTTGCACTTCCAACTTTTGATTATGTATAAGATATTACCAGTTGAACAATAACAAATTAATGTCTAAATAAATGACAAATAAACTACACCTTATAGGCTTTAACTTCCAAACATCAACAATGTCACTTGCTAGCCCAGTGCTTTTGAAAATGCAAAAACCTCAATACCTACTAATTTGCAGAGTAAATAAATGGCACAACTTAGGCTTGCTATTGAAATAGTAAGCAGATCACTCAGCCCTTCAGAGCTGAATTCTTTCTTCTGGTGTTTGTCAGTTTTAGTCAACCATTGAAAGGTGTGTAAAATTTGTATTTGGACACAGTGGGGGGGTTGACTCCAAAGTGCTGAAGTGAACTTGTCTGAAGTTCCAATAACCATCATCATCCTCCATCATTGTTGACCACTAGTCCAGATAGGATAGTGGTAGCAGTTGGGAGAGCAGAGAATCCCAGATGACCCTGTCCCCCGCGACTTCCTCCAGCTCATTCCTGGGGACCCCAAGCCGCTCCCAGGCCAACTTGGAGAGACAATCCCTCCAGTGGGTCCTAGGATGACCCCGGGGTCTTGTCCGGGTAGGCCGTGCCTGGAACACCCCCACCGGGCGGCGTCCTAGGGGCATCCGGTTCAGATGCCCAAACCACCTCAGCTGGCTCCTCTCAATGCGGTGGAGTAGTGGCTCTACTCTGAGCTCCTCTGGGATGACCGAGCTTCTCACTCTATCACATAGCGTGTAGCCCACCACCCGACAAAGAAAGCTCACTTCTGCTGCTTGTATTCGCGATCTCGTTCTTTCGGTCATTACCCACAACTCATGACCATTGGTGAGGGTCGGGATGTAGATCGACCGGTAAACAGAGAGCTTCGCCTTTTGGCTCAACTCCCTCTTCACCACTACAATTCGGTACAGTGAGCGCATTACTGCTGCCGCCTGTCCCAGCCTGCGGCCGATCTCACGATCCCTCTTCCCGTTACTCGTGAACAAGACCACAAAATACTTAAAACTCCTCCACCTGGGACAGGTCCTTATCCCTTACCTGAAGTGGGCATGCCATCCTTTTCCGGGCCAAGACCATGGACTCAGACTTTGAGGTGCTGATCCTCATACCAACCACTTCACACTCAGCTGCAAACCGCTCCAGTTAGCGCTGGAGGCATCCATGTGATTCAGCCAAAAGAACATCATCTGCAAATAGCAGAGACGCCACCCTCCGGCCTCCACACATAACGCCCTCCTGACCCCGGCTGCGCCCTGACACTCTGTCCATGAATATCACGAACAAGAGAGGAGACAGGGCACAACCCTGGCGGAGTCCAATGCTAACACTGAAAGAGCCTGACTTAATGCAGAGTATACGGACACAGCTCTCACTCCGGGAGTACGGAGATTGGATGGCCCGGAGTAGTAGTCCTGGCACCCCATACACCCGGAGGACCTCCCAAGATATCTCAAAGAACACTGTCATAAGCCTTCTCCAAGTCCACAAAACACATGTAGACTGGGTTGGCAAACTCCCATGCCCCCTCAATAATCTGTGAGCTGAAAAGCTGGTCCTTTGTTCCACAGCCGGGACAGAATCCCCATTGTTCCTCCTCAATCTGAGGTTCAACTATCGGTCGTAGTCTCCTTTCCAGCACCTTTGCATAGACTTTCCCAGGGAGGCTGAGCAGTGTGATACCCCAATAGGCAAACGCCCTCTGGTCCCCTTTTCAAAAATAGGGTCCACCACCCCAGTCTGCCAGTCCAGTTAATGAGGTCCATGCAATATTGCAGTGGCGTGTTAGCCACGACAGCCCCTCAATATCCAGAGCCTTAAGCATCTCTGGACGAATCTCATCCATCCCCGGTGCCTTGCCACTGAGGAGCTTACTAACTACCTCAGTGACCTCCACCAGGGAAATGGAACTTGACACCCCAGGAGCCTCTGGCCCTGACTCCCATGAGGGAGGCACGTCTCCCTGATTAAGAAGTTCCACAAAGTGCTCCTTCCACCGACCAACAATATCCTCATTTGAAGTCAGAGTTTCTCCACCCTTGCCGAATACAGCTTGGGTGCAGCCACCCCGACCGCTCCTGAGTCGCCGGACAGTTGTCCAGAACCTCTGAGGCCGAAAGAAAGTCTTTTTCCATGGCCTCACCAAACTCCTCCCATATCCTGGATTTTGCTTCTGCCACCATTGCAGCTGCCACCTTTTCAGCCTTTCGATACCTACCTGCTGAATCAGGATCCATTCAGACTCCATGTCGCCTACCTCCTCCGGAACATGAGAAAAGCTCTCCTGGAGGTGGTAGTTGAAATCATTCCAAACAGGGGCCGACAGCCGTTCCCAGCACACCATCACTATTCGCTTGGGCCTACCGGATCTGACCATCAGTGTTCCCTGCCATCTGATCCAACTCACCACCAGATGGTGATCAGTTGACAGCTCAGCACCTCTCTTCACCCTAGTGTCCAGAACATATGGTCCCAAGTCAGATGAAACGATAAAGTCGATCATTGACCTTTGACCCAAGGAGCTCTGGTACCATGTACACTTATGAACATCCTTGTGTTCGAACTTGGTGTTCGTTATGGACAATCCATGCCTGGCACTGGAAGTCCAATAACAATTCACCATTCGGATTTAGACCAGGCAGGCCGTTTTTCCCCCAATCACGCCTCTCCAGGTCTCCCAGTCATTGCCAACGTGAGCATTAAAGTCTCCCAGTAAGACTATGGAGACTGTAGGCGGGACTTGCTCCAAGAAGGCCGAATACTCTAACCTGTTGATTGGTGCATAAGCACAGACAACAGTCAAAGTTTTCCTCTCGATTTTAATTCGCATTGAGGCGAGCCTCTCGTCCCGGGAATGTCCTCGTCCCGGGACAAACTCCAACTGCATGGTCACCAGTCGGGGACTCGTGAGTATCCCCACACACGCCCGGCGCCTCTCACCCTGTGCAACCCCTGAGTAGGAGAGAGACCAACCCCTATCAAGGAGTTGTGGGTGGAGGTGAGCGCTACTATATCTAGTTGGTACCTCTCAACCTCCTGCACAAGCTCCACACAAGGCCCACATGGCCTCCGCACATTGCCTCTTCGGGCTGAGCTCGGCCGGGTTACATGGGCTGCCCGGCCACCAGGCGCTCGCCGTGGAACACTACCCCCAGGTATGGCTCCAGAGGTAGGTCCCGGTGACCCTTTCCCAGGCAGGGTACACGATTTTTTGTGCATATCGTGCATGGAGTGGTTTGGATCGCATTAGTCTGGGTCTTCACTCCAGACCTGTTCGCCCTGGGAGACGTTACCAGGAGCATTTTGCTCCCAACGACTTAGCTCTGAAGACCCCTAGACCACACAAGCCCTTCCGCCACGATAAGGCCCCGATCCAGGAAGGGCTTGTTCCAATAACCTGCAGATTTAAAAACCCAAGTAGTTCCAATGACCCAAAGCCTTTAAAACCCAAACAGAAATTAACCATGAGAGATTAAAAACATTAAAATACTATTATGTGCAAAACCGTTATACCATTTTGATTCATGCTAGTTAGTACTCACCAGCTCAGTAAGCTGTCGGAGCTGGCCAAGCTCTTCGGGCAAGGATAATAATTTATTGTTGCAAGCAATCAGCACTTTCAGGGGAAGACTGCACACATGAGCAGGCAGGGTAGACAGCTGGTTCCGACTGCGGAAAGCATGATAAAGGGAGGGGGAAGTAACACAATTTAGTGGAATGTTGAACTACAACCTCTTTCACATGTAGAACATGAAACACTGCAATGTGTGCAACTCTGGTGGCTTCTGCTTTTCATACATCAATGTTAGTTATTTGCCTCATTAGCTGTATTTTCCGGCTACCAAAACTGCTCCTGATAGCCTACATCCTAAGCACACAAGCACTGAGTATATAATGAGTGAGTATATATATTTTCCTCTTTCTCTTTTTTTCCATTTTGCCTGATTTACGCACATACACAATGCTGCAAACATTACTGATATAAGAAATTGTTTTGAGAATTTGATTATACCCTACTCAAACAACATGAACTTTTCAGAGGAAGTACTGTATTATTATTTTAGTGATTCTGAATAGATACATGACTAATCAAGCACTTTTTTCAACAAGTCTTACAGTGAATTACCCTCTGCAATTTGCTCAATGCAGACCTTCGTCTGTAAATGTCATGTCCGCATCAAGTTTGAGCCATTCTTGATGCTATATAGCTCTCACTTATGTAGGAATGATCTATAGCTCTGTTCATCATCAAAATGAAGGTTTACAGTTCCTACAAATTGTTTCAAACCTATAAAATAATGTCATATACCAAATGGCCACTTTATCAGGTACACCTTGTATCTACATTCACTGTCCATTTTATCAGGTCCACTTTGTAGTTCTACAATTATAAACTGTAGTCCATCGGTTTCACTGCATACTTTACTTAACCTCCTTTCACCTTGTTTTTAAAGGTCAGGACATAGCAGGGCTGCTGGACTTTTGAAAAAGCTCACTGTCATTGGTGGACTATCCTCAGTCCAGCAATCAAAAAAAAAAAAATACACCCAACAGTTTCCTGTGGGTAGCATCCTGTGACCACTGATGAAGAACTACTTAACTAACACATACTGTGTAGCAGCAGAGGAGTTTTTGTCCCTGTCTTTACATCTACAAGGTAGACCAACAAAATAGGAATAATAGAGTGGACAGTAAGTGAACACCGTGTTTAAAAACTCCAGAAGCACTGCTGTGTCTGATCCACTTGTACAGTACCAGTGCAACACACAATAAGACGTTACCACTACAATAATGTGTCTGCAGTGCTGAGAATGATTCATAACCCAAATAATACCTGCTCTGTGGTGGCCCTTCTGAAGTTCTGACCACTGAAGAACAGGGTAAAAGGGGGCTAACAAATTATGCAGAGAAACAGGCAGACTGTAATTTGTAATTGTAGAACTAAAGTGCAACAACATGGTAAATGAAGCTGATTTGTATTGTACTCAATAAGTTTAAATGGTTTAAGCAAGAGGACGCAAGAGTGCGAGACGCAGCTAACCAACCAGAGTGCACAGCAGCCCTGCTAGTAATTTCTATGCCAAGGGCTAAATCAAGAATAAAGGCTGTCGTTACCCCCAAGAGGCCCGCAGTTCCTTCCATATTTCTCTCTGACATGTCCTCAGTAATTAACAATCTGAACTAACTTCAACTCTGTAGCTAAGACTGTAGCTGACTGCACAGGCAGAGCATAGTGATCACAAAAAAATTAAATAAATAAAAATAAAAGCCTTGATCAGTTATTCACTCATTCACTAACTCCTTTTAACCGGTTTAATATTATGCATTTGTTGTTAAGTGGCTTATTGGTATCTTAGTAAAACTATTACTTTAGGAAAAATTCCAACTGGTATATAACGCACTATTATTGCCTTAAAATGGAATACAGGCATTGGTTGGTAGGCTGGTATAAACACCCCTGCCCTCCAAGCTGCAAGCTGGGGTTCAGTCCCCTGTCTGGGCAAACACTCCATGTTATACCAATAAGAGTCCTTGGGTAAGACTCCTAACACTACCTTCACCTACTTCTGTTAAGTGATCAAACTGTAGGTGGCATCTGCCAAATATAAGTGTTACAGATTTTGTAGTCAACAACATATGTATTACTGGTCAGTAAGATGTTTTAATGCATTTTAAGTCAGTAAGGTTTTCTTTTTTAAAGTCTGTTTTCATATGTGCATGTGTGCTCATTTTACCTGATGTTCAGGTATGTAAGGGCCTGTAGATTAATCAAACTTTCTGGCAGCGAGCGCAGGCAGTTCTGGTATAAATTCAGATTCTCCAGTGACACAAAAATGCACACCTCCACTGGTAGCTCCGACAACCTGTTCCGGGACAGGTCTACAAAAAAGCAAAGAGAACAAAGGCAGAAAGTAGGATCAGATGATACAAGAAGGAAGTTATGCATAACACACATGATCCCCACTTGTCTGTGGTTCTGCTTATTAAAGTGTGCATTGTGTATTCTCGGCCCTCTCCCTTTGTTCCATGACTGCTTTATTGACTACAGTCTCCAGAGCTCAGTAAGACAGCACTGAATTCATAACCTCTTCAGGCGATAGCAGCCCCCTCGTTTCTTCTGCCAGAGGTCAGGCTAGTGGGCTTATACCACACATGTCCTGCAGATGTTCTCTCACTGGCAGCTGTGGAAAGTCCATGAGTTGGTGCCAGACAGCATTGATGTGTCAGGCCACAGGTGCAATTAAAGTACACTGGCCTGAACACTGGGCAGCAAGAGAACACACCAGGACCATTTTCAAACATATCTACACAAATGGTGCATAATTCACCTCCAAAATTAGGGCTGAAAATTAAATAGTTTTACATTGTGGCAAATGTAAAAGTCCTTTCCAATTATGATTTTATTTATATGTGGGAAATCTAACCTAACAACACAGAGCTTGTAAGCTGGCAGGCTGGTACACTACATTCAGCCCAACCAAGCCTGGAGGGGAGAAAAAAAAAAAAGAAAAAAGAAAAAGAAAAGGACTTGCAGGCCCTTCTTGGAGGAAAAAAAGGCCTGGAGCCTAATGTATAGAGTATAACAAAACTTAAATCTAATTTTCAATACTGGTCAAAAAAAACCACACTCCAAATTGCACAACCTGAACCACAACAGCTCTTAAAACTGACAAACCTCAAATGATTAAATTCTAAAAACAACTCTAACTGAAAAAGTCAAGAACATGCTAAATGAGTGAAGGCAGGCATAAACTGGCTCTGGGTAAGAACAGGCCCTTTAACAGCCCCATGTCTATCTGATGCATCAAAAAATGAGTTGGGACCTTCATACTTGGATGGGTTTACATCAGATATCATGTGACTAACATTACCCCTGAATTCATGATAATCATGAAATAAAATTAGCCAGTGTTCTCAGTGTAGCCATAGACACATGGCCAACATTTTTTAAAATAAATAACCACAGTACAACTTCTTGCATGCATACACAAACTGAAACAAGCAACAGACCCTGAGAAAAATACATAGGCTGTGAAGCCTTAGAGAGAGGAAAAAAAAAAAAAAAAAAAAGACATGTATAAGAATACACATTTACTTATAATACAGATTATTTTGAAGTTCATTTGTAATAAATTTAATGCATTGGTGGTTATACATTTCGGGGATTAAAAAAAAAAAAAAACTTCTGTGATGACATTTCATATAATTTGTATTTCATATAATGTGCTTAGATTAATAACCAAGCTGTACAAACTTTAAAAAAAGCATGGGGAAAGAGTAGCAGTAGTGGAAGTGGTGGAACAAGTGCAACTGTGCATGTCTGTATGCAAAAAAAACAAAAAAAAAAAAAAAAAAAAAAAAAAAAACCCTGTTGATGTGACAATATTTTTTCCAGTGTCCACAATGACCATCATGTGTACTGACCATACTGACGCACTTTATTACTGAATATCAGCATGTCTATTTAAACAGTAAACTCTGAATAGAAAACATATACATTTACCACATACCACAGTGTGTGCGTCACTAATAACAAACATACCACAGTGTGGTTCACTAACAACAAACCGGAAGCATGAGCTCATGCTTACCAGTCCAACAGAAACTTTGCAAAACACCATGGCATGATGAGTTTAAGGGAAAAGCTTGTGTTTGTGGATTTAAAAAAAAAAAAAAAAAAAAAAAAAAAAAAAAGGTCTTCTACAAAATGTTCTGACAAAAGAAAATCTACATTTCAAAATGTTTATATATGTATAAAATGCTTCAGACTAGTGAGATCCTCATGGTATGTTATTATTGTACTCTTACGAAATAGGTATTTAGATCCATCTAGAGAATAAAAAGCCACCTGACATCAAATCAGTCCACCACAATCCAAATATATTCCTGTCAGAATTATCTCTCAAGAAGGTATTTTAAGGGGGGGAATAAAAACATCAGACCATAGCAAATGACTGTGGTGCTAGGGATCCAGACATTAAGCACTAATGCAAATTGCTATGCTATCAGTATAGACGGTGTGAAGAAATCTATACTGACACATAGATGCCAGTGTTTAGCTCTTTTCTGTCCCCAGCACAATTTATAAACAAACATACAAAAAACACCCAGGATGGCTGAACTAGGGTCCTTGTGCACAGCAAGATAAAAACAGAGATGTTTCTTCTCTTCTTCATATGAAAGCCCAGGCCTAATAATAGCACAATGCTACACAGCTACATAATCAGGCCCCTAAACAGAACAGTGGAAGAACAAAACTTTTAGAAACACTAGGCCCACAGGCTGCAGCTATGACAGCGGCTTTATTCACGCATGCATTTGAAAGTTCAGCCTTTGGTGCTATGCTACAAGAGAATGAAATAAAAATGGAATAAAACTCAGCACTGTACCCAATTTATAACACAATGTTTCACCGAAATGCCAGGCGTGACAAAGAGCTGTTGTGTATCAGCTCTGTGTGGTTCACTGGCACTCCCTCCATTTGTACATTTGGTATTTCAAATCCTGCTGGAAACCATTCAAACTGCATAGAATTTAGCGTTAAAATATATGATTATTGTGATCAATGTCGTCACATTTCACTTTTCTGAGGGTCATAGGTATAGTCTGTATTTCTATACCACTGAACAACTGCAAGGATCATAAAAAGTTCGTTTAAGAACAATTATAAAGAGGCTGTCAACAACTAGAAGCTAACAGCTGGCACAACAACAGCCACAAGAACAGCCACAACAACAAGTGTATATCACTTGCACAAGAAGCATTCTATGAAAGTCTCACTGGGCCAGACCTCATAGTGAGAATATCTGGGGACAACCATGAGAAACTTTGGGCTAAATGTGGGTAGGGACATAGAGTCATTAGGGTGGGAACAAAACAAGTGTAACATTTCTAAAACAATCCAACACCTCAAAAAGCAGAGCACTCCTCACTGTTGTGTACAGCCCTGCAAGACTAGACTGTATACTGTTTGTTTAGTAAAAAAGTAGCTGACTGAAAGCAGTACATCATGCCATTATCTTCCTTTCTTAATCTATTTTTGCTTACTATACCCCCTCCTGTTTTTTGGTATAAGATGTACAACATGTACTGCTTTGTTCACAAAGCTCAGAAAAACAAAATATTGAGTATTGTGAAAACATCAAGTACTATTATGTTACATCATGTTGCTGTATTATCATCAAGACCATATTTTGGCTCTCTGATGAAGGCAACTGTATGAACCGAGTTCAATACAAGGCTCAACTGGAATTTCTCCGTCCTTGGCTGCGACATTTGTACAGTGAAGGGTATATGTGATCATGCATTCCATCTGGGCTTAAAAAGGTCACTAAAGTTTTTGTTTGTTTGTTCGTACAGGCAATAGATTGTATGATGCTTGTTTAGTTTTGTGTGATGATGTGGTAGCACAGGATGATTTGTGTTTACTATGATGGCTTTTCCAGCCTGCTTGGATCTATATTTATAGCTGTGCAGCTGTGTGGAGATCCGGCAGGACAGGAAGCACTGCTGACTGCAATGTCTGCTCAGAGCTGTACCTCAAATCAGTCCAGGCAAACTCACCCAGCACCACCAGAGGCAAAACAAGAGCCTGGGCAGAAATGACTGAGAAATACATGGGCCTTATTTACACCTGATCGTTTCATGCAACTTGAGAATCAAGATTATATCCAGATAGAGATTATTCCCACCAGAATGCAGGTGTAAACATCCAGTATGCATTTAAAACATCACTCAAACCACTTCGGTAGGATGCATTTTAACCAGATGTTGTACAAGTGTAAACACATTCATATTTAATGGTGACAGACCCTCTTTCTGATGTTCATCATATGAAGAAAAATGCCACTTGGTCTGCTACCACTGAACAGTGGCATCAGTTTAGCTCTTAATAAGAGTTTCTTCTTGAAGCTCAATTCAGTAGACTTCAGCATCCATGCTTATATGATGTTAGCATTGTTTCTTTCTGTGGGATAGCAGAGTGATCGAGTAGTCAGAGCATAATAGCCTGCCTTCAGATGCCGAAGTAAAGTTTCAATTAAAAAGAAAATGTAATTTTAAAGCTTAGAAGGTTTAAAACAAAAATATCAACTGTCTCAGCTGCTACTGAAGGTCTCAATATCATCTCAGTATTGGAAAAGAAAATGTTGCACTGTCCCATCTCTGAGGCTACGTTTACACAGTTCACATTATCTTTTAGCCTAACTGCAGAGTCACTACATGTGTCTACTTGTCCTTCATTCTGTTAAATTTGCAGTGCTAACAGCAAGTGACAAGATACAACCGACACGTTGCCTTTACACATTTATCCCGAAAAAAAAAGAAAAAAAGAAGGCACCAAATGACGCAATGCTTCACTGCTGAGAGGCGCAACTGAAAAGGAGCTCAGAAGGGGCCTCTCAAAGCAACAAGGCTTTTGCTTCTTCGCTTCCGTCCAATCCTTCTTTTCCCCCTTCCTCTCCTGTGATGTAACCATTTGGCTTTGGGTAGTGTCTTAGCTGATGGGTACACAGCTCCCCCCGCCCCCATAACCATGCGCTCCAATTCCTCAGAGCACACAGACCAGAGTCATCAGTTCAGGGCCCTGGGCAAAAGAACAGCAGGCACACAAACTGGAGTAAAATTCAGAGAACAAAATAAATCACTTTCAAAACAGACTCCCATAAAAACAACTCGGACACTGGGTTGAACGGGAGTTATGTCCCCAAGCCTGACAATGCAGCACATGACTAACTAATCAGACACAGCAATCATCAACATCACCATAAATATAAATCAAAACACAAATTTCACAATCTGTGGAGCACTCAGCTGACCCATAGACAGACAGCAGTTTAAATCAGTGACTCAGTTCCAGCCCTGCAGGACAATTGATCTGTACAGTTAAGTGCTTTCCCTGGTTCAACACACCTGCCTCTATTAACGTTCCTTTGTTTCATATGCTCCCAAACCTGAAGAAATGTTTCAAATTGCTCAATCCATATGGATACAAAGCGATATTATAGTAATCCTTCGTCATACTGAAACTTGTTTTTGGGTGACACAGGACTGTTTAAAAAAAATTCTATTTTTGGAAGGTATGAAACTTGAATGTTATGGAAACAGTTCAAACGGCACCATGTAAAATTACTTTTGTTGAATTTTCTAAGAGAAAATGAGTTAGCACATACTCTAAAGGGAACAGAGTTTAACATATATGGGGGGAAAAATACTAAATATAAAATGTGCTACAAATTTTGCACAGTATATATTCTGTTTCTTTTTTTTATTTTCCCAATGTGTTAAACAATAACATTAAAAACTTTAATACATAAATAGTCCCTGTAGAGGATGTGCAAACTTATTTTCACTCAGAAAATGAACAAAATGTAATTTGAATAACGGCACTCAAACTTCCGAATAGGACTTATAATATTATAGAGCTATGAAAGGTATGAATATAAAAAATAACAGCACTTAAGCCAGAAGTGTTTTTCCTATCATATCAAATTTAGTTGTTGGACCTGAATGGGTTGAAACAAGAAAAAGCCTGCACAAACTGACACTTCTGACAAGGAAGGGAAAAAAAAAAAAAAAAAAAAGTACAGAGAACGACAAATCTTTAGATGATGAATGATTTTAGTACCTTAAATGTGTTGTAGGACAATAATCTTGTAGACTGTCTTTTCATTTAGAAAAACCAGCATGTCAACATGCTTGAGGGCTAAACATGTGGGAAAGAGAAACAGTAATGGAGTCACCCGCATGTTCCCCATGGCAGTCGAAGGCATGCGATTTTTCAGGTTATTAAAATACTTGCCGTTCCACAACACTATTCACACTCTTGATTCATCAGTTTCGTTCCTATACAGTTGTACCTTCAACAAATCTGGCTCTGCTGTTTGTTTTTTGTCACAACACAGCGTTTAATAGGACCTCTCGTGACAAGCAGCAGACATCAAAACAAGGCAATCCCTGTGTGCGAGAGGAGCATCACTACCCTGCTCCCTCCATCCCTCCCTGCTCCTCTCCAGCCCTCTCATTCCACTTCATCTTCACTCAGCTCTCCTTCTCACAACACTCCAGGCACAATGAACACCATGTCCAATTATTTGATTTTACTATGAAGCTAGTCATCGTTTTAATTTTTTATATTTCAAACTTCCCTATCCTGTGATGATGGAAAATAAACCAGAGATGTGTTTTTTACACAAGTGTGTTCAACCTCACTGTACTACATTACTAGGGGTGTAACAATTCACAACACTCACAATTTGCCTCTATTCGGTTCTATACATTTCACACTACAGCCAAAAAAAAAAAAAGTTCATGACAGCATTCAACATTAAGAGCACTTTAGTGCTTCACTTTTGCCCTGAGCAAACACCACAATTAGCCACATACAATACGAATTGATAGAATTGCATTGTTACACCCAGGGAAGATCACACTCGTTATTCTCCTAAAATGAAATGACTATTAGAAAAGAACAAGTTAAAGTGTAAAGCCCTATTTGAGCTGTATTAGTTTTAGCTGGGGACATGCAGTAATTTGAATGATTATCGATGAGATCCATGATTTTAATCCAGTATGAATTGGTCGTCATTTTTAGAGGTCTGCTAAGTAATCATTCCTGAGAAGAACACTTTCTATAATTTGCCAGTCCCAGAGCTCCTTCTGTAATAGCAGTCCTGTTCAAATTAACATTACAGTAATTTAATAACAAAACCAGGTAATAAAAAAAAACAGCATCGCAAGTTTTTTGCAGCCCAATGAAGCTTGATTTCACTCAATTTCTTAATTCATAATTTCTTGTTCATGACAAGACTACTGAAATCCACAATTTTGATGGCCAAATTACACGAAGAAGGAAAAAGTCTTAAAATCCTAAGTGATGCATTTTCTGTCTTGTTACACAGCATTTATTAAATTGGATGAACCCAATTTACTAGCCTATTGCACGTCTATATGCTATTTAGCCACACACTGGGTCATTGTTCAGAAATCTAGCACATGTTGCATAACACCAATGTAAATATCCGGGCAGTGATGTTTCAATCCTATTTGGGGAAATTTGGGAAAATTACACACATCCTTTATCCTATACAAATCAGCCTGTCAAATCATGTGCAAATTACATGCCTTGACTTCCTCTGGTAAAACTGATCCTGCTCAAATTGGGCTACAGTCTATAATCAGTACTTTAATCACAACACTCAACTGATCATCTCAAATCCAAAGAACTAGTGTCCCATGTACTTTCAGAGTGTAGTCACTACTTATTACTAGTCCCTGTTTGCATGCAGGCCAGCACAAGCATAACCTAACCTTAACATACAAATCTCCTTTCATGACACTTCCATGTATCCAATAGAATTTCCTTTTTTCTTCTTCTATTAATGTTTATTTATACAAAACATTTAAAATGAGGGACATCTTTTCCTGTCTGCAAAGGTGCTGCCCTTTTGTGTTTGTTTTGGTGTTTAAAAAAAAAAAAAGTTGTCATCATGTGTGCAGTACAACAGAAAAAGTCACAAAAGAAGTTCAGTGTTTACATGTTCAAATCAATCTCAAAAAGTAAAATCTAGCCAATAATGGTCTGGAACATGTTTTAACCAGATTAAGCTCAGGGTCAGGTTTGTGCAATGTAATGATAATTACTCATTATCTTGATATATTGTGTGACAACAAGCCTTTCTAAGCATATCATAGTCAGTATTTAAGGACCACTAACTGACTGCATGTTTCATTACAAATACAGCAGAATTAGCCCTGCTTTGTTGGATTTCGCGCAGTGCAGTTTGTAAAACACAGAATAAAAATTTGTTTACTTGTGGTTTTCTTATAGTATTTTATATGTGGCACTACATCATCAAATCTCAAAAAACAAAGTGATTCATACTGTGTATCGATAAAATGTCTGAAAGCATTGTGATAATGCCCTAGCTTAAGATAGTGAAGACCTTAAATGAACCATGACAAATAAAATGGGCTGTTTACATCGAGAATCAAGAACAAATTCATTTAAGAACATTTACCATTGATTTTAAAAGTCTTTCACTGGTTCGTATATGGGTTAACACCTTACCATACATTTTAGATGGCCTAACAGAATATATTCCATATCAGTTCTTTAGATCAGATTTTTATTTAGTTTAACATTTTATCCGATAAATCATGTTTCTTTTACTGTATTGTGTGTGTGGTTCACTGTTTAGCAATACTGTGAAGCATGTTAAGCAGCATTTTTATGTATGAAAGGTGCTATTTAAACAAAGACCATTGTTGTTATCATTATTACTATTATTATGATTGTTGTTACTATTATCATCACCATCATCAAATACAGGATAGACTAGCAGGTTTAGATAAACCAGCAGTCCTAGTTAGATTAATACCGAACCAGTGCTCTGTGTGTAAACACAGTAACTGAAATGCCTGGAAGTTCAGCCTCTTGTTCAGTCTCTGTCTCCTTCACTGTTCAAACATCCCTGACTCTCAACTACTGCCTAGCAAAGGCTGAGCTCACATGTCGTCCAGCAAAAATGCAGCAATACCCAATCTAAGCTGTAATTTGCTAACCATAACAAATGCACTGCACCAAGAACTCTAACTATTTTAAGGCACAGAACACCACAAGTGCTTTAAAACTTGTAACCTACACATTTCTCTAAATGCCATTCTCTTCTATGACAATTCCCATCCAGGCCTGCATCTAACTCTCCACAGCACTCAGACAATCAATATTGACCTAGAAAGTCTCACACCAGGATACCATGTGTACATTAACCGTGAACTGATTCAGGAACAGTGAAACACCAGTAGAGTTTGCAGTGCTGTCCTTTTTTCCAAAATCACAGACATCAGTACAACCAAGCAAGTGTCTAAAGATCTGTGCATGAATGGAAAAGGCTAGAACTCAGACAGACATCTTAGTGTTATCTTCAACAAAGTGCTATTCTGCAGTGCATAAGGCAAGTTCACCCAACTAATGCCCGACCCATAACTTGCCAGAATCAACACCAGCAATTAGGTGACAGGAAGTATAAAACAATGATGAATACACAATGTTTTATGATGCCAAGTTTCTGCACTAATCCTAATTCAACAGTCAAAATTTAAGAAGTGTTTTAATTCATTTTAATTTGACTGTTAGTGCTAGTCTTAATTCAGATCAACTGGTCAACCAAAGACATCAACAATTCTAAACAAATTCAACCCTCCTCTGTTTTCTTCCTACCTGTTAGTGATGCCATGAACAACAGAGAGCGCTGCCTACCCATTTCTAAGGAGTTTCATGGTAAATCAGTTTCGCTTCATGTTTAAAAATACCACTTCTCAGATTACGTCAAGCACAAACTAAGCCGTATGTAGAGAACAGTGATGACTCAAGTACACTTTGACACCAGTTGCTAAAATGGACAAAAGAGCAAGCCTACGACAGCCAGCAGACTACTGTTCGAGATGAATGTTAACAGCTGTGTTGTGTCTCTCTGGGCCTCAGTAAAGTCCTTGAAGGTTTTCACTGCAAAATGCTGCATATCCATTTGTAACAATTCTGAACAAAAGCTTTGGAAAGCATATAACAGCTGATGTATAATGGAAAACCTTTTTTGGAAAAATTAATGAACACACAGAATTTAATGAAATTTTGTGTAATCCCAAACATATGAGATGGAAAAAAAAAGAAAGCTGAAGATGGTCTACGTAGCATTTAAAATAAAACCCCTCACTTCTATCATAACACTGAGCCCTTTTTTGTATATTTTTTTTTAACAGCAAACACCATTAAAGCTGTAAATCCTAACTGCTTTCAAGCCATTAAAGAAAAACACCAGGATCCATATTCATGAATATTCAAGGCCTGTATTTATAAAGCTTCTCAAAGAAGGACTGCTGCTCTAGAATCAGATTCCTAGCTTATTTTTGGTTACCTTACTGACTGGAACAGAAACCAGATCAGCAGCCCTACCTTCATAAGTTTTATGAAAACTGGCCCAGGTCCCATCAGTTCATGAGGTCTTATTCAGTATTTTATGAAATGGCAAAGATTGACTTCAAATAAGCAGTGTAACTTAAGTTTGATAAAGATCAGCCCTAATCGATTATATAATAGAAAATTAAAATGGTTTAAAAGAGCAACACCACCTTGGAGGCATTCAGCTCTGCTACCATAAAATGTCTAGATCAATTTAATTACGAGCAACTATCTACATACTATTATTCATCTACGGTTTCCGTGCAGAAAACACAGTAAGTAGTCAATAAGTAATGTAATGTGATATGATTTCCATAAGAAACTCTGCCTCTGGCAACCGAATGATGTGAAAACAAGTCCATACGCATTTTCTGTTTCCTTGTGGTATTCTATAACATGACATCTTTCCACCTCTCTCTGCTTTTTCTCCTCATTTACTCTGTATTCTACCTTAGCTTACTGCTCTATGAATCAGTCTGAAAGATATTCAACTATATGTGCGCTCACAGCATCTGCTGGTTCACATTATCACCATTATAATCTATATTGTTCCAATTTTCTACAATGTATGATTTCACATTAGCCCACTCTGAACTACATTTACACCACAAGGATTAAACTGATAACTTTTCTTACAAGAATCGGCATAAAGCTTCAATGAAGTACTCTGTTCGCAACATAAACTAGACTCCACAGGGCCTATACTGTTTATGGGGTGAAAAACATTGTTGACAAGTTACTGCAGGCAAGATTAGGTGTGAAGATGTTAGACACACTCGTTCCATGTAAGAAAAGAAACAGAACACCCTATAAAAAAAGAAGGGTCTTCAGGGGTCCTTTAGTGGCTAGGTTCTTTTTACAAGCTTGACATTGTAACAATAGAAAAGGCCTTCTTGGTGCTATATGGACACATTTACAACACATTCCTCAACAATCCGAATAAATATTTCACGATGCAAATAACCGTTTAAGCATAAAATTGTTCTACACAGAGCTCACGGTAGACTAGACAGTATCAGTCCCTTTACTGAAAAACCGCTAAAGGAACACCTTTAACTGTGTTATGAGGTGTAAAAACGTGTTGCATCAATGTGAAACACTTAAGCCGAATCCACAATTGCCCGTCAAGCAGCCCCCAAACACCCAAAACCTCTCCCTTCGCAAAGCCGACAGACACGTTAAACATCGTAGTGTTGCTTAGTTTGACAGGCTCGGACGTGAGCTGCGTTAGCTTAGCCTTGCCTCGCGCATCTTGATTCGTTAGCTGGTTGGGCTAGTCAGTCAGCTAATAGCGTCGTTTGTGTTTGTGCTCCAGCTTTATAAACCTCCGTTAGCCTAATAACTCAGCCGACCTCAGACTGAGCGACAAAACACAGTTAGTTAGTTTATACAGATTTTCCCCACGAGAACAAGATAGTCAAATCATTTAGCTGGAGCTAATGCTGGCCACAGCCTAAAACGTCACTCCTTTAGCTCCCATTAAGGGCAAATAAAGTACACACTTCAGCAAAGCACCCGCGTTTATCAGCTCAACACAAATTAACGGACAGAAACCTAGACAGGTAAACAGACGGACAAACGGACAGATGTAACCACGCAGGTGGTCAAAAACAGGGACTCAAATTTTGCCGTTATTCATTATTTTTGCGAAGAGGTCTGCCACACTAAAAACGGATTTATTCCATAAACAACGTAGTTCGCTAACTATAAGTTTAGACTTAAGACTACTAACTAGCTAAGTCCTCTTATTTAGCGAAAATGTTAACGTTATCAACGCACCCCTCACATTTAGGCTACATCTCGGACTGTCCAGCGTTTAATTGAATATTTTCCAAATAAAAGTTGTGGAGAGTAGGTGCTAACGTTACACGCCGTTAGCTAGCTCGGTCGGTCGGCTACATCGTCACTTCAGACAGGCGTAAACAAAACATTAACGGCCACTGAGACAACTATTAGGGGAACTTACGGTTAAGCAAGTTAAAATAAACCGGCTCAACAAAAATAGGCAGCATTTTGGCGACCTATCTAGCGAGTTTACAACCAACGCAGGAGGCTCGGCAGGGCAAAGTGGTCTTACCGGCCCGGGTCGTGTCGGTTAGGTCGTGGTTGGCGGCGCTCCGCGGAAACTCCTTCAGCTTCCTGCCGCTGAGATTCAGGCACCCGGTGGCCGCGGCCTCGTCAAGAGCTCGGTCCAGCGACCGATTCCAAGACGCGGGTCCCGGTGCAGATAAGCCGTTGGCGGCGGCTCCTGCCGCGCCGGGATTACCGACAGCGAAAGTGGGCACGGTGCTTTCCGCAGAGAGCAACACCGAGGCCGCCATTACACAGCAAACTCCCACTAATCCTCCCCGCCTGTCCCACCGGTCACTAAAGCGCTGGTGCGCAGGCGCAGGGGGAGCATATAGGTCCAACCACTCTTCCCGCAAATGGGATTCCTGTGGAAAGCAGTCTTCACTATGAATCTAGTTTTTATATCAGAAATTCACTTTGACCAAATGAAATTATACACTGCTCAAAAAAATAAAGGGAACACTTAAACAACACAATATAACTCCAAGTAAATCAAACTGTGAAATCAAACTGTCCACTTAGGAAGCAACACTGATTGACAATCAATTTCACAGCTGTTGTGCAAATGGAATAGACAACAGGTGGAAATCATTGGCAATTAGCAAGACACACTCAATAAAGGAGTGGTTCTGCAGGTGGGGGACCACAGACCACTTCTCAGTACCTTTCTGCTTTCTGGCTGATGTTTTGGTCACTTTTGAATGTTGGTGGTGCTTTCACACTCGTGGTAGCATGAGAAAGACTCTACAACCCACACAAGTGGCTCAGGTAGTGCAGCTCATCCAGGATGGCACATCAATGCAGGCTGTGGCAAGAAGGTTTGCTGTGTCTGTCAGTGCAGTGTCCAGAGGCTGGAGGCGCTACCAGGAGACAGGCCAGTACACCCAGGAGACATGGAGGAGGCTGTAGGAGGGCAACAACCCAGCAGCAGGACCACTACATCTGCCTTTGTGCAAGGAGGAACAGGCAGAGCACTGCCAGAGCCCTGCAAAATGACCTCCAGCAGGCCACAAATGTGCATGTGTCTGCACAAACGGTTAGAAACCGACTCCATGAGGATGATATGAGGGCCTGACGTCCACAGATGGGGGTTGTGCTCACAGCCCAACACCGTGGAGGATGCTTGGCATTTGCCGGAGAACACCAGGATTGGCAAATTTGCCACTGGCACCCTGTGCTCTTCACAGATGAAAGCAGATTCACACTGAGCACGTGACAGAGTCTGGAGACACTGTGGAGAGTGATCTGCTGCCTGCAACATCCTTCAGCATGACCGGTTTGGCAGTGGGTCAGTAATGGTGTGGGGTGGCATTTCTTTGGAGGGCTGCACAGCCCTCCATGTGCTCGCCAGAGGTAGCCTGACTGCCATTAGGGACCGGGATGAGATCCTCAGACCCCTTGTGAGACCATATGCTGGTGCGGTTAGCCCTGGGTTCCTCCTAATGCAGGACAATGCTAGACCTCATGTGGCTAGAGTGTGTCAGCAGTTCCTGCAAGATGAAGGCATTGAAGCTATGGACTGGCCCGCCTGTTCCCCAGACCTGAATTCGATTGAGCACATCTGGGACATCATGTCTCGCTCCATCCACCAACGCCACGTTGCACCACAGACTGTCCAGGAGTTGGCGGATGCTTTAGTCCAGGTCTGGGAGGACATCCCGCAGGAGACCATCCGCCACCTCATCAGGAGCATGCCCAGGCGTTGTAGGGAGGTCATACAGGCACGTGGAGGCCACACACAATACTCAGCCTCATTTTGACTTGTTTTAAGGACATTACATCAAAGTTGGATCAGCCTGTAGTGTGTTTTTCAACTTTAATTTTGTGTGACTCCAAATCCAGGCCTCCATTGGTTAATAAATTTGATTTCCATTGATTTGTGATTTGTTGTCTGCACATTCAACTTTGTACAGAACAAAGTATTCAATGAGTATTTCGTTCATTCAGATCTAGGATCTTATGAGTGTACCCGTTATTTTTTTTGAGCAGTGTATTAGTAGTAAAATTATTCTAATGTCAAAGCCAACATTTACTTGTATTCTACTACTATACATTTTAATATATTTATGGAATTCTGGAGAGGCCATGAGCTTCTGCTGTACTTTTTCTGAACTGTAATCTTGAGAACAAGTTAAGTAACTCATCTCAAGAAAACAATTTTATCTTGAGAACAGATAATTAACTTAAAATAACAATCCAAAAATTCTAACAACATCGTGGCCTCTCTGGACTTCCATAGAAATGCACTGATCAGTCGTAATATTAAAAACCACTTTTTTTTTTTCTTTTTTTTTTAATAAATTTATTGTCTATCAGCTCCACTTACCACATAGGTGTACTTTGCTGTTCTACAGTTACAGACTGTAGCCCATCTGTTGCTTTGCATATTTTGTTTGCCCTTGTTCAGAACCCCCACAGGACCACCACAGAACAGGAATTTGGGTGGTGGATCATACTCAGTACTTTAGCAACACTGTTAGTGTGCGTTGTGCTCGTATGAGTGGACCAGACACAGCAGTGCGGCTGGAGTTTTTAAACATCTCAGGGTCACTGTTGGACTGAGAATAGTCCACTAACCAAAAATATCCAGCCAACAGCATCCTGTGGGCAGCATCCTGTGATCACTGATGAAGGACTAGAGTATGAGCAACACAAACTATGCAGCAGCAGATGAGCTATTGTCCCTGAATTTACATCAAGGTGGACTGACAAGGTAGGATTGTCTAATAGAGTGGACAGTGAGTTTACACAATGTTTTAAAAACTCCATCATCCACCACCTAAACAGTACCTGCTCTTCTGGGGATCCTGACAATGTATGCAGAGCAACAGATGGACTATAATTTTTAATTGTAGAACTGCAAAGTGCAACTATATAGTAAGTGGAGCCGACAAAATATATAGTGAGTACAGAAACAAGAGGTGGTTTTAATGTTGTGGCTGATCAGTGTATGTTTTTGCATGACTGCTCTAACTAGAAAGAATTCATGGTTTTTCCAAGTTGATGAATGATGCCCATATCAAGGCTTCACAGGGTAAATAGAAGCTGGGCAGTGACAGATGAAGAGATGGATGAAGGGATGATCTGGGTGGGGAAGCTAGAGATAGTCAGAGCTAAACAAAAGAAAGAATGATTGCTTTGAAATGACTGATGTTATAATGATGACCATGTAGACAAGGTTGTCTAGATTCCTACCTGTTAGATTCCTGTCTAGATTCCTACCTGTTAGAGCATCCTAAAAATCCAAAGACAGTGAATTCATAATGATGTTAATGATATTCATACGCTTGAACCGTTAGCCCCAAGGTCCTCATTCTAGTGCTGATTTACTGTCTTTGCTCTTTTTTTCCTTGTCTACATGGTCATCATTATAACATCAGTCATTTCAAAGCAATCATTCTTTCTTTTGTTTAGCTCTGACTATCTCTAGCTTCCCCACCCAGATCATCCCTTCATCCATCTCTTCATCTGTCACTGCCCAGCTTCTATTTACCCTGTGAAGCCTTGATATGGGCATCATCCGCCGATTTGGGTCAGGCCGCCTTCTTGGCCTATCTAGATTTAAATAGCTCATTCTGCAACATTTCCTGCTGACAAGTCTGGCTCATTTCATTGGGGAGGGGTTCCCAAAGTTCATCAGTGGAAAACAAAGAAGCATAAATAAAACATTATAGTCCAATCTTCTTGCAAGAAGAGAAAGTATCCAGTTTTTTATAATCATAAAATCAATTATTTTACTTAGTTCCTCGCATCTAGCAGAGCATTATTCAACTAGCCTACTTCTGTCAGTTTCCATTTCTAAAGCTAGAACACTGATTCTTGTTTTAATTTTTTTCTTAACATCTATTCATCTTGATGATGTAACGATAGACCACACACTCCTGAATCTAGAATAAAGAGTAACGTCCTCCAGACAAACTGGGTTCTGTATGTTCGCAGTGATGAAAGTTAATTCCAGTAGGTAATCTGGCGATTAGCTACAAGCCTGCTTTTGTGATTTATGCTGAATGACATCAATCCCACATTCTTAGATCTTCCTTTCATGTTTCGCCCTGTTCGTCCTCACTGGATAATAAATCAGTGCTAAGGATGCAAACGACAGATGTAATCCACATCTTTATAATTCAGGTACTGATATCCTCTATGATCCGGATTTATGTTCTCAGGGTGATGTCTGCTGCCACTGATGTGCACGTGTGTAAAAATTCAACATGGGGTTTAACAGGGAATTCCACGCTTTGTATAATTCAATCATAAAAATGCAAACAAAGGTATCCAGAGTGGTTACTCTGAAACGCACCATTTTAGAGACCGAGTCAGAATTATTCAGTGTTGTAGATAGGATCCAGATGTCTGTTTAAAGGGGAATTCCACTGATTTTTAAACATTTTTTGAATAATGACATTGTTAGGATGTATAACCATAGTGATTCCGAGTGGTCAGATATAAAATGCTTTATTCTACAGAAACAGAATCAGAACAGTTCACTGTGCTGGTGATAGGAACCATATGCCTGAAGAGTATGATGCTGCCAAAAGCTTTGTGACAAAGTTATTATATGAAATGGTTATGAATAGGATGATGCCTAGTGTCTGCGATGTATTTTATGATAGCTTTAGGATAGTTTTGACCTGAAATGTAATTTTTAAAAATACATTCATGGTAGAGAGATACAGTATCTCACAAAATTGAGTACACCCCTCACATTTCTGCAAATATTTTATTATATATTTTCATGGGACAACACTATAGAAATTAAACTCGGATATAACAAAGTAGCCAGTGTACAGCTTGTATAGCAGTACAGATTTACTGTCCTCTGAAAATAACTTAACCCACAGCAATTAATGTCTAAATAGCTGGCAACACAAGTGAGTACACCTCACAGTGAACATGTGCCCAATTGTGCCCAATTGTGTCATTTTCCCTCCCTGGTGTCATGTGACTCGTTAAGAGTTATGAGGTTCCAGGTGTAAATTGGGAGCAGGGCTGTTACATTTGGTGTTTTGGGTACAATTCACTCAGACTGGCCACTTGATATGGCATCTCATGGCAAAGAACTCTGAGGATGTGAGAAATAGAATAGTTGCTGTCCACAAAGATGGCCTAGGCTATAAGAAAATTGCCAACACCCTGAAACAGAGCAATAGCACGGTGGCCAAGGTCATACAGCGGTTTTCCAGGACATGTTCCACTCAGAACAGGCCTCGCCAGGGTCGACCAAAGAAGTTGAGTCCATGTGTTCAGCTTCAAAAAATAGACACATGAGTGCTGCCAACATTGCTGCAGAGGTTGAAGAAGTGGGAGGTCAGCCTGTCAATGCTTAGACCATACAATGGATCAACTCGGTCTGCATGGCCGTCGTCCAAGATGGAAGCCTCTTCTGAAGCTGACGCACAAGAAAGCTTGCAAACAGTTTGCTGAAAATAAGCAGTCCAAGAATATGGAATACTGGAAGCATGTCCTGTTGTCTGACGAGACCAAGATAAATTGTTTGGCTCAGATGGTGTCCAGCATGTGCAGCAGTGCCATGGTGAGGAGTACCAAAACAAACAAGGATTTTAGAAGAATCAAGCGTGAAGTTACCAGGAACCCATTATCTTCCAGTTCTGTCATATTCCAGAACTGCAACCTGGAGTATCAAGAAGTACAAGATGTTCAGCGCTCAGAGACATGGCCACCACTGAACAAGACACATAAGCTGAAGTGTCTAGACTGGGCCAAGAAATATCTGAAGACAGATTTTTCAAAGGTTTTATGGACTGATTAAATGAGAGTGACTCTTGACGGACCAGATGGATGGGCTGGATCAGTAACGGGCACAGAGCTCCACTTCGAGTCAGACGCCAGCAAGGTGGAGGTGGGGTGCTGGTATGGGTTGGTATTATTAAAGATGAGCTGGTTGGACCTTTTGAGGTTGAAGATGGGCTCAAAATCAACTCTCAAGCCTACTGCCAGTTTTTAGAAGACACTTTCTTTAAGCAGTGGTACAGGAAGAATCTGCATCTTTCAAAAAGAGAATGATTTTTATGCAGAATAATGCTCCATCACATGCATCTAAGTACTCCTCTGTATGGCTCGCCAGTAAAGGCATTAAAGATGAAAAACTTATGACATGGCCCCCTTCCTCACCTGACCTGAACCCAACTTGTGGGCAATTCTTAAACGGGAGATTTACAGTGAAGGAAAACAGTACACCTCTCTGAACAGGGTCTGGGAGGCTGTGGTTGCTGCTGCACAAAAAGTTGATCGTCAACAGATCAAGAAACCGACAGACTCCATGAATGGAAGGCTTATCACTGTTACTGAAAAGAAGGGTGGCTGTACTGGTCACTGATTTTTTTTTTGTCAAATGTTCAGTGGAAAGTTTTGAGTTGTTTGTTTATAATTCTCACTTGAACAGATGAAAATAAAAAACATGAGATGGGAAAACGTGTGTTTTTCATTTAGCTGCGTAATAATTCTGCACCATTATAGTTGCCCAATAATTGTGCACATATAGATATTCTCCTAAGAAAGCCAATACCTCACTTTTACTTTCTTAAACATTCATGTTTGAGGTGTATTAACACTTTGGATTAAATGAGAGCACTGTAGTTGGTGATTAATAAAAATAAACCTCAAAAATAAGATTTGCCTAATAATTGTGCACACAGTGTACAGAACTCAGATTCAGTAGGCTTCTCTATAATGCACCATTTAATGGCAAACTACTCTGCAAGACTTTGTTTCCATATCAATTACTGAGTAATGCAAAGAATAAAAAAAATCTGTAAAAGTTCCGTTTAATTGCATGACTTAGAACCTCAGATGTTAATGCCAGAGTTAAGACCTGTCAACATCATTTTATATATGTATATGTATATGTATATATATATGTTTTCCTAATTGAATGTGGAAGACCGAACCCTTTCTCTCCATAATTTCCCAAAAATCTCACTGTGAGTCAAAATTGGCTTTTTACAAATAATGCAAACATGAACACACAAGACAATTAAGACAAATGGTTCATCCTGTCCTTTATTGTGGATTCTTTCAAAACTTTGTTTGTTTTAGCAATGTACCAAGTTAGCAAACTTCTCCTTCTGTTATTTTTTCTGTTTTATTCTGAAAGTTCAGCAGTGTGCTGCCACTTTGTTGGTGTGATTGTGGTTTTAACTAAATTTCTCAAAGCAACTGGCTGAGAGATGAAGGAAATGACTGCAGGACACAGTTCTACTGTTTATATAGTTAGGTTTTGGACTTTTGTCAAGTTATTACCACTTCAAGTGAAGACAGACAACCTGGCATGACACACATTTCTCTCAGCAGAGGGCACTAAAGTACCACAGAGTCAGCGCTCTAATTTGAAATAATTTTATTATTTGCTGTAGGGGTCGCTATTGTCATGTTTTTGTGCTCTCTCTCTCTCTCTCTCTCTCTCTCTCTCTCTCTCTCTCTCTCTCCCTCCCTCTCTCTCTCTCTCTCTCTCTCTCTCTCTCTCTCTCTCTTAATCTCTCTCTCTCTCTCTCTCTCTCTCTCTCTCTCTCTCTCTCTCGGGCTAGGTCCAAAACCACATTGTACCATACTATACATACTATAGCAACGAATGCATTCCTTATAGTGGTGTACTACTTTGGGGTATTCTTTCGTATGGTAGTATTTAACTTGGATGGTGCTGACTTCTCTCTCTTTTTTCTTTTTAGTGCACACACATATGAAGAGATTTAGGGGTCAGATAAATGTGTGTATATATATATATATATATATATATATATATATATATATATATATACATACAGTGGGGTATTAGAAAGAGACCACTAATGAAAATGCTTCTGTTTACTTTTTCTAACTTCATACAATATTTTCTTTACAAATGTTGCAATCTGAATAATAGTTTGAATGAAAAGTAGAATCTCCTAAATATTTATACAGATTTTTATTTTTTTTTATTTCATATGTCCTTCTTGCTTTCATGACAGAGTGCACATGAGCTGGTGTGGTGTCCACAACTTTACATGAATAAAATCTCTGATGAGTAGATTAAACCCTAACCCTAACCCTAACCCTAACACCTTTTAAGTGGTCTGAACATGAGCTTCAGTGGAAGAGATAAGACTAAAAGAGCACCTGATCTTACTGTCCAAAGGTGTGATATGATTTAATGTTAGATTTGGTCAATCTGACAGTAAATGGACAAATTTGAGAATCTTAAATGTTTCTTCTTTGTTTCAGTTGTCAAAACATTTCTTTCTTTAAGACCTTTAAAAATTTTAATAAAAAAAATATTGAATTGAATAGAGTTTTAGACCCCATGGAGTGTTCACGTACAGTTTGAACACCCCTGGTCAAATGAGGTCATGTTAGTGACATACAACATGGGACAGCATTTTTAAGTTTTTTATTCAAAAATTTAAATTATGTTAAATCTAAATCTTTCAACTTAACTTTCAAAGAAAATTAAAGATCTTTTAAAAATAATAATGTAAAAAATATTGTTTTCCTATGTTGAAATTTAAGGGTTAGGGGTTGGTACCTTATAAAAAAACTCAGTCCCACTTTATATTAATTGTCTCCAATAACTGTGTACTTACATGTGAATAACATATGCAACAACACTGTAACTACGAATGGTTACACACTCTTACAGAAGTTTACAGAAGTACAGCTTATGCAATTACACATGTGTATCAGCTTCAGTTTTACCTCATGCAATTACACAAGTGTATTTTAATAGTTGTAACAACCTATTATCTCTCATGTAATTACACAAGGGTAATAACACAAATGTAATTACATTTATAATCAGACTGGAACAGCATTTTTTAGAAGTATTCTTTTTCCAGCAGCACAGAAATATCTAATAATTTACATTAAGGCATTACTTACACTTCATCTGACAGTTTTCCTAACATTTAGCTAGCTTTGATGTTGCTAGTGCTGTAACAGTGTAATCAGTTTCAGCTTTAAACCATTTTGCAATGTGAAAGTACAGCAGGTGCCCCCTTATCTTAACATGTAACTGTTACACTGTTAGAAATAAACATACTATGCAGGTACATGATTCATTCACCAAGGTATAAACAATGTAAGTGTACCCTCAAAGGTATAAGAGTGAGTTTTAGGTCCAAAGATGTACCTAACATGAGATTTTCCTAGTGGAAAAGTAGATATTTGTACCTTTTCATAACCAAATGTTTTAAATCAGAACATTAAAATAAAAGCCTGGAGAAGAGACGGAGTGTGTGGCATTAATTCAACTTAGAAAATATAATTTCAATGGATTACGGTACAATTATGTTCCCTGACTAAAGGTAGTGGGATGTACCCCTGAGGGTACCACCACAGTGACAAGAGGGGTACTGCCCCAGTGACGGTGTCGTACCTTTTTTCTGAGAGTATATGACACCAATTAAATGCATTTCCCCCAAAGCAATGTTTATATTACCACTCCTTCGTTACACAGTACCTACATATCAACGACACCAGAACCTGTTCACTTCTTATAAAATGTAACCTTAACACCGCACTGCAGGAAAGTTCCTATGTAAAAGATACACATGTGTAATTACACAGGCTGTACTTCTGTAATCCATCTGTAACAGTGACTAAATTATCAGTAGTTGTATATGGTATTCATGTGTAACTACACAGTTATCAGAGACATTTAATATAAAGTGAGACCAAAAACTCCATTCCAACTGCAATCTGGTATCCAGAGGAAACATAACCGAGACGTTTTAAGCACTAAAATCTCTCACCTTCCCTGTGTGTTAATGCCACACTTTGAAAATTCAAGTAACCCACACAGTGAACAGTTTCCCCTTCTGGCTCTCTGCTACCTTTCTGTGTGCAATCACTCAACTACATTTCTCAAAAAGTGGCAGATTCCCAGAAAAAGTATACTTTACCAAAGCTGGCATTGGCTGTGTTACAAATAGATAAAATCGTAGGCAGCCGTCCAATAATACCTGAAATTACAGTCATTGACTGCGGCTAATTTAATAATTTGTGCATCATATCACAACAATTTTTTAAGATTAAGCCACTGTCAGCGTGCACAGGCTTCCAAACCTGAGATACCTCCCATCACAACAAGCTATTTGCTAGCAAGAACAGTGTGTTTATAATGTAGGGATGATATTTCTGCTTTAATGTAAATTACTGTAGCTGCGTGACCTTGCGATGACAATCCCTACAACAGAATACAATGCATCAAATTATAATATGGGTAAGTCAAGCCCGAGGCAGTTGACTGCAAGAGGGATTTCCAAAGAGCACTGTCATTTCAGGCATATACAGTAGGGAGAGAGAGAGAGAGAGAGAGAGAGAGAGAGCGAGAGAGAGAGAGAGAGACAAAAAAGGCACAACGGAACAGGACACAACCAGAATCCAAAACACGCAGCTAAGGTCAGAAACACAATAGAGCCAACTTGGAAAAACATAAAAATCAGCACCTCTATAATGCTGAGGAATTGAAGAAAGACATTGCAGCCAAACAAATGCAAACAGGTGCTACTTATACAGACACTGATTACAACCTGACATGTAACAGGTGCGGGTGATTATTAGCAGCTACAGACAGTTGTGGGTGGGCGATGACAGGTGTCTGAAGCCGGAGCCAAAATGGAGCAGTTCGGAACATTGTGGAACTATCTAGGACAGCGAGGAAGCTCCGAGGGAGGACCAGGGAAAAGATGGGACAAAAAGTGAGGGCAGTGGGACAGGAAAGGATCTGAGTCCAAGATTCATAGGTCTGATTCTGGAATACCACAGCCATATTTCAATGTTTTCTGTGCTCATCATCTAATCAATGAGCCCTTCCTAAGTGTAATAAGCAGGGAAAACATTAAAATGTACAGGGTAAGGGTGCTCCACCCACACAGTGAGCTAATTGCAGTGCCCGTTGTTGGTTTGTCATGTTTTAATCTTCGTAATGTATGTAATTTTTCTTTTGTGTCTGAGGTCATCAGGTTGATCAGTGACCATTCCCTTTAGACCTAGTTACGATGCACTGCTTGCAGGTAGAACATTTATTAAAGGACTGGGTTACACTTTACTTAAACCCTGCTCCATAACCCTGACATAACCATGCCATGAACATGTCATGAAAGTGTTATATTCTTTCATGATATGACAAATTATGTCCAGCAACATAATGTCATGTTACCATTACTGGTAATTTTCACAACACAATAACACAAGGTCTTGATGGCAAACAGCACTTTTTTGATACATAAAGTGAAAATTTGTATGTGTCATAAGCTTCCATGACATCAAACTTTATGGTATCATGAGTAGTCTTAACATGATACTTATATTAATGAACAAAATCTGCTGAACAACTCAGTGCAACATATGAAATCTTTGATTTTTATTTTTTATTTTTACCTTGCATAACTTTTCTTCTTCTTTTAAATAAGAATTTGACCCCATTATACACATTTACTTTGTTTATTTCCTTCTTTTTGATTTTTACTTAGGGACATTTTTGTTAATCGCCATTTTAAATAGAGCTTTATTATGATTATGATTATGATTATGATTATTATTATTATTCAGTTCAGTTTAGTTCAATTCAATTCCATGACAGGTTTGGAAACCACTCTTGGAACATGAAAAGAGGCAGCCCACCAAACCTCCTAGTATAGGCTTACAGGTACCAGATTGGGCCAGAGATGAGAACACGCAAGTCCACAGGACTGGTGCACTAAAGAGGAGTGGGGATCAGTATCAAAGACTGGAGGGGCATAGTCAGTGATGGAGATGAGGGCAGGGCCAGCAACAACAAAGTCTAGGGAGTAGAGTGTCCGTCACATTGAAATCTGACATTATTATTATTGTTGTTGTAGTTGTATTTTCATTAAAGGTAAGAACATCTTTGGAAATACAAGGTTTTCTTATGAAAGTGACAAGGAGTTTCAGGGTCAGAGGTCTAAAGAGCAGAGACTTTTATGTTGAGTCTGCATGAGAAGATAGAAAAGAATAAGACTGAAGGGAAGTTGAAGAGAGAAATATTTAATTAATACTTCTTTCTGGGCAAGATGTTCTGTCACTGACAAGGAAGGCTTGGTCAGCAGCAAGGCCACAGTATTCGTGACACCAAGGAGCAGTATCGTAGGATGTGGTATCATGACATCTTTCAGATTTACAGGAGATGTTACAGAATCTGGTGGTCATTCAGTGGACACGCAGTGGAGCCATTTAGGATGCATGGAAGTGAGTGGTTTCAACCCTCGAAACCACTGAAGCTCATGACCCTTGTAACTACACTGTAAAAAGAGTATTTTCACTGGTAAAATACTGTATAATTTAATGGTAAATACCTGTTTTTTAAGGTTAAATACAAGAAACACTAAGACAGTAAATGATAATACTTGTACAGAGTTTTACCATCATTAAGAAAGCATACTTTTACTGTTAATTAACAGGTTTTGTCTGGCAATCCTGCTCCCAGACCTTTTACTGTTTACATATACATTATGTAGTTACAGTGACACTTTACTTGAAGGACATCTGCATGACACATTCATAACATTTTACATAAACATTTCATAACATGCTAATGAATGTTTGAGTCAACATTGATAAAATAGGCCTATTTTAAATGATATTCCTAAGGACTTCTAAGTCATTTTATTGAGATACATTTTTCAAAATAAATATCCTAATTTTTTATTTTGAAAAAGTATATAATTTTCAGTACAACACCTCATTTCTGGACAGCACAAATGATACATTTGGCCATTAAGTGGTTTTACAGTCATTTTACTGTTTTGATTTATTTTTAATAATCTGTTTTTATTCTGATTTATTGCTTTGCGTGTCACTTTACTACATGAACAGTAAATTATTCATAAATATGCTTAGGAGCAATCATTTGACTTAGCATGAGGATGTGCCTGAGTATCAAAGAACTTAATGATCAGTGAGTGATAAAGCAAGGTCACTCTTCTTTTGGCTGTCCAGAAATGAGGTGTTTTACTGAAAGAAATATTTTTTTTTATTTTGAAAAATGTCTCTCAGTAAAATGCAAACATATACCCTTTATCAATGTTTAAGTGTTCATGAACATGTTCTGAAGTATTTAGGTAAGATATTATGAATATATGTAGGTTCCCTTCAAGTAAAGTGTTACCATAGTTACTAAATAATTCATAGCACAGAATAATAAGCCTTGAGGTTAATAACTAACTTTTAAGCCTAGAGTTTAAGAGGTTAAATTGTTCTGAAACTCCATCAAATCCCCTTATTTTTTCCTTCAGGATAACATGTCAACACTTGTTGGAGCTGGAGATTTTACTGTTTGCGCTACCCCGAAATTGACAATTGCCATTTTAATGAGGCCAAAGAGAGTCAGTATGGCTTTTACATTCATCATTCATTGGATGTACAGGGTGAGAGCAAAGTTCATAGCCAGAGGGTTGACAGGATTATTGTCCTCCATGGTAGTAGGATCACGACTTGAAGGGAGTGAGATGACATTGACAGCTTGTTTGAACTCATTCACACTCTCTAAATAATAGACTAGTCTAGGCTCACTTTCTTGCCTGAAATGAGTCTGCTTGTCATGGACTGCAGTGGTTCTATGTTGACCAAGGCTCCTGACCCCAGCACATTTTTTATTCAGTAAGGTTATTTGTGTGACTGGGGATTTGAGGTCACTTTGGGACTGAAAGAAAAAACTGAAAAGCGTTGACAGCAATGTAAGAACTTAGAAAACCTATTCCTGCAAGAAAACAATACACTTGTCAGAATGGCTTTACTACTCAAAGCCGGAGAAGCATAAGCGCTTCAGATTGTGCTATGAGTCATACAATTAAGACCCATAAGACCCTTATTTAAATTTAACTTGCAGGCATTGCTAAGGTTGAACTAGAGCATGACAACAAAAACCACTGCACAAAAGAAATTGCATGTAGTAATACACTGTATGAATTGTTGTCACAGTGTTAGCCACGGTGTTATGGTATCATGCAGTATTCAACATTTTTTGCATGAAAGATGACTCTGACTCACTGCCGTGCCTGACCATTTTACATTGTCACCACCACTCTACAGTTTTCGCACTGCTTCTCTATTTAGTGACACGTTTTCTTGCTGCTGTGGGCAATGCAGCGGAGAATGCAATGGCATGCTGAGATTAGATTATGAATGAACAACAACTCCTGTGTAATTGTTCACATCAGGCTTGTGTTACTAATGCTGAAAGACAGTGCTGTTTACTAGCTGTCACTACCTAGCGTTCATGGAAGCACAGCATTGGCACAACCAGCATATTAGTAGTGATGTGCTATCAACAGCTGTGCGGGAGAGCTTTGAGGGTGGACGGCTGGCATATCGGTATGGACCTGACTGTATTGATCCTGAGGTCTCCCTGTTGGATTTGTTGTTTCTGTGGCCTGGCTGACCGAGACACCACACTGAGCGAGAGGGCAAGAGGGAGGGAAGGAGTGAGGGGGCACATTTCAGTGACATTTCAGTGTGTATAATGAGTTAAAACCCCTCATGCCTAATTATTTGTTCATGTTTTGTCAGATAAAGTCTGCCAGCATAAACAGTTTTAAAGTGCCCATATCATGGAAAATGTACATTACACACCTTTTTGCAGTAAAACACTCTAAAGTTGTATTTGAACATTGTTCTAAAATGCAGCATTCACTTCCCAGTCCATGCCACCTGTATGGGGCTATGCCTATTTTCACTTCCTTGTTTTGTGATGTCACTAAAACCAACACATTTACATGAAGTGGCAAGAAAAAATGTATGTGCACCCTTTGGAATTACTTATGTTTATACATAAAGTTTCCTTAAAATATGGCTTGGTCTTCACAGGAGTTACAATACAGAACAAACACAATGTGTTTGATCTAATAACAAAAAAATTTATTGATCTTGTCCATATTTTTCTTGTCTCTCATCGCCTAAACATTCACAGTGCAGGTTGGAAAAAATCTGGGAACCCATAGGCTAATAGCAAAAGCTAATTTGAGACAGAAGTTAGCAAACCTGGAGCCCAATCAGTGAAATGAGATCAGATGTGTGAGTTAGTGTCACTTTGATTTATACAAACCACACAAACATTTTGAGATTTCTATTCAATAGTAGCACTTGCTGATGTAAACATATCACAAGGCCATATAATTGTTGATTTGCATAAAGCTGGAAAGGGTTTGCCAAAGAGTACCTTGACACTCCAAGATCCATCCATCCATCCATCCATTGTCTAAGCCGCTTCTCCGTCAGGGTTGCGGGGGGATGCTGGAGCCTATCCCAGCAGTCCTCGGGCGGAAGGCAGGATACACCCTGGACAGGTCGCCAGTCCATTGCAGGCACTCCAAGATGATACTGGAAAAATGTTTTTTGAACTGATGAAACTAGGGTTGAATTGTTGAGCATGAACACACTGCAGTAAGTATGGCCGTGAAGAGAGTACAGCACACCACCATGAAAAACATCATCCTAAGCAGTGAAGTACGGTGGAGGGAGCATCATGATTTGCAACTGCTTTGCTGCCTCAGAGCCTGGATTAATCACCATCATTGAGGGAAAAATGAATTCTCAAGTGTATCATGGTATCCTACGAGATTATGTCAGGGTGGCTGTCTGCCAGCTGAAGCTCAGCAGAAGCTGGGTGATGCAGCAGGACAATGACCCTAAATATCAGAGCAAGGTACTACAGAATGGGTTAAATACATTTTGAACGGTCCCAGCCAGAGCCCAGACCTTAACCTAATAGAGATGCTGTGGAATGAAGTCAGCAGAGCTGTTCACACCAGACATCCAAGGAAAATGGCTGAGCTGAAGCAGTTCTGTAAGAAATAATATTTCTCTTGAATGCTGTGCAGGTCTGATCTGTAGTTACCAGAAGTGCTTGCTTGCTTGAGGTTATTGCTGACAATGAAGATGTGAAAGATTATAATTATTCATTCATATGCTATTATATATGTATATATATATATATATATATATATATATATATATATATATATATATATATGTGTGTGTGTGTGTGTGTATATACATACATACTTAAATACATACGCACACACACACACACACACATATATGTATAACTGTTTTTGGTGCATAAAGCCACACAAAAAATACCTAGACCTCAGAGAAAACAGAGTAAAACACAAAAATATTAGAGATAGGCAGTTTACGAAGAAATCAAATTAAAAGTCTGTATAACCAAAACTAATTAAAGGTTAGATCTTCTTAAACACATGAAATATTTATCCGTTGGCCTTGCTGTACATATTTCTGAGGATTTGAAATGAAAAGTTTGCCTCTCTGAACTAACCTCATGTCACAATCTTTTTTTTTTGTTTCCATGGCAACAAGAGCTCATGGGTACACAATGTTCACAACTTCGGTGCAACAAGCCATGACAAGGTTGGAAGTCCTTAACTGCTGCATGATTCAGAGCAGTGGCTATGCAACTTCAATTATGAGACTGTTCATGACCTTCCTCTAAGGACGTTACAAACCTGTCCCATAATATCAGTTCAAGTGATGAGGTTGCTGTGCTTCCTCTGTACTGAGGTGCACAGTATGTGGAAAGCATCAGCTCCAATAATAGGAAGCTAAATCACAGGAAATAAATGACAAAAAGAACATATCACTGTCATATAAACATCTTACAAATCCATTTGTTTTGGTTTTTTTAATGCCATGTGAAAACACCAGCTGTCTGTGATATTCTGTGAACGTTTCATGATGTACAATGTATTAGGAATGGGCCAAAATCATTGGGAATAAACCATGTTTCGTATTAAAGTCTAGAGTGTTTCCAGTGAATTTACTGTTTCAGCAAAATGATATGCTATGATGACATCAGAATCAGAATACTTTATTGATCCCAGAGGGAAATTGCAGGTGTTATAGTTGCAACCATGATCCCAGGCTATGTTGTCAGGGGCGAAAGCTCCTGGTAGGGTCTTGGCGGGGGCCTTGGCGTTCTGATCCTCGGCTACTGAAATTGGCTCTCAGAACATGGAACATGACCTCTCTGGCAGGGAAAGAGCCCGAGCTAGTATGTGAGACTGAGAGATACCAACTAGATATAGTTGGGCTCACCTCAACACATGGCAGGGGCTCTGGAACAGACTCTCTCAAGAGGGGTTGGACTTTGGGCTTACTCATAGCTCCCCGGCTCAGCGCCTGTACATCGGGGTTTTCTCTGGGGGATGAGAGGATTGTTTCCCTGCACCTTTGGTTCGGGGAACGGGCTCTGACTGTTGTCTGTGCTTATGCACTGAATGGCAGTTCAGAGTACCCCTCCTTCTTGGAGACCCTGGAGGGGGTACTGGAAAGGGCCCCCTGTGGGGACTCAATTGTCTTGCTGGGTGACTTCAACACTCACGTGGGCAATGACAGTGAGACCTGGAAGGGCGTAATCGGATAGGAACGGCCTCTCCCAACTGAACCCGAGTGGTATTTTGTTATTGGAGTTCTGTGCTCGCTACAGTCTGTCCATAACAAACACCATGTTCGGACATAAAGGTGTGCATAAGTGCACATGGCATCAGGACACCTTAGGCCGCAGTTCGTTGATTGACTTCAGGCAAAAGATGGGTACCAAAGGGCCAAGCGGGTAGCGGCTTCGGCGGTTGCTGAGGCAAAAACTTGGGTGTGGGAGGAGTTTGGTGAGGCTATGCAGAAAGACTATCGACAGGCACCGAGAAGGTTCTGGCAAACCGTCAGGCACCTCAGGAGAAGAAAGCATTTCCCGACCAACACTGTACACAGTGGGGCTGGGGGGCTGCTGACTTCGACTGGGGATGTCATCGGATGGTGGAAGGAATACTTCAAGGATCTTCTCAATCCCACCAACGATCTTTCCCCAGAGGAGGCAGAGCTTGGAGATTTGAGCGAGGGTCTGTCCATCACTCTGGCTGAGGTAGCCAAGGTGGTTGGAAAACTCCTTGGTGGCAGAGCACCAGGGTGGATGAGGTTAGAATTCCTGAGGGCTCTGGATATTGTAGGGCTGTCTTGGCTGACATGTCTCTGCAACATTGCGGTGACATCTGGGGCGGTCCCCCTGGAACGGCAGACCAGGATGGTGGTCCCGCTTTTTAAGAAAGGCAACCAGAGGGTATGTTCCAACCATCGGGGGATCACAATTCTCAGCCTACCTGGTAAGGTCTATGCAGGGGTACTGAAGAAGAGAGTCTGAGCGATAGTCGAATCTCAGCTACAAAAGGAACAATGTGGGTTTCACCTTGGTCGTGGAACACTGGACCTGGTTTTTATCCTCACCAGGGTCCTGAATGTTGCACCGAATGTGCTATTGTGTCTCATCACTGTCGTAGAGTGGGTGGGAGCCATTGTCCATAATGGCCTGCAGCTTAGACAGCGTCCTCCTCTCCAACACTGCCATCAGCAAGTCCAGCTCCACACCCACAACATTACCGGCTTTATGGATCAGTTCACCACCCTCAGTCTGCTTCCCCAGCATGCAACAGCATAGAGGATAGCACTCGCCACCACAGACTCACAGAAGATCCTGAGCATAGTCCAGCAGATGTTGATGGACCTCAGATGCCTCAGAAAATAGAGATGACTTTGTCCCTTTCTGTAGTGGGCATCAGTGTTCTTAACCCAGTCCAGTTTATTGTCAATATGCACTCCAAGATATCTGTAATCCTCCACAATTTCCACACTGACCCCCTTGATGGACAGAGGGGTCACCGGTGCCTTGTCCCTCCTGAGGTCCGCCACCAGTTCCTTTGTCTTTGTCGCGTTGAGAATTCAGCTCGCACCATGCAACAAAGTCCTTCACCATCCTTCCTGACATGCTATTTAGCTTAGAAATAGAGCACACAAACATGAACTGACAAAACGTTAAAACGTTATATAAGGAAGACTCTCCAGGCAGATTGGAATCCATGATACCCATTTACTCAAACACATAAAAACCACAATCAGAGCCAAAAACAGTCCAAAAGTTCACAAAACAGCAAAAGCACCAAGGGGAGATCCAAAAGCAGTCCAAGAGTTCAGAAAAGTGTCAAGAAACAAGGCTTTGTACACAGAATAAACTGGCAATACTTCACAGTGAGCCAATGTTACTGAAGGTCCTTAAATAGGTAGGTAAATGAGCTGCAGGTGACAGGGGTCAGGGTGTAACTAGGAAGTATGTCAGTATTCAGGTGAGACTGACCTCTGGTGGAGAAGGCTGTATTACACCAGACACAATATAGTTTTGCATAGTAAATTTCATAACTGAAATACTGTTTTAAATGTCAGTCAAAACAACTAAGTACAAGTTAACTAAATATAATATCATTTTTCAGTATTTAGTGTGTCCAAACTGAAAGCAAGTATCCTGAAAAGAATTGATACTTTAATAAAGGCTAAGTCTTATTAAAGTTTCCATTCTTCTCAGGATGCTTGCTTTCAGTTTTCCAAAGAAACCTGCAGAGATATTTTTTCCATACATCCAAAGTTCAGTCTTAGAAGTTGGTTGTATTTTCTGCTTCTCATAATCCAAATAATCCCAAACACATACAGCAACGTTGAGGTCACAGTCGATTGTTCTGAGAATACCAGCAGCTGTTTTCTCTTCCCTGCAATGTCTTCTTGACAGCTATGCATCCTTTCAGACCCATAGTGTTGAGTTGTCCTCTCACAGTGGATAGATGGACAGAATGTCTGGGGAATTTATGGATCAGAAGCAAGAGTGGATCTTGTTTTTTTTCTCCTCTCTATCAAAGATGAAAGCTTTAAATTTTGTTAATCTGATAGAGGCTGTTTTGTCTGGATGAAGGGTGGTCTCAGACTATTGCACAGCACTGTAACTCTTGTCTTAATAACCTCTGATGTGTTACACAACACAGATCAGGTAACTACACCCTGTTCCCACTACTGCAGTCCTTAATGAGCTAAGAACCCGTATGAACCACCATCCACTTCTATCTCATCACTTGACCTTTAAGGAAACTCCATCCCTCATCCCGCATTCCTTTGCAAAGTCATTTTTTAAAGCATGTGTCATTACCTGTCTCAAAACAGGGAGATCTCTCTCTCTGAGGCTATAAGTCTTGGAAAAAAGTGCCATACAAAATGATATAGGATATGAACAATATATGTGCAACTTTAATCATAAGACTATTCATGACCTTCCTCTGAGGTTTATATAACCTATCCCATAATATCAGTGCTTATGGTGAAGCTGCTGTACAGGAACTAAAAAAGGCAAGGCAAATATATTTATAATTTAATATAAACTGCTTTATATAGGCATCAAAATGTGAAAAGAGGTAAGAAATTTGGATCATTAAAGATGAAATAAATGATGAAATAAATCCACACACATATGATATATATATATATATATATATATATATACATACAGAGAGAGAGAGAGAGAGAGAGGGAGGGAGATGAACATATACTTGTATAAGTGTATTTATATTGTTTATTTATTATTCTAATCTTTTGTGTAAAGAATTAAAAGGAACATAAATTAATGTTATTTTAGCATATTCCCTGTTCAAGGGAGTTTGAGGAGAAAGTGTATATATATCGATTCACTTCCAATGCTTAGGCTAAAGATGGATTTAATATTACAATATAAACAAAATGATCGGTTTATGCTGCAGCTGTATTGTTCATGTGCTTAGTTTGCCATTATATCATGCCAAGAAAACAGTCAATAGAGTGAAGGAACAATATTACACTTACATACACTAAAATATTCAGATATTTGTGGTTAATTATATTTCAGAGATGTGAAAGGTTTGTATAATTTGACATATTGTGATAAAAACCATGCATCTGTGCTAATAGTCACACTCTCTGGGTTTAATTCATGCCTATCAAGTCAAAATAGGTGAAGTAGATAAAGAAATGTGCCTCATTTGATAGTGGGAAAGTGGCTTGAAGGGATTACGGCTTATTGCCTTGCATGGGGTCTTCCAGTCATAAGAGAGCTGTGTAGCTCTGCTGAACTAAGATGGTGGTTTTTCATATAATCCCTTCTGCTCTGAGTCTGCTCTCCAGAGGCACTACATCCACTGAATGCATTATTGGTCCATGCTTTCAACATCAGCGCTCAAATCTCTGATTAAACCACTACATGCCATGCAACCGGCTTTCATCTTATGCTCTTCTTCACTTACACTGGGAGGTAGTCCAGGCGCCCCAAAATACTGCTGGTATTCAGGGACTAGCAGTATTAAGCACATGCCTTTTAAGCTTGTAGTTAAGTGAAGTACATGTCAAATATAAAAAGATGTTTTAGAAGAGATTTGCAAGTAAAGTCCATGAAACATGGAATTCAAAACTTTTTCAGGACCCTCGGTTCTTTACTTGATTTGCATGTATGTAAATGTGTTTCTATCAGGGATGTGAGAACTGAGGGGGCTGCAGCATTTCCCAGATTTCAGGGTTATTTAACTGTGATGACTTAAAATGCTCAATATAATATAATTTAAGCCTAGTAAAGGCCGATGTGTGTGCTTGCTTTAGGGTGGAGTTTGCATTTTTATTGTAGATTCTATTTCATTTTTATTGGGCACATTGCTAAAGCACAAGCAAATTTAGAGAAAATGTCCAGAGTAAATGAGCATGACAAACTGTGTCGTACGAAATATATTTTTAAAACTTAAACTAATATAACATTGCTGTCAGGACAAAACCTTGTCAGTCTTAAATTTTTTTCACATAATTTAAGAAAACCACCTACTCTGTTTGTGAATGGACAAATCAAAATAGTCCAAAATAACTTGAGAAAAAAAGTGTGGTTCCAGTAACTCCCATTCAGAGATATGAAGGTTGTTTTCTTTTTCTGTAAAGGCAGTTTTTTGGAGATCCATTTTGGAGAGCCCTACAAAAAATCCATGTTTTTTACATTTTAGCAATAGCTCCCTTTCCTGTGTGCCTGCTTACGAAGTGATTGTGTCATGGGCTCATATATTCATCTTCCATACTTCAAATTATAAGCCATAAAATGACTTTTAGATCTGAACTCAAATTGCTTTTCACTCAGCCTAATGGAATTGTACATTTTTCTTTTTTCCGAAGTTAAACATTCAAACGGTGTTCATTTTGACTAGAAATATTTGTCAATGACCATTTATTTCACAGCAACAACAAAAACGCCACCAAAATCTTTGCTCATTATGCCTTAACAAGTAAAGGCAAGACAATACAGCTGGTTCTGATGGAGGAGACAACCCAGATCACTGTGGCCATCTCAAAGCATTGATTGTTTTCCTTTTAAACCATTTATATGCATACGTCTGTAAATGCAAGGAAAAATTGCCTCCATGCATCTTTCTTATTGGATGATTTGGATGATTGGATGACTGGATGCATATCCGTGCAAATGCCAGCTTCCAGTATAACTAATGTGAGCAAGTTAACCTTGTGAGAGCCCACTCATAAATAACTTAAAAAAAAACATGCTAAACTATTAGCTGGTCTCTCAAACGATTCAAGTGGTAAGTGCTTCATCTTCACCAGTGGCATGTCAGGAAGAATGAAAGAGAAGAGACAATCTGTGGTCACATTTCTCTTCTATCTACACCGAAAGAAAGACTGATTGTATCATTCCCAGTGAGTGCCATGAGGATTCAAGATGGGCAGAAAAAGCAGAACCAGTCTGAAAAGACCCCATGAAGGCATCAGTCCACTGTGTCTGCTAAGGTGAATATCAATTTGCTGTTGTCGGAACAAAACCTTGTATCTTCAAAATGGTAACTTTATAGGAGAAGGAAAAAAAACAACTGTTCTAATGTAATTCAATGTAACCATGAAATGTACATGCAATGTAAAGAGTAACAGGCGTTTTCAAACTATGTCAAAAACTGAAAAATGCCAAAAATGGAGATATGAGGTTTTGTTCTGACAGCAATGGATTATGTATGTTGATTGATTAAAATAACATTCAGCAAACATAACATTGTATGTCATAGCGACTGCTCTGGCTTTGGAAGCAGTGACACCCAATAAGATACCGGATATAAGATACATGAAAGACATATGGTCAGTAACACATTCTCAGCCTAGTTGACTAAACACATAGTTCAAGTTATGCTTACTAATTTTTACAGCCATGAGAGATATCCTTCAGCAAAATCCATTACAGTGTCATAAAACTGTCTGAGAAAATTATGACACATTACCTCAAATTAGAGTTCCACTGACTAAATCTTGACTTAAACAAAACAACAAAGACTAAAATGTGACTTGAAGCCAATTACAATTTTCATGACTAAAACAAATTTTAAAATTCTTCTCAAAATGAATACTACTGAGAATATTCATTTACACCCTTTAATTTAGAATTTGACTGAATTATGTTTAATGACGCACATTCATTGAAACATTTGACAGTATTTTAAAAGTATGAACTTGAGGCTCGTCAGTATGCCTACATGAGCCTGTCAGGGTCAGCTCTATGCGCTATTCAGGAAAAAGGAGGATATTAATGTGAATAAATAACCTTAAATAGCAAACAAACTTATGTTGATACTAATTAAACTATTCAATGCTAAAACAGAAGGGTGTCCCCATCACAGTACCAAAGTACAGTTAAGTCTAGATAAAGCAAATTAGCCAAATACATGTAGGTTTGAATAGCGAACTATAAATTATGACTTAATCTGAAGATTTGACAACTAAATTGTATCATTATGCTTGAATATTTCATAATCAAGTCAGTGACAAAATATACAAAAAGAGACACTCATGCTGAAGATACTGAAAAACAGAAATGTATCATATTGAAAGCATTTGTTTTAGTGGTGTCAAAAACTGAACACATGAATTATAAAAATTTGCACAACTAATCTGTAAACATTTTTTGGAAATTCCCTATCTTGACCCTTTGAACCATTTGTAGTTCTAGCCTGAAGTCCAGCTGCGTGTGCTGTATATTGCTATGACTCACTGACTGGAGCCCTCTTGCTGCTCTGAAATGGTTCCATTCATGGCTCTTTTGATCTATAAAACAGCTGTAGTTTCCAGCTACAGCAATGGTGAATTTGTTTATTTACTAACATATGCTGGATCAGGATGCCTGCAATATCAATGATTTAACTGGTTACACTGGATAGTTTTCATTGGAAAACTATGGATTAATCAACAAGCAGCAAAACAAAAACAACAGTAAAGTGGAAAACTGCAGTTTGACTTAAAACAACTCTATTTTATTTATGATATGGTGGTTAAAAAATGTGCAAGAACATTCAACAAACTGGAACTTTTGTGTTGAGAGTACAGAAAAGTATCAAATACCTAAAAACGGACTTTTCAAAAGAAAGACAAAGAATAACATACATTTATGATACAGTAACCAAACCAAACCAAAGTCATGTATTAAAAATCTGGAAAGTTGTAGCTCATAGTACAAAAGTCAGCACAATAACACTCAACAAACTGGGGCTTCTGTGACGGGATTGCACTAAAGTGCCAATTAAAATTCATAGCCGCCAATACGTTTTGCATTTAAAGGAGAATTCCACAATTTTTTAAAATTTTGCATAATTTAATCCTAAAGACAAAGTAATTCAGAGTGGTTTAATGAGAAATGCTCCATTCTAGAGAAACTTAGTGAGAATCATTCACAGTGGTGGTGATAGGAACTAGACATCTGAAGCGTTTAATGCTTCTAAAAGCTTACTCACATAAAGTTATTAACAGAAGTGGTTATGGCTATGCTGCTTGATTTCATTGCTTTGCAATAGTTTAAAAATACTACTATTTTACCATTGTCAGCATTGCATACAAAACATGTTAGTTCCTTAGTCATTTTGGATACTAAATAAAATATATTTGTATTGTGGTCATCTGTGGTATCGCCACTGGAAAGAATTCCAAGTCAGTACAATTTTCTATAGCATACCATTTCACACCGAACCACTCTGAATGACATCTCAACATTTTTATCATGGTAATTTTTTTTTTAAATCTTTGGAATTTCCCTTTAGTTCCTTGTTTGGGGCCAAAAAGAATCCACCACGTCATTGTGCCTGCATATAGACTTGAGCTGTTCTGCCAGCATTTGGAACAGACACCCACAGACCTGCTCTTATCACGGATGCTCTTTCAAAGTGAACGCGCATCTCTTTGTCTCAGTCGTCATTAAACATGCCCTTTCTCGTCCTCTCTCTCTCTCGTTCTTTCTCTCTCTCTGTTACTCTCACACTTCTTCTCTCTAACTCCCTCACTGTGAAGCACAGTGTTGAAAGCCTGTCATTGTCTTGTGCCGAACATCTTTAATGGAACCCTGCAGTGGCTTCAAAGGGGAATGGAAACCTTCATATCCCCTGTAATCCCTTCGCCAGAGTTTCAAGCAGTCCAGGGTATATTGGAAAAGCATCAGTAAACTGAACTCGGCTATCTATCGATAAGAAAATCTTTCTTAAAAGGCATCTCATGGTTTAATTTCCTGCCTGGAATGTAGTACAACACTGAAAAGTAATGCTAACACCTTGATGTTCTTGTATGCGTGCTATCTTTTCATTGTGCGCTATCGTTAATTCACTCCTTTGTCAGTCTTTAAGCTTGAGGCACACACTGTTCCATCGATTCCAGCTTACTTGCTGCCTGCTCTCACACCAGATGAGCACAATCAATCACATGCCATATGATCTGGAAAGAAACACTTAACATGGGCAGAAGAAAAGAAGCATGTGGAGTGGACTATGGAGGACCAAACCATCACTTTATTTTCAAATTAAATCTTTCATTAAGAAGGTTGCCCTCACCATCACAATTTCTCAAAATACATCCTCGGTTACCATGGTAACCACTGTCTGAATAGACTAATGGCTTTTCGGAGTCGTGTCATAGTGGTTGCTCTCCAGTAATCCTACTGATCTTACTGGCACTGTGCCTATCGATTGGCATGTCAGACTTACAGGCGAACTCGAGCCAATGGTAAATCTATAGGCAAAGCCTTTGTCTGCCGAATGGTTTAAAGCCTGGGGAGTGAACATCTGACAAGAAATCATTATGATTAACAAATTAAATAATTAATAATGAGCTAAAGCATAAACATGTAAAAATGGAACCAGTGGCTTCCCATCTATCGGCTTTTCTTGCAAACAAACTTAATGTAATCAGAAGCCTGCTGAGATTTCGAAAGTCTGGCAGTACCTCAGCTCACTTGCTTCTATTTTCAACATTGCCTTTACTGCACAGGTCCCTTGAAGTTAAACGCCTTGCAAAGGAAACTTTCCAAGCAAGACTTGGAAATATTCCCAAGTTAACCACTAAGATTTTGTGTTGCACTGTGTTTGCAGCTAAAAAAAAAAGACAAGAGAAAAGGTGAGGACCAGATCTCATTAAAGTTTAGAGCCTTTGAGTTACTTTATTTCACTTCCCTTGTTACACCGCAAAGCTTGTAGTTCTGCAGCCAAAGACTAAAGTATTGAGCCTTCAAGCTACAATTTGTATGTTAATATGTTATGCTTTGGTTAACTAAGTCAAGCACTCATTAGACCTTCTTATCACTTATTAGCTTGCTGCATTCAGTGATAAGGAATGCTGTAGCTTCCTGTAACAATACAGACTGATGACAGCTACATGCCGTGTTCCCCCCTTCAGCTCTGCTCGAGGTTTGGTTTGCCCCCCTCCCCCCACCAACCGTTCCTGGAGCTGGAGGCTGACATGCTATTGTGACCCACAGCGTGTTCTCCTCTAAGTCTGGCTGATGATAGTGTTTTGCCTGCAGCATCCATGGAGCTGTGAGCTTTTAACCTCGCTGAACGTTAGCAAACGCATCCCCTGTCTGTCAGAGAGTGGAGGGCACTGAGGGAAAACAGCTTCATCAGTTTAATTACAGTCCTCCAAGGCCTGCGGTTGATCCTGAGGACTGGCTTTGCACATAAATTAATGATAACTCTCCCCACGGATGTTGCTCAGGCAGAGACGTTGGGTGACTGCATCTGTAAGTGCGCGATGCTCCCTTACTTGTCAAACTACAGTGCAACTTGTAGTGACAGATAAGGCAGAAATATTGCAAGCTTTTGCTGAATTTCCAATATCTGCTCACCTTGGTTCACTGTACATATGTGTATATATCCATAATTAAACGTTTACTGTAGATAAAGGTGAGCTATCTATACTATATATATCTATACTATCTATCTAGCTATATACACTGTCTACAATTACAGCTTAAGTACAATACATGAAAGTTCGTTGCACTGCAGTTCATCTGCACTGCTCGGTCGGTTGCATTACTATTCATGAACCTGTACGTGAGCATGCACATATCTCTACAGCAGCTTTCTTAGTGGTCATGTCCAGGTCCTTCAAGGGACTTGTTTTGTTTCCTCTTACCCAAGATGTTGTCAGTCAGCCTAAGCAGGTTTGGTGTCTGATGTTTGCCTCTTTAGCTGTGTGCTACAGCTATGAGGCTAATGTTACAATAAAGGAAGCTCATGAGCATTGTGCAAACTGCAGGTCCACATCATCATACACTTGGGTCAATGTTGTGAAAGGATCCTGCCAAAATTGAACATATAGCCATAGTTATATATGTAGTAATCATGCATACCCACAATTTTGCCAAATCCATCAGGCTGAAGTGCTATGACAATGACTATAATAATGCAGTGCTAGGAATATTGCATAACATGTCAAAATAACATACAGTTACATGCAAAAGTTTGAAAATTCCAGATCAAACTGCAAAATGTTTTTTTATTTGCTAAGGAAAAATAAATACATAAAGTTTGAAAATTCCAGATCAATAAATAAATGTCTATAGAGAACATTAAAATATGGCACTTTTTTGCAACTCTTAAAAATACCCTATATTGTAAAAGTATTCAGTCACCCATCCAAATCATTGAATTCAGGTGTTCCAATCACTTCCATGGCCACAGATGGATAAAAACAAACACCTAGGCATGCAGACTGCTTTCTTCAAACATTTGTGAAAGAATGGTTAACTTTCAGGAGCTCAGTGAATTCCAGCGTGGTACCATGATAGGAAGTGAAAAGTGGAAGCAATTGGGAACGTCAGCAACTCAGCCACGAAGTGGTAAGCCACGTAAAATGACATGGGGTCAACAAATGCTGAAGCACATAATGCATAGAGGTGCAGAGTCAATCGCTACAGACCTCCGAACTTCATGTGGCTTTCAGATTAGCTCAAGAACAGCGTAGAGAGCTTCATGGAATGGGTTTCCATGGTTGAGCAGCTGCATCCAAGCCTCGATGCAAGCGTTGAATGCAGTGGTGTAAAGCACCGTCACTGGACTCTAGAGCAGTGGAGACGTGTTCTCTGGAGTGATGAATCACACTTCTCCATCTGGCAATCCGATGGATGAGTCTGGTTTTGGCGGTTGCCAGGAGAATGGTACATGTCTGACTACATTTTGCCAAGTGTAAAGTTTGGTGGAAGGGGGATTTTAGTGTGGGGTTGTTTTTCAGGAGTTGGGCTCGGCCCCTGAGCTCCAGTGAATGGAACTCTTAATGCTTCAGCAGACCAAGAGATTTATGACAATTTCATGCTCCCAACTTTGTGGGAAAAGGTTGGGGATGACCCGTTCCTGTTCCAACATGACTACACCAGTGCACAAAGCAAGGTCCATAAAGGCATGGATGAGCGAGTTGGTGTGGAAGAACTTGACTGGCCTGCACAGAGTCCTGACCTCAATCCGGTAGAACACGTTTGGGATGAATAAGAGTGGAGACTGCGAGCCAGGCCTTCTCGTCCAAACCTCACTTCTCGTCTCTGACCTCACAAATATGCTTCTAGAAGAATGGTCAAAAATTCCCATAAGCACACTCCTAACCCTTGTGGAAAGCCTTCCCAGAAGAGTTGAAGCTGTTATATCTGCAAAGAGTGGGCCAACATCATAAACTCAGCACATAAATACACTAAATACACTCTATTGATTAAGAATGGGATGTAACTCAAGTTCATGTGCGTGTGAAGGCAGACGAGCGAATACATTTGTTAATTTAGTGTATTTATTAATTTATTTATTTATAAAATGTGCCATAGCTCAATGTATTTTAAATTGAGCTGAAAAGTGAATCTGGCTGGCTGGTCTCACAGCTGCAAATAAAATGTTAGCCTTGCGCTAACAACCTCCACATTCTCTGTGCTGGCGGCAATGGATCTTCAACTTTTTGGATATTATTAATATGGAACTTTCAGCTGCAAGGAACCATGGAGATAATGGGAGGACCTTGAACTCTTTGGAAAGTGCAGCTAAAAAATTGGCAACTTATGAAACAGGTGAAACCTGTTTTATATTACTTGATATGTCATATTTTTCATTATTCATTTATTTATTTTTTTACTATTATTTGCTTCTTTTATCAGCAGTGGGTTTATGGGTGCCATGTGGGCGTGGGGAGTTGGGGGTGTTGTGTGCTTCATTTTGTTTCTTACTGTATTTTGTACTACATTGGAGCACTATCTTAAAAATCACAACATTTGATCGCAGAAATGTGCCATAACCTTTGCTCAGGCCACATTCTATTTTGTTATTTTTTCCCCAATATGTTAAATTCAGCTAATTAAAAGTAACTGTGCAATAAAATGTGCAGATGTATGTTCCCTGTATAGAGTGTGTTAACTTATTTTCACTTAGATAAACAACAAAATATGTTATTTGACCTATAGCATACAAAATTTTGCTTACATTTGTATTAAATGCTAGGCTATAATGCCCCTTTAAGTAATCCCTAATAAGCGTTCTGACAAAAGAAGAGATAAAGTTCAGGACTTGAGATGACTGCTGCTGCAGTTTTAGCAATGTAGCAGTTTCCTACAGTTTTTATGTGCAGGCACTCACTTCACAGGATGCTAATTGGTGGGTTAGAAACTTCCATTGCTTGTTAACCATATTAGCCTCATAGCTCCAGTGAACAAATAAAGATGCATACTTCAGATGCCAAACATATCTTGACTAATTGACGTCATCCAGGGCAAGTGGAAAACAAAGTAAATTTGATTTTTCACCAGACTTTTCCCTTAAACAGCTTTCTGTCGTGCACTTCTCTCCCCTACTTTAATGGTACTAAATTAGCCCTGAATCAAGCATAAGGCAAAAATGTCTTAATCTATTGAGCTAAGGCTGAAAATGGCTCTACAAATGGAAATAGTATGCGTACGTGTAAGAGTGGACTTTGAACTGTAATTTCTTTTGTAGTCTCTCCTTCACCTTCATACAGAGTTCTTGGCCCATAAATTGTGATGGAAAACAACATAATGGCTCTGTCACTTTTAGAGAAACATCAGGCTGATTTTTTTTTACACAGTTGGTTTGCTCCTCTTAGACACAGAGTGTTAAAATTTTATTCTGGATGCCAAAGCTTTCGTCCTGAAATCACAAAACAAAACATTTCCTGCTATTCCCATCTTACAGAGGGTGACAGGTTTTTTGAGAACGCTGAGGTGTTATGACATTCCTAAGATCCAGATCAAATCTGTCATGGAGTGCAATTATGATATTAGGTACAAACAGATGTACAAAGAAAGACAACAGGCAGTGGATTTTCCTGGAGTTTCTCTGTGAGCAAATAATGGGATTTAACCGCACATATATACACATGCTGGGAAAAATGTTAAAACAAAAAGTCATGATGTGCAAATCTTGTAAACCCTATATTTCATTGAAAATGCTTCAAAGACAACATGTCAAATGTTGGAACACTCTCTATGACAACAGTTTGTCGCTGCATCCACAAACACTAATTAAAACCCATAAATGCAAAGAAGAAACCATATATAATCAGGATCCAGGAATGCTGCCATTTTCTCTGAGCCTGAGCTCATTTAGAAATGGACTGATGTGAACTGAGGAGACCAATTGCTGTAGTTTTGAAAGTAAAATGTTTTTTTTTCCCATTCTTGCTTTATGTTGGATTTCAGCTACTCAAAAGTTCAGGGTTTCATTTGTCATAGGTTTTATAATGTGCCAAATGTTTTCAGTGGTGACAGGTCTGGACTGCAGGTGCATCAATTTAGTACCCAGGCTGTGGTAATATGTGCAGAAAGTGGGTTTGTCTTGCTGAAATAAGCAAGGCTTCCCTGAAAAAGACATTGTCTAGATGGAAGCATATGTTGTATATCATTCAGCATTAACGGTGTCTTCACAGATATATACCCCCATACCATCCTGGGAATGCTCTTTGTACATCCAGTTATGTTACTGACCTGTTGCCAGTTAACCTAATTAGTTGCAAGATATTCCAACAGGTGTTTTTTTAGCATTACACAACTTTGCTAGTTTTTTGTTATCCCTGTTGCCAAATATGTTACTGGCATCAAATTCAAAATGGGGATGATACTTTTCAACAAACAATAACTTTTTTTTTTATTAAATATGGGGTTTAAATGATTTACACATGATTGCCTTGTTTTTTTTTTACATTTTGCATAGTGTGCTGATTTTTTTGGAGATGGGGTTGTAGGGCAAAAATGTATTTTTAAATTTTTCAGTATTTTATTCTTATCAACTTCATACATAAAAACTCAGAAGGAGTGTAAGTTCACTGGTCACCTTGGACAGTAAATATGGTTATATTTGCATTGTAGACATTGAAAGCCCTGGATCCTATCACTACCACTGTAAAGAAAATCTGAGCCAGTATTTTTTTGTACAGTGTGTTTTGATACTACTTCACACCAGACCACTCTGAATTACTGTTTAAAATGTGTTATAGGAAAGTGTTTAGAACAGAACATTTGGATTTACAGATTACTCAATAACATTTGTAAACACTCACAATAATTGCTTAGTTTTAGACATTCAGCAAAAACTCTAGAGGACAATGAATGGATTCTCCCTCTCCTTCATTCCATTAGGTTATATTATCATAATATATACCACAAAATCTGGACTGCGATAGGGTAATATGTTGAAAATGGCAAATGGCAGCTACCATTGATTTTACCCTACATCTTATTACATACTTCAAATTGTCTAGTGGGACGGGGTGGTATAGAAGTCATTGTTTTATTTCAGTGTGGCTTAACCTTTTCAGTAATATTCTTGATCATGGATCCCCAAGGCTGAGCAATGTGTCTTACAGAGAAAATTTCATATTGAACAACTATCAAGACAACAACATACATCAGTCTCATTCCCAGGTGACCTGGGATTTAACATCAGTGTTGAGAAAGTTGCTCACACAGCAGATTGTGGAGAGAGAAGAATTACACAAAATGGAAATTGGCCTATTTATTTTGAGAAATCATCGATACGCTGTCCTTGGACCCCACTATATTTCACAATATCAGCATCGGCACTGTAGAGGTCATGAACTGAAAATGAAACACTCCAAAGTCATCCGTCATTCACACTCAATCTCAGCTCTAATGCCTGTGTCCTTGATAAGCAGTTTAATTGCCCCATACATATTCCCTCATGTAATTCAGAGTCACATGCTCCATTAATGGCCTTCTTATGTAGCACTTCTAATTGTGGCCAATCTCAATATTTAGGAGACTTTTCTGTGAAATTAACAACAGATGACTCTGGTGGTAGAAGATCTGATGTACTAAGTCTTTTGCACTAGATTAAGACGTGAATCGGACACATTCTGCCCTTGTGTTATGTATAAAATGAGCCTAATCATGCAGTTTATCAACTGTGTGCATATGCAGAGATGATATCACACCTCCCAAAGTGGTGAGATAAAATTTATTTAAAGAAAAACTGACTGACAAGTGACACCAGTTTTTGACTGACAAAAGACAACTAGGACAAAACTAACTTTTAGCACTACATACAGCATATTTCATGGCTATAATAACACCATGTTCCAATAAACATACTAAACATTGTAACTGTTTGTTCTGACCCTGCAGGTTCACTAGGTTCCACCAAAGTCTGTAAATTATAAAGGAAAGGAAGACCTGGTTTATTATTTGAGGAAAATGCTACAAAATACGTATGTGATTAGTCAGATTTTACCAATGATTTCAAAAACATGCTTAGTTTCCATTCAATTTCAAGTTTATAGGACTTTCCCCATTCAAAAAAATAGGAACTGGTTTTGTCTGTGTGGCAAAAACTGCCCTCCTTTATAATGTCTCTCGTCCAGCTCCAGTAACAAACATTCCTTGGTAACATCTCACAAGAGCATTAAATCTATTGCAAGATGGCAGTAAGAAATATAGAAAGTTACATTTGGTAAATATCACAGTGTGGCAACATAAACTGTGACAAGTGGATTAGTTAGTGCACTGCAGCAAAGACATTTACCAGGTTAATGAGCACCGGTCCTCTGACTAAAAGGTTCCACTCTCTCACCTGAAATTTTAACCATTTCCATCACTGAGTGTAACTCTTTGTCTGTTCTTGCCTACCGGTCAGTGGCCCATGTAGTTTGGGTAGAGTGGAGTTTTTTTTTCAATGTAAGTGTCCTGAACTTAATCAAAAAGTGGTGGGTCAAATATGCACTCAACCCCTTGGTTCCAGCAGGTGTGTGAATATGCAATTGAGAGAAGGCCATGCAAAACATGAGAGGAGCATGCAAAAAATGGGTGGAGATATCACACTTGTGGCTGGTTATGTATTCTAACTGAGCAATTTATGGCAGCTGGTTTTCTCATCAGTTAAAAAAAAAAACAGGTGTAAATTTCCATGTATATCTTAGGCACAGATCTAATCCTAAAATTTCCATACATGAAAATTCAGGTTTTAAGCTGTTTTAAACCATGCCAATCACAAATAAGCAGTTAGAGAGTGGGGGTTCACATAATTTGTATGATAAGCTGCAGTCTAACATAAACTCAGGTCCGTTCTGGGTGCATCTTGTGTTTGCATTAACTCTGCATTACTTTACTTTGCTTTAACTGAGCTTGTGCTGCTACACATATCTGGCCCAGAGATGTTTCATAGCACAACAACATTGCATGGTGCTGAAAACAAGGCAAATAATCAATATAAAACCAGCATAGGATAGGGTAGCAGTATTGTCTGTTTCAAAGTACTCAGACAGAGAGACATTTTTACCTCCATATTATACAAGAAATCAAACATAGCAAAGAATAAAAAAGTAAAAACCTGTACAGTAGAAAAAAAACGCAACTCCCATTGCATCGTGCTTATAAGGTACTTGAAGGACTGAGCTGCTTCTTCAGATGTGGTTCCTAAAAGCCTTTCACTTTGAGCTCCTCTTGACTCCTGCTTGAAATTCTACCACATCGTATCACCTTTACTCCCACACAGAAGTGACACCAAAAGAATATCATTACAACTTTTTTTTTAGGTGAAATTTCAGAATTTGCTTCTTCAAGTGTAGTTTTTTTCCACCTAGTGAATGCACTACATCTAACAGTTTGGTAAGAACGGGATCATGAACAGAAGAGAGGAATAAAATGAACAGAAGTATAGAAAACTTTTAAAACGGACCTCTTCTCAGTGAAGCTATGGAAACCCAGAACTTGTCAACTGAGGTAAATAATTCATATGACTCAGTTAGAAGAAAGAGGGAATTTGAAGAAGTGAGTGGGTTCTGAGTTTATTCTTAAACCATGCAGATGGTGCTATGACAGAGCATTCAGAGACTCCTTTCCAATGTGGAAAATAACAAAAGATCCCAGACGTGAAGCATGGATCAATTATTGTCACTTTAAGCAGAGGAATGACAATTGTATTTCTTTGTGCGCCACTGTTGAAACAGCATTAGAATGTCTATTCTTGAGCTTATTATAATGGTTTAGTTTGAAAAAAGCAAAGAAAATGCCCCTAATTATCTAATCCGTACGTTTTCCACAGTGCAGAAAACTGTCCCTTTATACATATATTAGTTAGAGCTCTTTGTTAGTCATTCTAGGTCTCTCTAATCATGGAGCCACTAATCATACTAATCTGCGAGGCTGAAGGCTCAAACACACATTCCCTTGATGCACACAAAGTCTTTCTGAGCTGCTGGCCACACTGCAACGTCAAGCCACTCAGCATGGCTGGGAAGAACTCTAAATGCCTGATTCAGTGACTTACAGACAGCAAGACCAGCTAGCATTTCACAAATATCAATACAGGAATGAGAAACTCTGTCATCCTTCTCACTAAATGAAACAATGGACTGTTGTATTCTAGTGGAGTCCAGCCCCACATGATGAAGGAATACCACTGTGACTAGAATTCCCATTCTCACTCGGACCCCCTGGAGTTCTGCAAGGATATGGTGACATAAAATTTCTTCCTCAGAATTGAACAGAGTGAAATCTAAGGAAGCCCATTTCTGCCACTTCCATACAAGATATCTCATAATTATGACTCAGTATCTCATAATTATGGCTTCATATCCCATAATAATGAGAAAGTTTCTCATATTTATGACTTATGGTTTCATTATAATAACTTATTCGCTCACCATAATTGAAAAAAGTAAAATTTTGAAAGTAAGTCATAGTTATGAGATCCTAAATCATAGTTCTGAGATATTATCTGGGATGGTCACCGGCAAACTCAACATATTATGTTGGGTTTTGCATGCCGGTCAGCAGCAATAGCATTGTCATGCTGATCACTACCACGCTAGTGTATTTTGTGTGTTGGATGCTGGTATGCTGGTCAACCAACATGACCATGTTAAGTAACCAGCTAAACCAACACCAAAAGACTATAAGCAAGTTTAGATCAGCATGGAATTCCTGCTGATCTGTGCCTGAGTCTTCAGCAGGGTATTATGGGATGCTATGTAATAATTATGAGATACAAACTGAATGGTTATTTTTTTCAGTGGCAGAAACAGGCCTCCCCAGGAACCTGATTGGGTTTAATAACTTTTATCACTTGAATGTCAGTAGGAAGTCAACCTATACTACTGTCCAGAGTGTCTATACCTCAAAGAAGCCCATGCAGTCAGTGTTAGCTTTAGCTAAGGCTAGCTAGTGGTTTAAAAGTCAGTTAAAAGATCACTGCAACTATGTACAATACAAGCTTGCAAACTCTATAATAATTTGTAAAAAAAAAAATTATATTTGTTAAGAAAACGCATGGCAGTTTATAGCAGAAATAATTTGTTTAGATAGAAAGATTAGATCTGTTATCTACTTATTCATACAGCTGAACATATGTGCAACCAGGTGCTCATAACTGAACGGACAGGAGGCGTTTAGTTACAGAAGTGAGATTGTTCAGTGTGTGCTCATGATGTGCGCCTGTCCCTCTATTTCATAACTGTTGTTTATATATATAACTCACACTACAGAACTGAAGACACAGCACACAACACACTAATCACTTATTATCTCCTGTTTTCAGGGGTCCAACACTATTGACATAAACTTGATATTGAAGAAAATGATTTGAAGTTGTCTTTTCAAAAGTAAATGTAATTCAATTTAATCATTTGAACCAGTTATCAAATAGCATGAATTCTGTTTGAATTCACACCATATTATATAAACAGCCATGATTTACTCAAGAAGGAGCTGGGGCTGAGGACTGGCACCAGCCCCTGTAGAAACTGGCAGAAACTGATCAAAATGTGACAGTATTTTGTGCCTGCTTTTAAGCTACACACACGTAAAAGTGGCCGAGATTCAACCTTTTTCTTCAAATGTAATGCAGATTTATTTTTGTGTGACAGTGTGAACACCAAGAAACATATTCAGTACATTACATTCTGGAGGCAGCTGTCTAAGTAGTCAGTGCCTTCAAACGTAGCCCTCTGGTTGGGCTGCATTTTAACCGAAATAGAGCCTTAGTAGGCATCGCATTCAGAACAGTCCTTCAGAACCATCATACAACGTAAGTTTTACTGTGCTATATGTGACATCTACTTACTCTGAGCCACTCTGCACTCCTTAGCTTACACTTGCCTTCAACTGCAAAGGTGGATAACTTCAGTGGATACATGCCAAATTTGCAGCTGCTGTTTTCCTTGCAGTGTAAATCTTGGGGAATCTTGATGCATTTCAATTCACTCACTGTCCTCCTCCATCTTAAAGAATGTGCTTTCTTTTTAACATACAAAGGAGAAAACTGCTTATAATTATGTGTGAAATGCACCCAGGATCACAGACAATCAGCTAACATGACTAATATGCATTTTGGCTGAAAATGTAAAATTTTGTTTATCAAGTTGAACTGGCCATTGAACAGTATTGGGTTTGTCTTTGTTGAGAAGGATCCATGCGACACCGCCTTTAAATAAAGTGCCTTGGACAAGGATATGTCAAAATAAAGTACCTTAGAAGACAATTGACTTAAGCTGCCTTTTGAATGCGGCAGCCGTTGTTTGAGGATGCTGCCTGCTTAAACAGTCCTGATTGGCCGGCGCCAACTGGCTGTTTGGCAAAGAGTGTGTACTCCTTTGCTAGCACTCTTCTTCATGGCATGTAAATGAAAAGAATGGAGTTAACTTTTCTGTTTCGTCAGCTTTCACAATTAAAACAAGCATAGATATTCACCCTTTTGGCTCTTTGAACATTGCTGACTGTGATTTGGCTTAGGGTCTGCTGTTCGGCCTACAATTTTAAAGTAGTAGTGGTCTTTTGATTTTGCATGAAAGAAGTCTTCAGTCATAAAGGAATACAGAGGACAGCTGTGTTTGTTGGATGAGCATATAAATCAGTGTTCTTTAGTATATCGCTGTTGTTGGAACAAAACCTCATATGTCCAAAATGGTAACTTCACAGGAGAAGGAAAAACACACTTTACTTTAAATGTAAGTCAATGGAACCAGTTGTCTTTCCAAGTCATTTTGAGCCATTTCTTTTGGTCCATTCTTCATGAAATGTACACATAATGTAAAGATCAACAGGCATTTTCATATAATGTCAAAAACTGAAAAACGACAAAAATGGAGATACAAGGTTTTCTTCCGACAGCAGCGATATCAGTTCAAAAGCGTAATCTGGTCAGTCTGATGTCAGATATATATACAATGTAAAAAAGAAAATGTGAACAACCAAACAACAAAATCAGATTTGTGCAGTTAATCAGACCAAGTCCACTTTTACCTGCAGGCTGAATGAAGTCTTACTAGCATGAGGGTAAATATAAGAAATGTCATTTCATATTAAATAAAGGTACCTAAACAGGGTTTATGTGTGTTATCATCCACTGTATGCCCAAGGGTCCCAATAAGCTCCAGTCTGTGCCATAAGAGCAAGAGGCAGAGCTTCACTTGGCTAATATACCTGAGATGTGGATTTAGAGTGCCTGTCCTATGACCTGCTGTACCACAGAGTTTGATGTTTTTCTTGCCCTACAGCCCACTTGGTTCAACTCATGAAGGGCCTGATAATCATCTGGATGCTTCAGCAAGATGTGCTACGTGGAACTCCACAGATCAGTACTTCTCTACGACTCACCGTCAAAGCTCCTTGCCTAAAGGTTTCAGGAGTGACATGAGTCTAAATAATAATGTCGTTTAACACCATTTCTGTCACCAGTGATTGTATCAACAATTACAGGAAAGAAAAGGAGACATTAAGACAGCTTAAAGCAAAAATGCTTTACTTGAATAATAATGGACTATTTGGGTGGTGGATCATTCTCAGCACTGCAGTAACACTGACGTGGTGGTAGTGTGTTAATGTGTGTTTGGCTGATATGAGTGGATCAGACACAAAAACTGCTGGAGTTTTTAAACACTGTGTCCACTCACTGCCCACTCTATTAGATACTCCTATCTTGTCAGTCCACCTTGTAGATGTAAAGTCAGAGACCATAGCCCATCTGCTGCTGCACAGTCTGTGTTGGTCATCCTGCAGTCCTTTATCAGTGGTCACAGGACTCTGTCGGCTGGATATTTTTGGTTGGTGGACTATTCGCAACACACACTAACACACCACCATCACCTGAGAATGATCTACCACCCAAATAGTACCTGCTCTGTGATGGTCCATGGGGGTCCTCACCACTGAAGAACAGGGTATAAGAGGGCTAACAAAGTATCAGAGAAACAGATGGACTACAGTCTGTAACTGTAGAACTACAAAGTGCACCTATAGAGTAAGTGGAGCTGATAAAATGGACAATGAGCACAGAAACAAGTAGGTGGTCACAATGTTATGCCTGATTAGCGTATGTTGAAAGATATGTTCCTCACAACAGTATACTGAGGATGACACTTGGATCCTTTACTGGATAGAATCGATATGGTACAATGAACACTAAAAGACCCCACAGTGCTGTGTTTATCAGACTGCCACAGGCCTGAAAGACCTGATATCCTCCTTTTGTGAAAAAAGCTTGATTTTCATTCAAAGATCTGTCATGGTCACTTTAAGATCTCATCCACTCCCTCTCCATTCTACTACACTACTAGAGCTCACTGCCTCTTATTCAGTAATGCTCCCTGACAAAAAGAAAGCAAGACTCTTCGTCCTAAAGCCTCTCAGATATAAAAATTCAGGGAGGAGACGTTTTATAAATCATTCATTGATGTAAACATACTCTGACAGATTTATTATAGACAAGTGTTCAAGAGGAGGAAAAAACCTTATCCATATTTCAGAGCAGCATATGTGGCGATTTGTGGTTATTTCAGATTTTTTCCTTTAATCTAACCTCCATTAAGCCGTTTGTTTCCTTTATGATTAGTTACAAACACTAGATTGATCACACAGCAAAAGAAATTTCTTTTTGTAGGTTAGATGAGATTTCTTACAGGTCTGTGCAGTGATGGAAACCTACTGTTTTTTCTTGAAAAAATATATTGTTTTTCTGTGACCCTGAATGGGCAATCCATATTGTTAGCTTTCTGAACACCAGGGCTTTCCACTGTTGGCTACATGAGCAACTGGAGTGCTTTCTGGGGCAACTTGCAGTCTACCACAAGGACAGATAACACCCAAGCCATTGTAGTTATATCATTTAGTCTGAGAACACAGAGAAGGTAATACACCAGGCCATACAGGATGTAATGGTGATAAACAACAGATAGGTAAGTATGTAAAAAGCTATATTAGCAGCAAACATGTCCTTTTTTATGATATAAACAATTTCTCCACAATTTCTACCATTCCCTTCTTTCTTTGCTGTTGTAATACTAAAGCTTCCGCTAGCTACGAAGGGTGAAAAATGCCTAAACTGGTCAGTAAAGAGAGAGCAAGCAATTATTATAACATCATTAATCCAACCCTATCCCAGTGCCAACAGTTTAATTTATGTATTTATACAAAAGAGCAACCCCCTGCAAACATGTAATGTGGTAAGCAGTAAATTATACTTTGCTTTACTCAATGTAAACTCTGATTTGAGATCTTCTTAAAGGGTAAAAGCTTGATTTCATGTATTTATAATAATGATGCAAAATGACTGCAAAAATACCACTATTGGTAAATTAATGTTGCAATTAGCCGTTTTAGAAATACTTCTATGTTACTAATTGTAATATATAGACCTCCCAAGTGAAACATTAGTTTTATTTATTTTTTTTTGGGTAGAAATTGTTAATTGAGTGAATTGTTAATGGTTAATTTATTAATATCAGTTTTGATCACAAGCTGTGATAAAATTCTTCTATCTGGGCACTTTTAACATATGCAATAGAATTCATTAGACTGCAGAATGTGGGCAGCTCTACCCACAAGTTAGGCCACGTCCTGGATCTGGCAATCACTAAAGGTTTAAACACAAACGTGTCCCTCATCTCTGATATTTTCATTTTAGATGATTTCAGTATAGAAGTAAGGAAGAAAGTGCCTGAAAGTTCATTTAAAATGCTACATTGACTTAGAAACAGTTGAGAAGTTTAAAAATATTTACACTGTGTGCAGAATTATTAGGCAAATGAGTATTTTGATCACATCATCCTTTTTATACATGTTGTCCTACTCCAAGCTGTATAGGCTTGAAAGCCAACTGCCAAGAAGCGTGTTGAAAAAAAAAAGGCGCAAAATAACTGCCCATGTTTTGCCATATTTCAGAGCTGCAATGTTATTGGAGTATCAAAAAGCACAAGGTGCGCGATACTCAGGGACATGGCCAAGGTAAGGAAGGCTGAAAAACAACCACCTTTGAACAAGAAACATAAGATAAAACGTCAAGACTGGGCCAAGAAATATCTTAAGACTGATTTTTTTAAGGTTTTATGGACTGATGAAATGAGAGTGACTCTTGATGGGCCAGATGGATGGGCCCGAGGCTGGATCAGTAAAGGGCAGAAAGCTCCGCTCCGACTCAGACGCAAGGTGGAGGTGGTGTACTGGTATGGGATGGTATCATCAAAGATGAACTTGTGGGACCTTTTTGGGTTGAGGATGGAGTGAAGCTCAACTCCCAGACCTACTGCCAGTTTCTGGAAGACACCTTCTTCAAGCAGTGGTACAGGAAGAAGTCGGTATCATTCAAGAAAAACATTATTTTCATGCAGGACAATGCTCCATCACATGGATCCAAATACTCCACAGCGTGGCTGGCCAGTAAAGGTCTAAAAGAAGAAAAAATAATGACATGGCCCCTTGTTCACCTAATCTGAACCCCATAGAGAACCTGTGGTCCCTCATAAAATGTGAGATCTACAGGGAGGGAAAACAGTACACCTCTCTGAACAGTGTCTGGGAGGCTGTGGTGGCTGCTGCGCACACTGTTGATCGTAAACAGATGAAGCACCTGACAGAATCTATGGATGGAAGGCTTTTGAGTGTCATCGTAAAGAAAGGTGGCTATATTGGTCACTGATTTGTTTTTGGTTTTGTTTTTGAATGTCAGAAATGTTTATTTCTAAATTTTGTGTTGTTATATTGGTTTACCTGGTGAAAGTAAACAAGTGAGATGGGTATATATTTGGTTTTTATTAAGTTGCCTAATAATTCTGCACAGTGATAGTTACCTGCACAAACAGATATCCGCCTAAGATAGCCAAATCTAAAAAAAAACCCACTCCAACTTCCAATAATATTAAGCTTTGATATTTATGAGTCTTTTGGGTTGATTGAGAACATAGTTGTTGTTCAATAATAAACAGAATCCTCTCAAATACAACTTGCCTAATAATTCTGCACACACTGTATTAACAGTTCATCAAATGCAGCTCTGACTCCCTCCTGCAATGATCTGGTCTCTGATCTAAATGCTACATTAAAGGAAACCCTTGACATTTTCACTCCTGTCAAAAGGAAGAAAAACTCATGCACTCGTGAAAAATCCATATATAAATACGGGAACATGGAGAAATAGTAAGGTGCAGATATATTATGATATTCTCAAAGAGCAGATCTCCACCTACCACAATGCTATGAAAATATCCATAACTCTCTAGTGTAATTAGTAAACACAAAGATAATACCAAAGACTTTTTAACCACCATAAACCCTAATTAACCCCAAACTGTCTGCCAGTGTGTTTTGTGGTTATGTTCTGAAATTTGTGAAGAGTTTGAAATTAATTTTCAAAATAAAATAGACCTGATAAGACAGGGTATAGCTCAGTTGACTAAAACCTCCTACAACCTTCTTGATAAGCCACCTACATCAGTAATGACATCTTTCTCTGCTATCAATTATCAGGAGCTTACAGCTGTTATCAACAAATTGAGTTCATCCATAAGTGAGCTTGACCCAGTTCTTACCTCTCTCCTTAAGATGATTTTTGATTGTGTTCAAAATTATGTTTTAACAATTGTAAATGATTCTCTGTCAACAGATGTTTTTCCAGAAGCTTTTAAAACTGCCCTGGGGAAGCCTCTACTGAAAAAGAGTGCCATTGATCTTTCCAGACTGACTGATTTTAGTCTTAGAAAAAGTTGTTTTCAAGCAATTAAATGCATATCTAACATCAAACAAAGTATATGAAAAGTTTCAATCAGGTTTTTGTTCTGATCATAGTACTGAGACAGCATGGGTTATGTTATGGGTTATGAGTAATGGGTTAGGAATGATCACAGGCTTCGTGCTGATGCACAAAATCCTTCTATTCTGGTCTAGATCTTAGTGCAGCTTTGATACTGTTGATCACAAGATCTTAATCTACTATCTTGAACACTGGGAAGCCTCTCAGGCACAGTTTTAGAATGGTTTAAATATTTAATAAATAGACAGTTCTTGGTTTCACTGGGAGATCACTCATTAAAAAAAATTAGTATTTTTTTGTGGAGTCCCACAAGGGTCAGTTTTAGAGCCTTTGTATTTCTCTTTGCACATGTGTCTTCGAGGTGAAGTCATCAAGGAACATAATATAAATTTTCATAGTAATGTTGATGACACAATTTTACATTTCAATTCCTTCTGATAATCAAGACTCTGTAGTTAGGATTACCAGCTATGTGTGTCAGATATTTCTCAGTGGATGTCACATTTTTTTCTAAACACAAAAAAATGTGAAATAGCTGAAATACTTTTTTTTTTTTCTTTCTTTTTAAAAAAGAAAATCTTTATACAAAGCATGGCACTTTATCTTTCTATACCAAACCTGAAGTACAAGCCTGGGTGTGCTCTGAGCTCTGTTTTATCCCACAGCTAACTTTTCACTAACTTTTTTTTATCACTTTAGAAATATTGCTAAAGTTTGGCCAATTCTATCTCAGAGCAACGCAGAGATACTTGTTCATGTGTTTGTTATAAGCAGAGTTGATTCCTGTAATGCTCTTCTTATTGGGCTTCCAAAGAAAACAATCCATCCACTACAACTCATAACAAACGTGGCAGCATGCATCCTAACAAAAAAAGTTCTGCTACTAGTTTTCAAGGCTCGAATTGACCTAGTGCCCACTTACATCACAGTACATCACAGAGTGTCTGTGTGTTTATGTCCCAACACATGATCTTAGATCCGCAGATAGTGGCCTTCTACAAATACCTTTCGTAAAATACAGAAAACATGGAGAGGCCTTCAGTTATCGTGCTTCTAAACTGTGGAACTCAATTCCACCTTTTATTAGACAGTCAAGCTCAGTGCTCAGTTTTAAGAAAAATCTAAAAACATATCTCTTTAACTGAGCATTTAGTTAAAACTCTATGTCTCATGGTATTTATCTTCATAACTTGGTCTGTGTGATTGTCTTATATGATTTCAAATTAAAACTCATAATTTCTTTTATTACTGTTAAAATTTGTCACAAATATGTAAAGCACTCTGAGCTGCCACTATTTAAAAGGAAATTCCACTGACTTTTCAAAATTGTTCCTAATTCAATTGTTGTGATGTAAACAAAAATTCAGAAGCCTGCTTCCAATACCACTGCTGTGAACAATTCTGTAGAAGGGATCACTTTTAGAAAATTGATACAATTACCCTTGAAGACTGTATAGTACCCAGATGAAGGGACTTACCTTCTGATCTGTCCAAAATTCTTTGCCTTTTTTTCCCTCTCAGTTTTGTTGAGAAAAATGTCAAATTGGAACCTTTGAGCACTGAGCCACTCAAATGTCTGTTATTTTGGTCTTTTTACCAGCTGGTCCTAGAGGAGTGTGGCTAAGACTGACAAAACCCATTTCAAAAGACCTTCTGAAAACTGCTTTTTAGCAGTTACCAAAATAGCAAAAATTTGTCAGGCATCCAGCCTCCACATGTCAGTGAAATACCATGCAATGGCCTCACTAACCACATCTTATGAGACTCAACGGGTGCATGCAGGTCACCTCAAAAATCCTGTGTGCACTGGCCTTAACAGTTCTGTGCAGGGCTTGATTGAATTTCAGGCAATGGGCTGCAGCCTGTTGTGTTAATATGAGGGGTTTGCGCATGAAGTGGAATCTTATTGTTTATGCTCCAAGCTAAATAATTTTTCTCTAACAGAGCAACAGCCGACTATTTTGCAGTCCTGAGGCTGAGTTTTAACATATGCAGTACTTTGCAAAAATCAAAGACCCCACTTTTATTTCTTTCATTTCCAGTCAAAAAATCATTAGGCACAAGTTATCTGATTTTCAGGAATAGGAAAAAGCAGAGAACAGAGTAACACTTCATTTGGAGTGATACTTTGTAGAAGATCAGTAACAGTTTAGTTTAGTGAAGTAGCAGCAGTGATGCATCTAAATACATTAAAGTAAATGTCTTGTAGATGTTCTGTTGATACATTACCTACATTAGTAGTAGATGTATTGTTAATATGTTAATTCCATTATGCAAAACTTAACACTTACCCTGGCCATAATCTTAACCCTAACCTTGACCTCAACCTGAGAGTCAGTTGAGCGTTTATTTCATTTAAAAAGGACCACTCAAAATCACATGTCTCCAAAAACATATTCATACTCATAAATGAACACTTTAGCCTCTAAAATTAAATATAATATCAAATTTATATTTGCCATTTACATTTCAGGCTCCCTGTGACGGACTGGCGACCTGTCCAGGGTGTATCCTGCCTTCCGCCCGAAGACTGCTGGGATAGGCTCCAGCACCCCCCCGCGACCCTGACGGAGAAGCGGATTAGAAAATGGATGGATGGATGGATTTCAGGCTCCTTTCCCTTGGTTTCAGTTTGTAAAGGAAATCTGGACATTTTTCCACACCTCCACACCTGCTTCTTACGATAGAAGATCCTCCTCATCAGTCCACAAAACCTGACTCTACTGCTCAGACACCCTGTTTGTGTTCTACTGCAAAGTTTTCATTGCCAATTATCTTTTCTCAGTGAGGGCTTCTTGACAGCTACACACACTTTCAGACTCATAGCATTAAGTTGTCTTCTCTCAGTGGAAGGATGAACAGAAACACCTGTGGATTTTTCAGATCTGAAGCAAAAGTGGTCTCCACTCTTTCCAAGAGAAAAGCTTTTAGGACTCTTGGTGGTCTACCAGGCCTTGCATGGATGTTAGAAGTCTCAGGGGTCTTGATGTCCCACACTGACCATTTTGAGTGGAAATTAAGTAGTGATAGTGATACTGAACTCTTCCAAATATTTTTTAATAGCTTACAGGCAGCTTAATATGGCAGTTGTTATAAAACTCTGGCACATAGTAATTAAACTACTGCTACTAGATAAATGTGTTTGGACCTCATTCATAGCTTCGTCCATGCTGTCAGTGAATCATGTCAAGGCTCAGTTGTCATCTGCTTGTACTGGTTATATGTAATAACCATTAAATGAATTGAAATTCAAGGGTGCATTTCTTGAAGCTGAGATGTGGACACATTTTGACCTCTCTGTAATCAGTCTCTATTCATGCTGTCAGAAGGAGGCAGTCTTGCTCAGGCAGAGAATGGCAGGGCGGATTTTCGAATTTATAAGAAAATAACACATTAGGGGCACAGCTGTAATTAATCAGAATTACAGTAGAGGACAGCTCTGGAAAATGACAGCAATTCGGAGCTGTTACACGGCTGACCGAAGCTATAATAAAAAAAAATACAGAAAGATAAATTACATTATAATGAAAAACAATTTAGTTTACATACCACACAGTAAACAAATAAATAAATGAACTAATGAGTGTACAGTGGTTTGCAACAGTTATTGCAATTTATGGCTTAAGTGTTGTTTATGTTGTTGTTCATCAGCTAAGGTATGTGGTGTGTGTTTAGTGCGTTATGATGTGTTGGGCTGTGGGGGTTTTGGGATGTGACCTGCTTTGTGGGTTCAGTATTTTGTATGTGTCTTTCTGCCCTGGTGTTTAATAAAGAGAATGTCTTGTGCTGGAATCATGGCCTCCCCTGTGGCTACACTACATCAATGCTACAATATCATGTTTTTTTTCAAGGTTTAGTGTGTCCACTCTTTGGCTTAATTACCACTTCCATTCTTTTCAGGAGACTTTCTATTAGTTTTTTCATAGAAATCTGCAAGCATGTTTCTTCACCAGTTCAGGCATGGGAAGTGGTTTCATTTTCTGCTTCGCACAATCCAAATAATTCCAATTACATATTTAGACTCCACAGACCAACAACTTTACATCCACTGTGCGAAATACCCCATGGTGATTGAGGGTTCCATGTTGGCTGGCTTCTCAAGCATTAGCTAGCTGCTACCTTACCCACAAGCACTGATAGGTTTAACAATTCTTCTGAAAAGGCTCTTTTATAGTTGGTAATGAAATCTTCCATGTTATCTTGCACGTCTTCTTTTCTGAGAATTTCTTTTCACCAGTCTCTTGGGAAATTGGGCTCGTTTTCAAACTCACAAATATTCCGGGGCATATTGTAAAGTTTTTCAGAGGTATCCCAGGCATAGCTACAGCTACTAGGCGATGGAGGACCAACTTGCTAAACTAATTTGCTTACAGCGCCACGCTGATGCAGACCAGTACTGCATCTATAGTAAATTAAGAATACCGGAAGCAGGGACTCACTGAATGTGGGTGAAGCAGCTGAACAATGAGCTTTCCTTGAATTTGTATTTGAGCATCTGCATTTCCCCAACAGACAGCATAATGTCACCATCAGTTTATTTTCAGTGACCCCAGAATTTTGAGTTGGAGACAATCAGACAATCAGACAATCAAAATTATTTATATGGACTTAATTTTGCATGCCTATTACTACTTGTTTTTATGTTGCACCTTCATGCTGAAGCAAATTCCTAGTCTGTGAATCCTGTTCATTGACAATGGCAATAAAACTTCTTCTGATTCTGATTCTGATTCTAATCAGGGGAACCAATAGGTCAATTAGGAGGTCCAAGACCCCCCAGAGCCCACTATATTTAACCTGTTCTATGTCCTATTTCAATGTTGTAGTGCAAATGTTCTTTCTGTCTGTTTCCTTTTCTCAGAAGTGTTGAATTGTCTTCTCACAGTGGAAAGATGGACAGAAACACCTGGGGATTTCTGCAGATCTGATATAAGAGTGGAGCTTGATTTTCTCCTCTCTCTCAAAGATGAAAGATTTAGTAAATATTCAGTTTATATACTGCACACAAAGAAAACAAATAAATGATTTAATGAATAAAAGGACAGTGTTGATATTTTATGGGCAAACAAAATTCCAGGATTTTTTTTTCATTGTCACTAAGCATGATAATAGACACGGTGTGTTTGAAATTGGAAAGTAAAATCTAAAAACAGGCAAATAAATAAATATTTTATGGTATTTTGGTCAATTTCAATCACAATTATTAAAAAAAATGTGGTCACACATACCACATGTTGTTATTATCAGGAGACCCAGATATTTCATCATTTGACAAGTAAATTGTAAGGTGACAGAACCAGGCAGTAGATCATGGTGAAAACTCAGAAATAAGGCTTTACTTGTATAGAGTTTGATGACAGTCAGTGAACTAGAGTAGGTCAAAACCAAAAAAGACAAAATACAGAAAAGGACAAACATAACAAAGCAATCAAATCCAAAAAAGGGAAAAGGCAAAAATGCAAAGTCAGAAAATCCAGAAACACAGTCAGAACAATAACAATAAGAAAAAATAGCACACATGAAACACTCAATATCTCTACCTTGAGAAGCTATATCTCATAACATATCTAGTCTAAAGCCTGGGCTTATAAACTAAACTAAGGCTAGTCACATGATACACAGAGCAGGTGAACCTTTTTTTGAAGGTAATCAGTTGATTGATTTTTGATTCAGTTGAATGATAGATGGATTGCGGAGGTTCTACAGTTACATGATCTCCCAAGGGATTCTGGGAAATGGAGTCCTTGGGTGAGTTGGAGTTGGTGGGTTGTGTGACGAATGCTAACAGAAGTTTGATTATGACTTATGATTATGTATATACATATATATATATATATATATATATATATATATATATATATATATATATATATATATATATATAAAATTCAACAGAAATATTTACTAACTTACAATTTTGTCTCCTCTGCAATCCACTCTGAGTACTAAAACTTAGATAACAAGACAGGCCTTAGAAGGTCAAGCTACTTTTGAAATTATTTTTATTATTCAGCTTGACTTAGAATTTTACAGACAGCTGTTTGCATTAGAATTTAATTGAATATTATTATGTTTAGTTATATTTAGTTTTTAGTTTTTTATTTAATATTGTTCATTATTAGTTGAGATTTCTACAGAGAATTTGTACGTTTTGTTTAGTACTCTTAACACTTTTAACAGTTTTTGAGTTCAACACGCCTCATCTTTGCTCATCCTGAGCAAATCCTCATTTTCCGGGGCATTTTCTGGCCTGATATGAGTTACAAAAGTGTGAGTGTGTTGCTGTTGACATAAATAAAATCTGAGGGTCCTCTAATTAAACGGTTTGCTTTCAGTGTTTTATTTTTTTTAATAGTCACGGTTCTGTTTACAGCCCTGAGGGAGAGAAATCCAACACCAATCAAAGCATGTTTGCTAGCAGCACTTCTTGTATTGACTTCACTCCGCTCGGCCCGAAATGTCAAACTGCTTCAGCTCTCAACATGCCTCCTTGCTTCCAGCCGTGTCCTTCTCCTTGAGAAGCATGCATCTAATTACCGACAGCATGGACGTTTTTGCTTTTTTTTCATGGAAATGTATAAACATGTTCATGCTAGAGCTGATGATCGTTTTCATGTTTGCTTTTTAAAATGTAAAATGATCATTGTTCACACACAGCGTCTTTATTTTTTGGGGTCAGCAAAGGCGATGCTCCAAGAGTGTCCGAAACATGATTTTTGAAAACATTTCTTGCTCTGACACACACATGCTCTGTTGGGTTGGATTTGAAGCCCTTGGGTAGCAGGCACTCAAACAGTATAAAGAATATCAAGACTACTCAGAGACTTCATCACTGCACAAGGTTAAATTCCCTGCTGCCCACACACAGACACTTGAACTTGGAGTGTGATCAAACTGGGCTGGTTGAGAGTCAAGCTCTTGATATCATTTCTTATAGAACGATACTCTGCAGCTGATTCTAAACTTTGCTAGCTGCTTAGCAAAAAGAAGAGGAGTAGAGAGAAAAATGTGTGAAAAGAATAAAGAACAACAGAAAATAATTTAAGAATCACTGTAAAAAATGGTGCAAAACAAGTGTTGTTTACATGTTAAAAAACATGATCAAAAAACAAATGCGATCACATAAAAAACACGACTTCATGTGCGATTTCATATCACATGTGGTCACACATTGATCACATGCGTTTACTTGTAAACATATGTTTTTAGATACTTCACAGAAAGGACCATCTTCCCCCCTGTATTTAACTAAAATAAGGTAAAAGCACTTAAAATTACTAGTAGTACAGGGTGACTACTTTTAATCTTATTACAAAGTCCATTTAAGTGAAGCCATTCTCTTTATTAAAGTAATTTGTAATGTCCTGCACTTTTTACGTGGTCCCTTACTTACCATGCTTCCTTTTTGCAGAACATTACAACAGTTTTGAAATATATTTAATTGTTATTTGTTTTCTTTTCGTCTTACAAGTGAGAAAATGTAGATTTTCTGGACATTTATTTCAAAGTAATATCCAAAGCTGAATATCCAATGAATGTCATTTTCTATTTTTGTATGAGTACAGTAGAAATCTACAATTGCTAGCTGCAAAGCAGTTGTTATGCTCAGTGAAATGATACAGCTGTTGTGAAAAAAACATGCTGTCACCACAAATAACAGCATGGCCAGATTGCTTCTCAACGGTTCAGATTGTGCCATTGGAGCTGACTGTTCACAAAAACGTTTCAAATCATCTTTGTTCCATTTTTCATATTCGCTTATAAATAAATGACTGACTATGACTATTTGTTTTTTCATTGTACAGTTGTTACAGACCCATAGGTGTTAAAGAGTGGCACAGATGTAGTAAGTAAAGTTAATAAGTTAATTAGCAAAGATCGATAAACTACCACAACACTGTTGATATTGTGATTAGAAAAATGGCTCCTGACTTCTTGATACTCAGCCATTGTATGAATCCATTGTATCACCAGCCTACCTGATTTAACTTAGAGAAGGATTGATTAGCCAAATTGACTAATGACTGGTAATTGTAAAGGCTAGATTTCTGGAGTGCTTTGCAAATGATTTAGTGAACACAGACAGACATAAAATCACAAAAGCACAGTAACTATGATATTAATATATTATGCAATTACAAAATAATTGTATGATAGAAATATGTACGATTTACAAAACTAGAAGCAAACTGGGTGGGGTCTTTGTAGGAGGGTATGGCAAACATTTTTGACATGTTTTTATTGTATTTAAATTATATATATATATATATATACACACATACATACATGCACATATATCACATTTTTTTGTGGCAGTTGAATACATTTTTTTCTTCCATCAAGAAAACTGCAGTTGAACTTACCATTTGTTTTTTCTTGGCACAGCCATCTTTGTGGAAGGGCTGAAGAGTTTTCATAGCATAGGGTCCTCACACTTCCCCTTTCACTCCTCATTGCACACTAGCAGCTCAACACGCAGAGAGCCAACAGTGTCCCAGTTAATCTGATGCACTAGTTACAGGGAAAAAAAGATTTTTTTTTTAAATTTAAGGTTGATTTAAACTGGCCTAGCCAGAAAGTTCTATTTAAAAAAAAAAAAAAAAAAAAAACAACAAAAAAAACTATGTTTTTTTGCATTTATTCTAAAGTTTTCAAAGAAATAAAAAATGCCCTTACTGCTTTATATAGCAAATTCTTAGCTGGCCTTGAACTTTTGCACAGTAAGTCTCCAGCATTTTGGCCTTTTCTACACCATTACACACTGAAGCATTACATACTGCTAGGCTGTGCTGGTTCAACATAGTGATTTTCCAACAGAGGATATAATATCCCTATGGCTGTAAGTGTCTCTCTAGAGGCAATATATCTGGTGAATGCATTACTGCTTCCTGCTTTCAACATCAAACAACAAATCTCTGGTTAAGCCACCACATGACACTCAGTTGGCTTTCATCATAGTTATCTAAACCTATAAGGAGGTGTATGTGGTAGCTGTTGAACACAGACACACACACACACACACACACACACACACACACACACACACACACACAAACACACAATACTACGTACAGTTCTGTGCAAAATCAGAGACCACCCTTTATTTATTACATTTCCAGTCAACGCAGCTGATTATCTAGCTTAAGTTTAGGGAGATTAGACATCCACTTACATAAGGAAGGGGAAGGTCAATGTAAAATAAGTGAAATAACAGGAGTTTCCAAAAGTGAAATTTAAAAAGATACAGAAAAAATGGGACACCTAACAATAATGCAGGGCCTGCTAGACCACCACAACCATCAGATAAACAGCACTTAAAGCTTTCATCTTTAAGAGAGAGAACATCAAGCTCCACCCTTGCTTCAGATCTGAAAAGCCCACTGTGAGAAGGTAACACTGAGTCTAAATGGATGCATAGCTTTCTTAGAAGCCATTACTATAAAAAAAATAAATAAAAATAACTAGACCAGAAAGAAGAAAATTTTCAAATCAAACGTGTTCCCAGAACAATGGACTGCCCACCCAAGAGCCAAGGCCTCAACATCACTGAATGTGTTTGAGGTTACTTGGATCAAGAACCAACTTCTAAGACTGAACTTCAGAAGTGCACAAGAATATCCCTGCAGATTTCTTTGAAAAAAAAAAAGAAAACTGCAAGCAACACCTCGAAAAAAAGAATGGAACCTGTAATGAAGATATGGTGCAGATACATACTGAAAATTCAATGTCATAATTAGTTGTTTAGGCTTTCTGTTATATGTTTTCTGCATTTTTCCTGGCACTGAAAAATGTGACTGTAAATGAAACAAATACGTGGATGTTTTTGGACTTTTACACAGTAGATCTCAGAGACATGTGTGCTGAAAAATCTTACATTTAGGAAGAAGTAAATTGAGCTCGTGTGAAATCGCTACTCAAAGCGGTTCTGAAGGCAGCACTGCCTTCGAGGCAGAACGAACGTAATTGGTTACCAGCCAACAGGCGGGGATGAATGTGATTGGTTAAGCAGAGCTGGTATGAGAGACGGACTCGAAGGTTTGTCAAATACATAGACTCATGTGTACTTTGATGTTTTTGTAATTCACGGCATGCTGAAAGCACATTATTGTTATTACCTTCATTACTAGTTTGTCACAAAAACATCGGATAGAAGCTGGTGCCATGAACGTACAACAGGCATGTGCTACCATAATATGCTGAAAATTTAAGCAGATGTGATTTAGGCACAAACAGCTTGACCACAGCAAAGTTTGGGGGCTGCATGCCACCATTGTTGCAAGTGGTACATCTTCAGTTCCAACATGTAAACACAGCATTAGTAAAGAAACTGCTGTCACTCATGTTTAAAAGCTCATATTCTTACTAGTCTACTGACATTACTTTGCTAGCTAACAAGCAAGCAGTCAAAGAAGATGCTACTTTAGAAACTCGCTAGAGCTTCTTTAGAAGTTCCTGAAAAGCAAACAACACCAGAGACTACATTCCATTTTAATGCACTGCATCCACATTAGCAGCATTGAGAAATAGAGAGACATTTGTAAACAAAGGCCCCGCCTATTGGTTATTTTAATTGGTTGTTTTCTGAACCAATTACGTTCGTTCTGCCTCAGGGGTAGCACTGCCTTCAGAACTGTTTTGAGTAGTGGTTTTGCACGTGAGCATAAATGGATCAATAGGTACAATTTGAGCATTTTCTTTTTTTTTGATCTTTTGTTTTGCCTGTGCTTTTGTTGGAGTCAAACAACCTAGGCACAACTGAGGTTGCAAGAATAAAATGTTCTTCATGTATTTTTAAAAATATCCTGCTATATCTGAGACTTACTACTAGTAATGCGAACACAACACTTCTGTGTTGACCCTTCTATTGATTCACTGTATGACTCAGAATCAGAATCATGTTGTTTCAATTGCAGCCTGTACTCTCTCAGCATGTCTCTGTGGAGGGTGGAATGCCTCTTTGGATAAATCAAATGATAGTATGCAAATGAAGTGTTCAATGTATAGATGTTCATAATTTACTGACCGCACTAAGCAGACTAATGTGAAATTAAAGCAATAAAACACAAGCTGGACCACTGACGATGTATGTGTGAGCCCATGTTACAGCTCACTTCTACTTTTGTAAAACAGGCTTGTTAACATTTAATACCAGAGGTGGGTAGTAACAAGTTCCATTCACTCAAACACATGAATTTAAATGAAATATTGATGGATGTGTGCCTTCCTGAGTGTTTTCCAATCAAAATACCTTTACGTCTACTTAACTATATACGTATATTACTTGGAATAAAGTTGGGTTGCATTGGCTTACGTTAAAATCAGCGTATGGTTTTTCCTTCTGTAAAGTTACTGTTTTGAAGATAAAAGGTTTTCTTCTGACAACAGTGATACAGGAACAAAGGAATAAAGGGATAAAAGAATAATGAAGGAGTAAAGGAATCTACTTTTTCATTTTAGCAATTCATATTTAGTTAACTGTTCCATTTTTTGTCTTTCAATACACTATGTTTTCATGTTGACAACATATGTACTGTTTCATGATTGGTGAAATCATGATTTTAGAGCTTTATCAATGTATATTGTGCCAAAATAATAAAAAAAAATATGAAAAATATAGTCATACAATACTCAGTTCCTATTCTGATAGATGCTGAATTCACCAACAAGTTCTATTGCAATTCTACATAATACTCAGTACTCAAGTGACCTGAAATGTTTGTATTATTACTCTAGTTGTTTTATTTGAAGGCACTTTTATTTTATGTGTATCATTATGTTGCCCATGTAGCAATACTTACATGGATTTAAGCTGCTCTAGTGAATTCTGATTAAATAAAGCCTTAATAATTCAGCACTAAACTTTACTCATATGATGATCATCAATTTTGCATTTCATACATTGTGAATACAAAAAGAACTTTTACAGCAACAGGTTAGAGGAGTATAGCATTCTTATACAAGGTACTATGTTCACACAATCAGCATTAAAAGATGCACTAGGTGAGATTTGGAGCTCTGGAGACCTCTCTGGTGTAAATATGAAATTGCATGCAACATGCAGAGCATTTTGTATTGTCATTGTACTTTGGACGCCTTCTCCGAGCAGATTATTCTGATAATTGGGTGTGTGTTGGAAGAGCATTCAAAGAAAACTCAGGCAATACTGGGTGAAGGCCATCTTCTGAGGATGAAAGTGAATTATCTACTACTGTCCTTATTAAGTCTGTCACATTTATTTTTTACACACAATTATCACATAATTACCCAATTACAATTATTTCAGATGATTACAATTATTATTAAACAATCATTTTCCAGTCATTAGATTTCACATTGATATTAGACCACAATAAGCAAAATGTGAATTGAGTGTTGTGTTAAGGCAAATAAATGTAAATAAAAGAAAGTAGCAAATGCATTCTTAGAGAGACATTATGAGGCTTATATTTACAAAAGTTCTAACATCTAACTTACTGTGCTCCAACACTTTTAGAGGGCAGTGTAACGTTTGTTCATTTGTTAGCTAAGTCTTGTGCTTTTAGTATGTATGCAAGCTGAAGAAGTGTGGTATATTTTGGCTCTCAAAAAAATGTTAGCTTGACTCTATGCATGATTCTGTGTAACTGAAACATTTGCATGAGGGTGTGTGCACACCAAACAGGCATTCTGGGCATCGTGGTATGCACAGCATGTTTAAGATCTACTCACAGATTTCTAAACAGTCAGGGGACTGTGAAGGGTATTCCAAAGATTTTGAAGTGTGTTTTGGATCATTGTCCTGTTGTAATGTATCAATTTGACAGGACTATCAGTCTTAGCTAGGACGTAAATGTAGCTAGGAAGCAAGATGGCTAAAATGTTTCTAATGGATGCATAAAACAAACAAGAAAAACACTAAATTGTTAATCACAATTATTTATTTGACAATTAATTGTCTGCTAAAATTTCATTATGGTGACACCCTTAGTCATCACATCTTTATTGGTATAATATTGATTTTGCATCGAATCAAACATCGAGTCAGACCATCTTTTTGAACCTGCGTGTGACATTAATACATAAAAAAGGTATGAAATAGTCCAAAAAACTCCAGCAGAATCTGACCAAAACCTCTGATTTCAGCATTTTCCTCTTTCTAGCTAAGTAGTACTACTTTTTCAGTTAAAAAAAAAAACGTTCATAGTGCAGCTTTATTTTAAACCCAATGCACAATGGAATATGCTACTGTCTAATTTGAATGTACAGATTTGCATGTGTGCAGACATGTATTAATGCATTGCATTCATTTAATTGGACATATTTTTTTGCATCTTCATGATTTCATATATTGTACAGGTGCAAATTTCCAAGTGTTTGAATGTATTTGTGAGCATTCGCGGTGGGTGGGGGGAGATAACCAGGGGATAAAAGCAGGTAATTTGCTGAGATTTAGGCTAATGCGATTATAATTGTATTTGTGGTTGTACTATGTCTTGTCTTTGGCGTTTGCACTGTACTTATTGTGTCTTTTCTATTAATCATATCTTTTCTCACATGTTTTTATTGTTCTATGTACACTGTCTCATAGCGTGCATTATACACTAACAAACTAACTAAGCTTAACTTAATTAAATTTACAATACTTAGTTCTGTTTTTGTCGCCAGAAAGTTAACTGGAAACAAATTGATAGAAAACAATGGCTCTGAACTCCTGGCCTCTTTGCTGCATAAAAATAATTAAAGATCAGCTCTGATGCTGTTGATAGAATATGGTAAACAACTGAGAGTTATTTTCAGAGTGTTGTGCTGGGAGACCGCTCATAGCACCTTAAGTGGCAGCAGACGCACGAGGGAGTTTGGAGCAGAGGTTAAAGATTCCCTGCGGCTACAATGAGAGATGCTCAAAGTGGAGTGTGATTGAACAGTGCTGGATGAGAGCCCTACTCGTGATGTCTTTTCACTGAGGGAATATAACACTTTATAGCTGACTGCAGGCACAGTTCAGTCAACACTTTATTATCACACACAGAGGCTGTATGTATGGAATAGGGAGGTGCTATCCTGATATTTTGGTCTGATATTGATTTTCTGCCAACAAGATCCAATTTACAGTGAAAAATGGTAAAAAAAAGAAGGAACAACATCAGTACATAAAAAAACCTATGCATTAAGGTACAGTTGTTTTATATTTGATAAAGTTACAAAATAGCAAAAATAAGTAATTGTGATGTGTGCAAAAGTTTGGACACTCTACTAAGCCAGTATATCATAGCTAGTTAATACTTTTTGTAGCCGGCTTCTCATTTACAGAACTTCTACTCATCTTTTCTTGCAAACCTTTTTAGTTCTGCAATATTAATCAGCATTCTGGCATGCACGGCATGTTTAAGGCCTAATCAGATTTTCAAACGGGCCAGGGGACTGTGAAGGGCATTCCAAAGGTTTTAGTTCTTGAAGCCAGCCTGTTTTCAGCTTTAATTTCTTGACTGAGTTTCTATTTGCTTCCAAAATTTGCTTATATTTAGCACAATCAATTCTTCCATCTACTTGTGCAGTGTTTCCTGTGCCACTGGCTGCCACACAAGCTCAAAGTGTAATAGATCACAAGCACCACAGCTCATCCTAAAAACATTGGATGGAGTTCCATTACTCCAGAAGATGCAGTTCCACTGCTCCACAGCCCATTGCAGGGAGGCCTCATGGTTTAAACCACTCTAGATGACACCCATCACTGGTCATGTTGACCTTAGGATCATATGTGGCTGCTCCAGAGTATCCCAATCTATGGGCAGTGTTTTTCTATGGAGATTATGTATGCACCTGAACACCTGTATCAGCAGTGAGTGTATCTAAAAATGTGTCTGGATACTTTTAGAGCATATACATACAGCATATATATATGTGGATAATTAGAACATATGACAATAGCTACCATCTTCATGCCTTATCTCTGTAAGCAGACAAGCACTTCTCAGTAATTATTACTTGGAGATCAGCAAATCTGCACCGCACTGCATGAAATCAGCATTTCTCGATTGCAGCAGCATTTATTTAATGGTGGAGAAGAGGCGACAAGCGGAACATTTGATTGCAATCCTTTTGTTTCCCATGCCCTTTCAATGCTACCAGAACCAACAAAATCAGGCAAAATCTCAGTTATGGATTTAGAAGAAAAGAATATCTCTGACTTTAGTTGTTAAAGTTGTTTTTTTCGTTCTGTTCAGTGAACATTCACAGATGAGACTGATTCATAAACAGTGCCTTTGACACCACTTTGCCTTACATATGGTTCAAAATCCCCAGCAGACAACAGAGTCTTTAAGTTTTATTTCATTGTATTTATACAAGCCATGTAATTAACTAGCCAGTAAAACCATTCATTTTAAGTCTGTTCTTGGTACATTCAAAATTAATCTTATGCTAATGAGTGTTCACGGCACTGAGGCTGTGTCACACACTTGCTGTTTCTCTGGTTGAATGATGATGGCAATATTGTAACATGCATTTTAAGAAGGAGAAAATAGAAACGTGTTCTTCTCTGAAGTTCTCTAAATGTGCCCATCATATCAGTCATTATTCAGCCAAGTTTTTTCCTGATAAAAAAATTGACAATATACAACAAGAACTATGTGTCATCTGAATTATATCAGTAAATCCTCTAGCAAACATCTTTGTTGCCCATCAGTAGCTTTTCCATGCCATTATTCAAGAAAATGATGATGTGAACTAAAGATGTATCCTGTTTTAGCTCATGACTGAACTAGAGTCACATACAAACACTGAGAACGTTTATCATCATTATTATTATTAAGAGCTGCCATGCTGGTTCTAACACCTGGTGACCATAGTGCTATTATAGTAAATACTGTCCCCTGTTGGGTCTTCAGGCTTCGTAATATTGTGTTGACATGTTTTATTGCATCCCTCCATCTTGGTGGACAATTCAATTTGAAGAGATACACCATTACATAGGAAGATCTTTTCAAGCTCCTTCATCCTTGATCTGCCAAGTGCCAATCTGTATCATGTTTCTTACATTATGGTTACAGATCTAGACTGAGGTGTTTACATGCCCACTCTATTAAACAATCTGATAGAAAATCTTCGCTTACATGCTCACTACAAGTAATCCGATGCAAAATGACACGCATGCGTGGAGCAGCGCTGAGAGTAAATGTTACCATGACAGCGAGCATCATATGAGGTCCAGTCAGCATGAGTTTCGTTGGTGGGCTAGTTAAAATTACTTTAAACTCATGTCAGACTTAGAAAAACGTCCTTCACATGTACTTATAAAGGAAGCAGCGAGAGGAAGACGTTGTGTTCTGAGAGACATAACCCAAACGCTCATCCCACCGCCGTCTTTTAAAACTCAGAGCATAAACTTCGTCTCCTCTGCAGACCAGTTTTTGCTCAGCCATGTTGAAAGCTATAAACTTTTGCTATGATGCGACACGCATGCGCAGAACATACTTACATGTTCCGATTGAAAACGTGATCGGATTCTGGCGTTTATATGGTTGTTATTCTTCTATTTAACGGATTATTTACCCACTTCGTTCAATTGGACACAAATTGTAATCCGAATGGCCTCAATCGGAATAGACTATTCCGACTGAGGTGTGTAGCACGGCATGTGCTACCACGGGCTCAAGGAGGACACTGGGGGCAGGATTCTGAGCTGCAGCAGCCATTCTCTTTATTTCCACACAACATGGGCACCAAACAGACCAAACACTATGCTGGCCACTTTTCAGTGGCTTCAGCTAGCCAGATCGACTTCTCAGTCCTTCTACTCAGTGGAGCCTTTCGGCTCTGCCATCCTCCACCTGCTGCTCGTCCCTCCTCTCTATGTTCCCTCTCAGGTCTTTTTAAAGGCGCTCACGCTGCCGGCCAGATGAGAATCAGCTGCGCACAGGGGGCGGGGCCCGGGAGGCGGAGCTCGGGAATCACTCCTTCCTCCGGTGCCTCTTGTAGCCGGGCACCAGCGTCGTCCTTCTCTTCCCACTGTCACTCCCGTGACTCGTGTCCGTCAGGGGAGCTCGGGCTCTGCGCTCCAGCGGGCGCATGCCACAAGGTGTTTACATGGACGTATTCTATTCCGATTGAGCTATTAGTTGGATTGTTAATGGATTATTAGGCTGCATGTAAACATAGCTATTGTATCTTCAGTATACAGGTAGAACAAGTATGGTGACAGAGTGCGTCCCTGTTTAACTCATGCACAAAACATTGTTTTGGCCATTTTAAATACTGCTCCTGATTTTTTTTTGAATGTGTAAAATCTGTTGTCAAAGTCAAACATATTGACTTTCCTAAAGGCAATGAGGAATCACTTCACATGCAAGTCAAACCTGGGGGAGGTAGGGGTGCCAGGGGGTTGCAGCTTTTCCTATTAGCATATGAAAACAGAAATCGTGTATAAAATTTGTATTATTCAGTAGAATAGAACTGAAGGTGAATAGAACAGTATGAAAATAATGATGTTAATAATGGTTTTCCAGTCATAACTCTAAGGATCAGTTTTCTGGACAGGGATAAAGCCTAGTCCTGGACTACATTTTCCTTTGACTCGAGAATCTACATTCAGAGGCATTCTAGGTTTAATTTTTGTCCGAGAAGTCGGCCCCATTTGTTGGATGTCGACTTTAGGCTGCAGGATACTGACACATAAGCTGCTGTAGTAGCAGACTAGTTTCTCACAGACGAACATGAATGAATCCCAAAGTAAAGACAAAACAAAATACAAACATAATTGGCAGAAAATCAATCATTGAAATACAACTTTTGCAACAACAAATACGTACACACCATTATTGCTGTCACAGGATAATGTGTGCTCCACATATGTAGCACACATTAGCAGCGTTATTGTTCTAATACGTTCACCACACTGTTGCTGCAGCTCCAGCTTAAAAAATCTTCCTGCAGCTAAGATGCAGGTTTAACAAACAAATAAATGAGCTCTTCAAAAAAAAAAAAAAAAAAAATATATATATATATATATATATATATATATATATAAAGACAAAGTTATAATTGAGAGAAGTACAATTAAAATTAAAATCAGTAAAATAAAATATTTTTTTGTAAATGTCAAAACATGGTAATGTGTTAAATTGGGAATTCTTTAAATTAGATCCTACATCATACAGTCTATCCATAAAGGAAATCTATTCATGAAAATATGAATGAGCTTATTTTTTATTAATCACTTTCCTGGGTCAGTAGTGGGAAAAACCATTGGATAAACTGTGGGAGCAACTATGGGAGCAATATTTGTCCATTCGTCTTTGCAAAATTGCAAATTGCAGTTCTTTATACTATTCCTGAAGCTGTACTAGGCTAGTCAGGGATTAATGATTTATGGCAATTTGATATCTTATTGAACTAAGGGCAGGACTTTAACTGGTCTGAAGGACATCTATTTTTTCTGTGTTTGCTGTTCTGTCATTCTGGCGGTGCACATTGGAACAGTGTCCTTTCCTGGTTTGTGATTAATTTAACCCATTCATTCTGTCTAGACCTCCCCTTTAGCCACATCAGCTTACAAGTCCGTCTGACACATCTGTAGAATTTTCTAGATGATGTTTTGTGAACTCTAAGCAGACAAGGCCACTCTGCACTGATCATAAAGGCTCTTTTTGTAGATTGCCTTTGAAATTGTTGATCCATGAACACTTCAATCACAGCTGAGATCATCTTTCAAGGTGCTACACAGTTGGCCTCACAATAGCTTTTCAAAGAACTGTTATTCCTGATGGGTACCAAAGTTTAGAATGATTGCCTGATGGATGGACCTTACTGGATTTCAAACAATGTTGATTGCCTCTGAAATATAATTCTTTCCCAGATCTTCTCCAGTGCCAAATGAAGCTGAATCTGATTGGATCAGCCACTCTAAGAATGAGTGTATATTGAATAGTTCTAAATTGAGAAGTACTATTTCAGGACATAGGTTATGTGGAAGTTCTTTAAAAGTTAAAGTTCCTGTAAAGTTACTATGTTGGAGATGTATTTTCTTTGAAGAGTGACAAAATTCTTTAGAGGTTTGAATGAGAATGAAACTGAAACCAGACTCAACCCATTCCTGCAACTTCGAGACCTGATCTACCTGACTTAAGTGGTATTTCTACACTTGAAACCTGAACCCACTCACGCACAACATGGCTTTCTTGCTAAACTTTTGAGTTTGATAGAAAGAAAATGGACTCTACACACAGCTGAGCTTTCACTGTACCCGACACTGACTTCACTGGTTTCTGGCTAGTAGCTACTGCAGAACAGCTGCATCCATAGTAAATGCTTTACTGAAGAGACAACATACCAGTGCTATCATAACTCTGTGATATATGGTCTACATTGTATGTGTCCCGTGTGTATTTGTCTAATGCAACAACCAGGTTTGTAATTCTGCTTTAGAAGGCTTTTTTCATATTTGTCCATGGTAAGCAGTTAGTAAGCTGTTTGCCATATACAAATATTCCTACATATGTCAGCATAGTACTTCAAATAAAAAAAATTCTACCACATTAAAACATCTCTAATTCAAAAACAAACCCGATCCTGACCCAAATCCAATGTTGTTTGCTAAAAAATGACCTGAACTTGGCCCTAAACTACATTTTGTGGGGCTCCCTTTGGCTCAGGTCAAGTAGCAGACCTCTAATGTATATACCTATGTAAGAATTAATGAGAATTTTCACTCTCTTCAGAATATAATATCTGACTTTTTTGTCTCTCACCTCAAGCACAAACAACTTTATCATGTATTGAAAAGACAATAAACAAGCCAGATGGTTTACGCTTCTGTTTGTGTTTTCATAAAAATGATACCTCTGCAACAACAGCAACTCATCTGAGACAGTATTTGCTACCTTTTAATAACCCAGAGTCCTCATCTCACCCTCTTAATTGCACTCTGCATAAAGCAATTCATTGTTTTGTCACTGTTTACTCCTGGTGCAAAATGAGACCGTTAAACAATTCAGATTTAGAAAATTTTCACTAAGGTTAACCGTCTGAGGTATTACAACATCAATCAGGGAGAAAATGAGAATTTTCTGGGCTGATCTTACTGAACTGTGTCTTCCTCTGTGCCCTTACTGGGTCACATCACTAATTACCCTCTTAAAAAAACATTTACATCAAACAAAGGAGGAAACGTTGGCATAAAATCTGTGGATATCATTTAGTGTTTAGATATTATGAGCTTATTTTCTATACACAAAAACAGAAAGCGATGATTTGTAAATCAGTTTTGACCTGTCTTTAACCAAAAACATTACAAAGACAAGACATTTACACCATATTAACTTCACTGTTTCTTGTAAGTATACTGTCATTCTGAAATGGATGCCTGTAACACACCCCCCAAAAAGAAAAAACTGTTAGGACAGGGACAATTTAGCACTCTGTAACACTGTACACTGTAAAACATTAAAAAAATATCTTAAACAAGTGATACAGTCATGATTTGGTATCCACAAAGGCCCAGTCCTTTATGAGCAAGGATGGGTCAAGGCTGGCCGCTTTGCTAAAAAAATGCACCAGCAAAAAATCCAGCAATGTTCCTCAATGTTCAATTGTTAAGGTATTTCACCCTGTACAGTTCAAAATATAATAAAAAATTCAGGGAATCTGGTTGGCAAAGTCATAAATCACAAGTGGATTTTAACCTGGACTGTAACCTTTTTGACTGTTCCTTTAGATACCACTGCATTAAAAACCTGGCATCCACAATTGCAAGTTAAGACTTTATTATGCACAGGAGAAGACCAAAAATACTATTGACTTTCTGAGCTCAAGATAAGATAAGATGCCTTTATTGTCATTGCACAGTGTACAATGAAATTGAGCAGCAATCAAATGACACATTCTACATAAAACACAATTAAACATAAGGCTAAAATATATAAAGTCTGGATTTAAGGAAAAAAGTATAAAAATAATCTTAAATATAAAGGACTATAAAACTATATATTCTAAACAGGCAATAGACAATAGACAAGTGAGGTAGCAATTAGTTATTGCACATTCCTTGGACACCTTATAGAGTCATATGATACTGCACATCTTAAGAATTATTGCACAGAAAGAATATAGATTATAGAGTGCACATTTGAGAACAAATGAATAATAAATAGAACAGAAGTGGAGTGGTACACTGGAACCATGTAAAGTGTCCTATGAAGTCAGTGCCAGTAAAGAGTTGTAGTGGTGTTCAGTTCACTTCTACTGAGCACAGTGTTTTATAGAAAGTAATTGTCAGTGTGTGTGTCTGGAAGTGTTCAGTTCCCGTATGGCTCTAGGGTAAAAACTGTTTTTAAGTTTGTGTGTCCTGGATGGGATAGATCTAAAGCATTTACCAATGGGCAGCAGGTCGAACAGATGATGTCCCGGGCGAAATATGTCCTATCAGAAATGGTTATCAGAAATGGTCTGATGCTAAGTGGAAAGATGGTGGTCTTAAGATTCCATGTTGTTGGTTTATGGAAATAATGGATGTTGTACTCTCTAGAAAAGAAGAAAAGGACCATGCAGGTTGTTACCAGTGTAAAGTTCAAAAGCCAGGGTCTGGTATATGGGTGTAAAGGCTCCATTAATGCTCAAAGATATATACATATATTGCAGCAACATACGCTGTCTTCTAGATAATGTCTTTTTCAAGGACATCCATGATTATTTTTAGTTGACAGTGTATAGCCGTATTCTGCACAACAGCATGTCTGCGTAATCAGGAAATGTGGGTGCTAGAGTGGCCCACCTGCAGTCAGACATTGCTCCCACTACAAATGTGTGGCACATTAGAAGGCACAAATACAGCAGTGAAACCCCTGTACAGTTGCACGGCTGAGTACTTCTATAATGAAAGATTTGCCCAAAAATCTATTTTTAAGCCTGGATCAGTTTTTTCCCAAACTGTTGTTAGAAAAGAAATGATGTAACTCAGTGATATTGTACCTGTTCCAGCTTTTCTGAATGATGTTGCATGCACCTAATTTGGACTGAGTGTATATATCCACAAAAAAATGTATGTGTTTATATTGTTCTCATTTTAATACAGGTCAAACTGAGTTTACTATCACTGCTTTCAGTTTATATTAGCATTTCACATACTGTCCCAATTTCTTTTGGAAATTAGGTTAAAGTATGAAGAATATAGCGCTTGTCTTTTATGGTTTATACTCACAGTCTAGTCTTCTAACCTTATAAACTTCACCTTCTGAAAAAGAACTTTCCTTAAAGTCTAGTAATACCCTTTAATTTTCCGTCTGAATTCACCCTAATTGATTTTTTTTTAACGCATAAAAGATGAATCCTCCTTAGAAAGTTAATTTGAATTTCCCATCAATCCTCAATCAAAAATTAATTCAATAACCAAGACTTAATATCCCTCACTTGCCATTAATGAATAATTTTTATTACGCATTTAATATAATGTATTTCTAGTCAAGAACCATTAAACTGTTACAGTGTCATTAAACACCATCTTTTGTTTTACAGAAAGGCTTTAGCGTGGATGTGAACAATGCGCAGTGACACTCAAACAGCTGGATAAAACACATGAAGCCATTAATGGTGAGGCAATGTATTACACTCAAAAGGGGAGGAGTTCAGACAGATATAACAGGTTGTCTATGAAGACACATTTCTATTTGATCATATTTTGATGAATTGTTGCGAGCAGAAACCAACACTGTAAGTCAGAAAGTGGCTGTGAGCTACACTGACTCTGGAAGAAACTGAAAGGCTATGAGGCCTCGAGGCAAAGACAAACATTTGTCACATCCCCAGGCGAACGCTAGATATACGCTGTCACAGAAGTGCTTACGCAGCACACTACAAAGAGAAGAACTGCTCGAAAAAGAAATAAAGTGGTCCATATATTCCGAGTGCATTCAGGCACTGTCGGTCTCACCACAAATTACATAATATGCCATATGCATAGGGTGTGGTCAGAGCTAACAAACGTTAAGAGAAATCACTCCATGGGAAGAAGCCTAGGCTACAGCATGTTGTAAAGTCAAAGTGGGCTTTCAGCAATGTCAACCAGACTTATGGTGAGCAAAGGGCTTCCCAGTTTTGATTTATACCATTGTATTCAATTATACAACTGCTTTATGACTGTGTAGCTAGTTGTCTCTACAGAGTCTCTACTGTCCAGTGGTGGACAAAGTATACAAATGTTGTACTTAAGTAAAAGTAAAGATACTTTTGTAAAATGTCTGTCCATGTGATTTAAAACTTGTTCAGATTCTACCAGTGATGCATTCAAATAGGGTAAACATTGATTTTCTCATTTATGTAATTAAATATGTGAATTTTAATAGAGTGTACACATTTTTACTGGATTCTTTCATAAAAGGAAAGGAGGCTAGTGGGTTTAAATAGGTTTGAGTACAGTGCTAAACTACACATGCTTCGTTATTGTCCAACAATGATGTTATCATAAAATGTACATATATAACTTCAGTTTATTTTGCAATAACTGCACAGCTTTCTTCCCTCTTTAGAGGGACATCTTAGTGGGACATCTTATCTTCTATAGCTTTCACAGATGACTATCCAAACATAACCATATTTTAAAACTTGGAATATACAACTGGACTAACTTTGGTGAGAAAAACAAATATTTAAAAGAGTTCTCAGCCAGGCTATGAGGAAACACAAATGAAAATACATCATACAGTACTTGGTGTTGAACATTAATTACTTGAATGCTAATTATATTTGTTTTGAACACATTAGTTATGGATTGCACAGTGGATGCACTTTGGCACAGCTGTGAATATTGAATATTTTTCTATTCCCACAGTTAAGTAATGAGAAATAAATTATTACAAACATACAAAAGCTTGTTCTAAAAAGTTAGAGAATGATGAATGCACAAAAGAGAACACTTCCCCCCTCCCCTCAGAATCCCAAAGTTTTATTACTGTTTTTGAAATAGGGCAAGATGTTGGGTCTTATTTATTGGGACTTCCTTGTCTTGTCTTTGTGTCACGATTGGCCCCTCCCAGACCTGTCAATGTGTTCGTGTTGTTTTGGTTTAGCCCATGTGCGTTTGTTTTGGTCCAGCCCCCTCGTTTAATGACTCCACCCCTGATTGTCTCCACCTGTTTCCCGCCTGTCACTCGTTTACCCTGTGTATTTAAGCCCTGTGTTTGCCTCTTGTGTTTGCCGGGCTTTATCATCTGTGCTGTTGGATGCATTGGGCTTTGTACTGTTCCGCTTGTTTGATTTGGTTTTGTCAAGTCTGTTCCCTGATCAATCTGTGTTGGCTCTATGACCCTGGATTTGCCCATGATAAACGACGCTTATCTCCACATATGCGTCCGCCTCCTCACTCACCGTTATACTCTGCCCTCTCCAGTCTCTTCCTGTGTCTCCTCTCAAGTACCCACCTACATATTTGTGCTTTCCACCTGTATGTAGTTTGTTTTCCATCCTTTCCAAGTGTTTCTAGTGTTGTCTTGTGTATAAGTGGACCTCTTGTTTCTCTGCCTCCAGCTTGCTAGTAAAATTCTATTGTTAGCTAACAGAACTGTTTTCCTTTCCCAAAGGTAATGCTTAGTTTTGCTGCATGTATTGTGTCCTCTGCACATGCAGCACATATGTAATTAATTAGAGGGGACTTTTTCAGACATGCTAACTTGGGTGGTACCCCTCTTGTCACTAAGGTGGACTTTAATACCTTTAGTCAGGGAACATAATTGCACCACAGGCCTTTTTACTGTATTGTTTTATTTTAGAACATTAGGTTATGAAAAAGTAAAACCTTTAAGTACAAAGTTTGACCTGTTATACCTTGCATGCAGATACATTCAGATTGTTTGTGCCTTGATAAATGAAAAATGTCACTGCACAGAACCTTTTTTTCTGGCAATGTACAGACTAACTAACTGTTTCAAGTTGTTCTGCTTCTTTTCTTTAAGTACTGCATTTACTTCTTGTAGAGCTTCAGCTTTGTCCTTTAGCCTGAGCGCTTTTCTATAATGAAAGGCTTGTCATTTGAAGCCTTGTTGAACCTGGCAGGTTTTTAGTGCGAGTTTACTTTTGAACAATGCAAAGCAAGTCTGTATCCATGTCTCTTTTGTAACACTTCTAAAGCATCTTTTACAACTGAAATAAATACATCCTAGAGGCACCATGTGATGCAACATTTATATATGCTTTAATTTCTCCCAATCACCTTATGCATATAATGTATCAAGATGAAGATACCAATAATAATGACAGATGTATAATGTATAGGCAGTGTAATTATTTGATTTGATTTCACATATGCATTGTTTAAAGCTAAATAGAAATGATGTGCTGTCCTTAAGTGTGGATGTTATGGGTTTTTTTTTCTTCTAAAAAAATCTTTAACAAAGTTAGAGTGTAGGTAGGAATTGAGGCAGTGGCTGCAAGAAATATTGAACCCTCCAGCAGTTAGCTAGCTTACTAGAACAGCTTGATACCTAAGCTTTCTCACCATAAATCCAAAACTGTTTCAGTCCCCTAGCATGAACCCTCCACAGCATCACACCAAATCACTCCTACAAACCCGAGCTTTGCTCACACTTAATGGATGTAAATATGTTTCAATAAAACCATTCCATGAAAATGATCTTTCCTATGCTCATCTCACTCACAGACCCTCATATCATATCACTATCAGCACTGTGGGCCATTATCAGAAATGAACTGGCTGTCATTCATGTACAGGGTCAAAAATATATTCAGTAATTTTGAAAATCAAGGACTTCTGTTCCCTCTGAAGTCCTTGGCTCACACTCTTGAATAGGGTGAATACGTTTCAGAATGGAGCCTCATTAGCCCCATCCCACAGGCTTTCCCAAGTACAAAAAGCTGCCTCTCATTTACCACCCAGGTAAAATCACTACATTCATCACCAGCAAGCTCTCCTGTCTGTTCCTTATGACCCTGAGCCAAATCACTTCAGCGAGAGTGCGTGTACATGGGACCGAGTGAAACTTGAATGCCCTTGTTCGAACTGATATGATAGATGTCGTGAGTTTTCACAAGGCAGCCTGCACTCTTGAACAGAAACTCATACTCCACCATTCACTGTAACACCAACACTGGTAGGTGGAACATGTGGGCGTATTATCTCTAAATTGGTCAAATTACAAATTTTGCAGTCAACACATTAAGCGCTATGACTTTATTTTAAATTAGATTTTTCAAAATATCTGCACAATTACACAGTTCAGGTGTAAACATGATCATTTATAGTGGTTTAATGTGAAATGCACTGTTCAAGAAAAATGTACAAGAATTGTTCACAGAGGTGATGGGAACCAGATGTTTGAAGAGTTTACTTCCTCTAAAAGCTTCTTTACAGAAAGTTACTACACAAAATGATACCAAATACACAATATGCAATGCCTGAGATATTATATAATTATATTTGCTCTCTGATGGGCCTAATGTTTTCACCTTGGCAGCCACTAGGCTAGAGGCTAACTTGCTCATCTCACTTTCCTTGCTGTCCTGACACTTGTAAACTGCCCTTTCTTGAGAGAGTGTGTGTGTGTGTGTGTGGGGGGGGGACTCAGGCTAAAGGACAAAGCTGAAGCTCTACAAGAAGTAAATGCAGTACTTAAAGAAAAGAAGCAGAACAACTTGAAACAGTTAGTTAGTCTGTCAGAAAAAAAGTTTCTGTGCAGTGACATTTTTCATTTAAACTCTGTAGTGAAGCCCTCACTCACATAAAACAACAGCTCATCTAGCTCCTGCACCCGAACTAAGCTAATGGGTTCTTCTCAACAGCCAGTCTCTTATACTGTCTTGCTATGCTATGTGCATAAAGATAAGAACAGGGTTCTGGCTTCTCATTCTCAATGTTGATTCAGTGTTGATTATTGGAGAGTAAATAAAATTGTTATGTTTGTGTTGCAGACTCTATGACCCCTGGTTCCTTTCACCGCCACTGTAAAGGCATTTCAGTCAGTAATTTTGTCTACAATTAACCATTTGACATCAAACCACTCCAAATTACTGTTTACATCTCACTGATTGAATTATTCAGACATTTTGAAAGATCTGCAGAATTTGCCTTTGAAACACTAATTGTGGCTTTATTAAGGTCTTATTCTTTGATCAGAGAATCCAAAATTAGACACTTCTAAATGGTTTATTTACAATGCATTAGTACATAACAGGAGATCTGTTATGTGAAAATCACTAATAATTTTATTGTTTTGTAGGAATGCACAATAAACACTTTGTTCTGAAAACCTTTCTACAGAGATTGCAACATTAGATTTCTATAGGTTGTAGATTGTTGGTGTCAAGTTTATTATTTTTTTGCAGTTTACAACTTTGGACCTAAACATTTTCTAAATGTATTTTTAGCAAGTGAAGTCTTGTATGGAAAACATATTGCGATATCAATATAGTAATAAAAAGTTTTTAATCTTTTTGGCAACAAAATTACCATTAATACATTTTGAATTTGTGATGTAAACTAAAACTGTGGCTTTTGGTAATGATTCCACTCTACAATATGGCACACATCAAGTATTAGTGCCATAATGCATATTAGCTCCAAAGTAATAAACTCCAGAAGTCACCTGATGCCCCTGTGTAGGTTAAAAAGCAATAACCCATGATAGGATGTGCATTAAAGTGGTTTTGCCACAGTTAAGGAATGTTGTTAGACACAAAGACTAGTAAAGTCCCTTTAATTTAAATATTATTAATCACAATAAACAATATTTCCAAGACGCAATGCAGTTCACTAACAATAGTCTATGGTTACAAAGCAAGTTACAAGTAAGTCAAATATTATTCCATGACCAGCACAATAATTAACCTCTTAAAATACCAGTCTTATTACCTACTAGGTTTATTATTCAGTAACTATTTTATTTTACTACTTTACCAGTAAAGCAATGATCTTTCCCTGAATTTGTATTTGAGTGTCTATTTTTTTCCAAATGGAAGGTATACCATCCTCCAGAATTTTGATTTTGAGACATTTAGAGGGTCCAAGGGGTTAATTAGGTGGTCTTGAACCACCCAGGACCCCCTGCATTTCACAACTTGATCACAACTCCTGATTCCTATCATCACCATTGTAAAGAAATCAAGTCAATATATCTCTCTAAAATTAACAAATTACTCTAAATGGCTTTGTTTGCATCTTAATAATAGAATTATGCAGCCTTTTTGATGAATTTTTAGAATTCCTTTTCAAAAGAATCATTTTTGTAAATGAGATGTTTGATTTAGAAAAAAATATGAAGTTTAATGTAAGTCAATGTGAATGTCATTTCTGCTGGTCCATTCATCATGAAACTTGGAAAGGCCAGAAGTTTTGTTTAAACGATGAATTGATTTAGCATCTGTATTCTAAATAAAGGATCACCAATCATGTATGCAATGGGCCAGTGTGTCTCCAGGTTTTCATTCCAATCAGTTGAAGACTGAGACCAACTGGACAAACAAGTGGAAGCAGGTGTGCATCTTCTTGATTGGAAGAATATTTTGATTGTTTAGAACAGGGCCACCAGTCTCCTTTGTGGAGGAGACTGGTGGCCCTGTTCTAAACAATCAAAATAACAACACATCTAGGATATTATCTCTGCTACTGAATATATTTTTAAGAGAATATTTCTTTAGCTTTGTCTCTGCAATACCTCTTTTTCATGTTTTTCTTGTTTTTTAAGTGCCAGGATGCCTGAAAATTGGCCATTTCTTGTAAAAAATGGCTGTGACATGGACAAAAGCTGCTTGAGACCATCTATTTCAGATCATTTGGACCTGTTTTATTGTGGCTGATACTGATTTCACTGTCATGTGCTTTGAAGACTCATGTGGACCTCGTATTTTTTAAACTAAACCAGTGATGTCATGACTACTCTCAAGTTTGGCACTTTTAGGGGTGAACCTATCACAGCTCTTAATTTATAACAACACATGGAAAATTATAAGCATTTTTTTTCTAATTTACATTTAACGTACATAAAATATAACTTAATCCTTAATATAATAATTTTAACATTTTTTGACTTAATTTGAAATTTACCATTTGCCTTAATACATTGTATCTGTAACATGTGGGAGCGATGATGAGGCGAACGCATAAGCAAAGAGAAGTGAGATTTATTAGGGGCCAATCCATGTTAAGGGTCAAAACGGTCCAGGGTCAACGAGCCAACACGGAGAGATCGAGGTACAGACATGACATAAAGGAAAACAGACTAAACACACAATGGAAGCCAGAAGATCAAACATCAAACAATACCATACACTACAAAGACCAAACACAGACCAGCAAACTAACAGGGGAAAACACAGGGCTTAAATACAAGGAATCACGAGGGTTAACAAGACACAGGTGATTAACACAGATGGTTATAATCAGGGGCAGGGTCTGGAAACAAGGGGGCAGGACCGGGAAGGATTAAAACAAGGAATCACATGGACAAGACCAAAGCAAAACAAAGTCTAACTATCTAACAAAGCACATGTAGGACTGGGAGGGGCCAATCATGACAGGCACACAAACCGGACAATCGTGACAGGCACAGAAACTGGAGCAGACACATGAAGAGACAACACAAGGCCCAGGAACAGAAGAAACACGAACAGACCAAGGACAAAACAAGGGCCGGGAGGAAGGACAAGAAGGCACAACAGAAAATGATGCCGAGTGACCAGGCAAAAGACAATGGAACCAGAACAGACAGAGGCACAGGAACCGACACACAGACAGGCACCAGGACAGAAACAGACGCAGAGACAGGAACAGGAACCACAAAAGGTACGGGCACAGGCATAGACACAACAACAGGAAACAAAACCGAACCAGGAACAAAGGAGCAGGCAAAACAGTGGACACGGAAGCAGACACAGGCGGAACAGGAGGCCCACGGGGAGCAGCAGACACAGGTGGAACAGGAGGCCCACAGGGAGCAGCAGACACATTGCTCAAGACGGGTAGACCCAAGGCGCTTACCTGGGATCTCGTCGTCATAACATAAAGCCGGATTTTTCTTTAAAGTTCTACGGGAATGATGAGATGCCCGTGTATCCTCAGCTCCAGGCGATTTGCTGTATCTAGCTTGGTGGCGTTGAGACATGTCAAACTTGGGCTGCATTGAAACAACCGGAGTTTCGTCCATTTGATTGTTTCTTTACACGTCATATTTCGTGCTTGAAATGTCGTAGATATTAGAGAGTAAACTTCTCATTTTTTTAGAAAACTAACTTCTGGTTACCTTTGGTTTTATTTGGATCTATTAAGTACTCACACAATGTAAAAATAGATGTATTTTATTTAGTAATCTTATTCTAAGGTGAAATTTATGGTGTATTAAGTTTTCATCAAACTTTGCAATATATGGCATGTGACTCTACTTCAGTGGGAAAAAGCTGTCATAATGCAAGAGAACCAACAACCTTTCGTCCAGGAACATGAGAATCCATTGACAGGAGAGCTGATCAACGTATCAATGTTTGTACTTGATTCAGCACTGATCAAAGCTGCTTTGACCGAAATCCTTAGAAGCTGCTGTAGGTTAAAGTCCATGCAGGGAAACACATTGATTTTGGAGTGAATGTGGAGAGCTAGGCTATTGACTGCTGTGACCTGAAGTCAGTCCATTAGTTCCATGAGTTAAAGTCTTGCCTGTATATACAATGAATCTGTAATGCACTTCTAATGAAAGCTGAGCAGTTATTGTTACTACTTACTGTAAAATTACTTGAGAGAACTCTGAAAAGTAATGTGGTTGCAGCAAGTTCGCAGCAGTCTATGCAAATTATTGCAGCATTGTCTGCAGCTCTATGATCTCTATTCTCTCAGGCAGGGTAAAAAAAAAAGCTGTGCAGGAGTGCAGAATATTTATGAGAGCTACACGGGACAGTCAATGGAACAACAGTACTCGGAGGACTTGGTGGGAAGCCTGAAGGCATTTGGGTACTTGCTGCTACTCAAGAGAAAGTCATCACTGTTCTGCATGCGCTTCACGCACTGCCTTGACTCAGGTTTGCTCTCCGAGCTCCATAAGAGCTTTACTCATCTGCCATTTTCAATATCATGCCCTGAGGCGGTCCTGATACTGTGAAATGTGCTGTGAAAGAGATGGAGAATCCCTCCGCTCCTTTATTCAATAGAGTTTCCCCTTTAGATGTCTAAACTGAGTCGGGAAATTTGGAGAGAATGAATTCTGACAAACATGCAATTGAATGACCATAAATATACAACAGAGATATTACTTCTGACATTTTCTTTTAATCCATTTGTCACTCATGCACTTTTGACTTCATATAATGAGACTTTATTATGCAGGGAAGACTGCATGGATTCTTGTTCTCATTTCCCTCTGTCATCAGCAAGTAGAGGCCATGACCAACATCAGATATCCAACATCAAGACGCATTGCAAACACCAAAGATGCTAATTTGCTGTAATAACTGTTATCTTATCACTTCACTTCTTTTCATTGAGTGTACATAGAGATGTAAAAGTGATACTGATCCTCTGTGAAGAGGATAAAATTGCAAGAAAATAAATGGTGGGCAGAGTAGCCAAAAACAAATACGTTTTCAAAAAGCAGCTTGAGTAGACAGTGAAAAACAACAGGTCAGGAAAATATTTAAGCACTGAGTAACCTATAAAACTGTGGATCATCTTAGTACTCACAGCATCCATCAGCATAGGAATTTAAGTTTGTTAGGCTGGCTGTACACAGCGAAACCTTTATGCAACCTTAGCTGCTTTAAACTTGCACACAAAAAAAATAAAATAAAAGAAAATAATGTGTAAAGTGCCTTGCAACTCATTTGAAACTGCCACAATTGTTGCAAGCATCTCAAAATAAAGTGCATTTAAGCATACTTTTTTAAAAAGTGCATTTAATATGGAAAATACATACTTGTGATGTTTACACTTAAACATACTTAAATAAAGTCTAAATATATTATTCTACAACAAGGACAACATAAGTGTATTTACATTTTAACTACACCAAGATTAAATATATATCAAATGGATTTAATTGAGTTTTGTGAACAACACAAGTTGAACTTGTAGATTTAAGTGTGTATTTTGTAGACTTCGCTGTTATTAAACTTGGAATATATTGTAAAAATATAGTACACTTCACTGCTACTCACTGATCTGTGGTGCAACAAATTGAGCTTAAATGCATTTGAAATTAGATGTCAGTATCATTAAATGCACTTAAATACATTCAACAAATTAAACGTATCTAAGCCTACTTTTATAAAACATAAACACAATGTCTATATTATTAAATTATATTTAAGTAATACTGAAATCAGGGATGCACCAATATCACTTCCTTTCTGATATGATACCTGATCTTTAAACATCAGCCAATACAGGCTATCGATATTGATACCAACTCTAACCTAGCTAGCTTAGAAGTACTGATGTATAGGTTTTAGTTAACTTTTTAAAATATTTTTAAATAATTTATTGTGGTGAAAGTTTTCTGTGCCATATATCTTTTTTCTTCCATATATCTGTCTAACTTTCACTCCCTCAATAACAGGCTAAACTAACATTAGCTCAGACTGTAACTGACTACATAGAGAAAGCTTCCTGACTCAGCCATTGACATAAGGGCTGCAGTTAATGTATTTTACACTGTTTGCATGTTCTGTCAGGCATTATCTGGTTTATTGCTGTCTATTGGCACACATGCACTGGTCACTCAATAGTATGCATGTGCATCAGTGATTTGTGATATCAGTCATATTGCCCAGACCTCAGCAATTCTGTGTCTAAGTGCTAATATCTAGATATGGTATCGGTTGTGGTTGAAATACATTTTTTAAGCCTATAAGTGCCTATAAATGGGTTCTTTTGGATGTACTAATACCCATATTTGATTGCTAGTTAGTTTGAGCTATAATACAACTAAAGTTATAAAATGCAACTGAAATGTACTAAAGTGTCCCTTAAAAGTCGTTGCTTTAAAAGATGATGTCGAGAAAATACTACTACATACTATATTAATACTGTATATTATATATTATATAAATATACTAATGTATTATATAAATGTGCTATATATGCTTTGATATGTTAAGAAATACATTTAATCAAATGTATCTGTATACTACAGCTTAACTACTGACGTACTTAAGTGTGTATTTAAGTTGAATGAAATACCCAATCAAAACATTGATAATGTGTTGAGAGAAATCAATTTAAACGTTTGATTTAAACAGAAAACCAAAGATGGTTTATTAGATGCCTGAAAAGGAGATTCTAATTGACTTCATGTAAGGTTGGTCGTTTTTCATCTTATTCTTCTTTATCCCACTCTTGTGTTCTACATGGCTAAATTATTCATTTTCTCCTTTATTGATGACCCCTAATTTCACAGATTTCTTTGAAATTCAAAGGGTGAAAATTATAACAGAAGAGATGAGATGCTGTCCTCGATGAACTCAGTGCTTCTAGGACAGGATGAGCGAGGCATCAACTATAACTTTAATGGCTACTTAAATATTAATTTGCTTAATAAGACCTAACATACACAGAAGAGATTAACAAGTCAAGATGGATAGATAGAAGGATAAAAGAAGGCAATGACAAAATGATGAAGAGGTGATGGAAATGCTGCAAATATGTAAATCTAAATAACACACTTTGTACGCAAGAATGAATTGAATATGTTGTGTGATTGTTTTTGAATTGTTTTATCAAGTTACACAGAAATTTGCCATGCAACTCATGCCAGGACTATTTGTAAAGCCAGCCTGTTCTGGCTCTGTTATTCTCTTTTTTGATGCTATCAAAATAAAATGATAAAAAAAAAGTGTGAAAAGTCATATAATTATGCAGACATTGACACATGTAATGTAAAAAAAACAAGAAATAAGTTAGTAACAAAATATTAGTGTCTTTTCCCGTAAACAGTTGATTTGAAAATATGCTGGAAAGTACAAATCCATCCATTTTTTAGCTAGCTAGATAGATAGATAGATAGATAGATAGATAGATAGATAGATAGATAGATAGATAGATAGATAGATAGATAGATCTTATTACCTATGTGAATAAATAATTGCCCCATAAACTAATAAGTGGTTATTCCACCCTTGGTAGTAACAGATGCAGTCAGACAATTGCGATAACTAGTGATGAGTCTTTTATATTGCGGTGGAGGAATTTTAACTCTTTGCAGAATTGTTCGCTTACATTTGAGGGTTTTCAAGCATAAACTGTCCATTTAAAGTCTTGCCACAGCATCTCAATAGAATTCAAGTCAGGACTTTGACTCTGCCACTCCAAAACCTTAATTTTGTTTATTTTGAGACATTCACAGGTGAACTTGCTTGTGTGAACCATTGTCCAGATAGATGGATAGATAGATTTGTTGTATTTACATAATAGCAGGCACTGTGGTATGAGGTAGTCTAAAAGCACAATAAGTAAAAACATAACTAGGAGTTGCAATAATACAGTTTATACTAAAGTTAGTTCGACCATATTGAAAGACGTTCTAAGCGTGCTGTTATTTTGCCATAACATCACAGGTTTTTTTCACAAACACTGCATCACTCCACTAAGACGCTATTGCTAAGCGGCGACTTTGACAGCTGGAGGAGAGGCTCAAACCATTTGAACGTTTTACTTCTTATTTTATTTATTTAACTGTTGTATAAATGCAATAGAACACTTGAGGTTGTGTGTTACTGTGAATCCCTCTCGTGTTCTATTGCTTAGGTAAAGTGCACAGTGAGAGTATCATTACAGCAGCAGTTCTGCTATATTGCACAGTGTGTATTAACAACAGAGGTGATATAGTGATGTGGTTCAGCTCAGTTCAGACAGCAGGAGATCAGTAACGTCTCTGCAGTAAGGAGACTCATTGTAGAGCCTTATAGCAGTGGGTAAGAAAGATGTCACGTGGTGCTCTTTAACATAGCACAACTGTCACAGACAGAATGTGCTTCTCTGTTTATCCAGTGTAGCATTCAGAGTGTGAGATGTTGTCCAAGATTGCTAACAGCTTGTTGAGCATCCAGAGCATTGTTCTGCCACAACCTCCAAAGAGTCCAGCTTGACTCCTCTTAATATGTTTGTCTATTTTGTTCAGAGCACTTTTGTTAATGATGCTGTTCCAGCACACAACAACAGAGAATAAAGCACTCACTACAATAGACTGGTAGAATGATATAACTATTTATGGTCCTTTACAGTGTGGAAATTCCATGATGAATACAACAGAAATGCTCCAAAACTGCTTGGAATGAAATCTCTCCTTATCAGCTTTCCTTAAAAGTAAGGAATGCTTTTGCCTTCTCCTGTAAAGATTCCATTTTGGAGATACTTTTTTTTTTTGGGACAGCGATGATGTGATTTATTGAGTTATCATGACAGTTGTTATGTTACCAGATCCCATACTGTTTGATTATGTCACATGTAAAATTTTGCTAATTATGCCCTACTTAGCTATCATGACATCAAAATTTATGGCATCTGTCATGGCAATTAACATTAATGGTAACATGATGCTTTTATACAGGCCCAGATGATCAAATTATAGGACCCTGGGAACAAATGTTTGTTGGGGCCCTAACTGACTACCCTTTTTGGTGGTCAGTGAATTTTATGATATCACAGCAGTTTATTTGAGAGTTTTGCAGCACCATAATGGCAGCATTCTAACCATGGTTTGGCATGTCACCACTGTAAACACATACAGTGCTGTGAAAAGTATTTGTCCCTCACCTGATTTCTTCTATATTTGTCACTCTTAAATGGTTCCGATCATCCGACTAATTATAATACAAGATAAAGACAGCACACAATGCAGCTTTTAAATGATCATTCCATTTATGAAAGATAAGGTGTGACGAATCAACAGAAACCAGATGCTCGCAGATGAAAAAGGCAACAGTGGTTTTGATATCACAAGGCAAACAAACTTCAAAAGAGCAGAGCAAAAGACGAAATCCAACAGGCTAAAGGTTCAAAAACACAGATCAGTCACAATGGGTAAAAGTGCAAAAAGCAGAATCGGAATAAACAAAGCAGTGGTCAAAGCGTGGAATACAGGCAATCAGAACATAAATGCTCAGTAGTTTACAGAGAAACAATACCTCACAGTGGGCCTAACTAAAGCCTGGGCTTATAAAGTAAACTACAAAGTCATGTGACAAAACACACAGGTGATACCAGTTAGTATTCGGGGAATGAGAGTGCTGATTGGAGCGCGAGAGAGAGTCAGAAGTCACGTGAGCCCCCAAAGAACTCAGGGCAATGGAGTCCATATCTGAGTCCGAGACTAAGAGAAGTTGCTCAGTCATGTGATGTCCCAGTGGAGTCTGGGAGATGAAGTCCATCTCTTTCTGAGAGCTTGCCGAATGCTTGACATAAAGAGTCCTTCAATAAATGAAATCTTAATTTAACAGCATTTTGTGTTTACTTGGGTTACTTGATCTTTGTCTAATATTAAAAGTAGTTTGATGAACTGAAATATTCAAGCGTGACAAATATGCAAAGATTTGAAGAAAATTGGGACAGGGAAAATATTTTTTCACAGCACTGTATATGTTTTAAATGAATTGGTTAATTATTTATTTTTAATACCCAATAATATATATGTATATATATGTATATATATATATATATGTATATATATGTATATATATATATATGTATATATATGTATATATATATGTATGTATGAGCGGCGGCACGGTGGCGTGGTGGGTAGCGCTGTCGCCTCACAGCAAGGAGGGCCTGGGTTCGATTCCCCGGCCGGGTGACCGGGGTCCTCTCTGTGTGGAGTTTGCATGTTCTCCCCGTGTCTGCGTGGGTTTCCTCCGGGTTCTCCGGTTTCCTCCCACAGTCCAAAGACATGCAGTCAGGCCAATTGGGTGTGCTAAATTGTCCCTAGGTGTGAGTGTGTGTGTGAGTGACTGTCTGTGTCTGTGTGTCTGCTCTGCGATGGACTGGCGACCTGTCCAGGGTGTATCCTGCCTTCCGCCCGAAGACTGCTGGGATAGGCTCCAGCTCCCCCCCGCGACCCTGACGGAGAAGCGGCTTGGAAAATGGATGGATGGATGGATATATATATATGAGCAAGTTGCAAAGTTGCATAGTCTGGGGTTTGCATGCACACAAAAAACAACAAAGCCCCCCAAAACAAACTTCCTAAGTTATTCTAGAAAAAATATATTTCATTAAATATGTATTGTTTATGCAATATTAGGTATGATAATGTAAAGTTAAATTATTTGTCATTTATTTGTTATTGTTTAGCAGGATGGTTACTGTGTTGACCTGTGCTGGTTGCATATAGACAATAGTGACACGCAATACATTTTCCAAACTTGCTGTGGCATGAAATGAGGTTACAGCCCTTTACTGACAGCAGTAGTTATCATGCTGTATGCTTCAATATGTTATTATCACAAAACAAAAACAAAACATAGTCTTGCAACCATTAACAAGAACACAGGTTAGCATAAATCCAACAACCAATGCAACACTTCCTTATGAAGCAAGACTCCACTTCAAGCACAGCACTTACCCCAGTGAAGACAACATCAATTAAAATCAAGCAGCTGAGAACAAAGAAACAACACCAGCAAACTTAAAAACTGAAACCATCCAGCATCATTTACAGCCACAAGAGGAGTGCAAATGTTAAGTATTTATTTATTTATATCATAGCTTTGAAGTAGACAGTTTCCTCAGCTTGGGCTGACATTTTTGTCTTTGCCTTTTTTTTCCAGATTCTCTACACACATCTTTTGTATATCTGGAGCTTTAAATACAACGTATATTCACATGCAAGCTGTGAAAAAAACAAAGCTTGATTGAAGTAATGGCAGATGTAGTGAGTACTAAGCACTGTTTGGAGGAGAAATTGATTCAGATGTTTAGAGATTATGTATGGAGCACAACTGTAATTGGCACAAAGTTGTTTTTTCACTATTCTTATAGAAACTTCACACCATGAGTCAAAACAGCTGTTTACATGTTCTCATAGTTGCTCACACCAGGCCCAGGCCCATAGTTGCTCAGGCCCCTGGGAATGCACTCATAAATCTCATTGGGTGATCTGGGTCTGCTTTTATACTACTGGACATGATATGGACGTAATAACTCATGACAGCATTTTACATCTTTTTTGACATGTTTATGGCATTATTGTGTCAGTACTGTAAAAGTTACCACCAAGGCTAAATACATTTCTGCAAAGCATGAATATTTTAAAGGCTGATAAGTATAAATTTTGAATCAGAATGTCAGCTATTTAATGCTAGAACAAAAGACTGTGTAACAGGACAAAATACAAAAGACTGATTCCAGACACAGATTAAGCCAAGTTTTCAGCTAAAATGTGTCCACACTCAAGTGCCATAAACTAATAACTATGAGGGAGGGCTGTAGTTTATTGATGAGTGAATAAGTTCCCTCACTCTGAGAGAATGTAATTAAACTTAGAGTTGTTTTTCTTCCTTACATCGCTCTCCCAGTCTGAGAAAGAACTGAGAGATGTGCTTTAGATTATGATTTCTGTATTTAACATTTCATATTTTCATGTCTTGCCATAATACTAAAGTATGCTTTGTCATTTATTTTATTACCACAGTCTAGTGTATAAATAAGTTTGCCTGACATGAACCATATGAGTACAATGAAAAACAAAACAACCCAACCTTGATCTAATTAATTTCAGCAACCTCTGTCCAATTTTAAACTTTCCATTTCTGTTTACAATTCTTGAACCTATTGTTGCTAATCATCTGCAGGCTTGTTTAGAAAGTAAGAATCTTTTTAAGCCTTTTCAGTCTGGTTTCTGTAAATACCACATTACAGAAACTGCCTTGGATTATTGATCGCCTTACATCTGCACATGCTGGAACCCTTATTTTACTAGATCTGAGCACATTCTTTGAAACAGTGTGTCAGTCTACTCTCCTGTTGAGTCTGTGTGAGCTGGTCATCATCTGCACTGGACTGGTTTGCCTCCTATCTTGCTAATAAAATGCATCAACATTGATTATTATTCAATTATGCAAGGGGTCCCTCAGGGTTCAATCTTAGGACCTCTGATTATTCATCCTTCACATACACCCTCTTGGACAGATCATACAATACTTAAAACGTTACTTTTACTGCTACTCAGATGGCACCCATATTTGTCTCAGGACAAAAATCCATCAGAATCAGAATCACTTTATTTTGCAAAGTATGTTACACATTCAAGGAATTTAGTTCATTGAGTGCACACATGTAAGACATCTAACATACTGAACAGACTGGACAAGCACACAGACTGTTAACAAATACTTAACTAAGGGAGAAATAAATAGCACAATAATGTAGGATAAAGAATAATAAAGAAATATGGAGAGGAGCTAAAGAGATGAATGAATAGGAATATGTACATATGCAGTTAAGAATATTAAGACTTCTAAACAAAAATCTACTCCTCAGACAGTTCGCATCTTGTTTATTTGAGTTTAAACTCTGGATGAAACATAACGTTATCAAGTTAAATAATGACAAGACTGAACTCTTTCTCATTTATATATGTACATAAAAATACAGCTACTGTATATGTATTAGTATATAGTATAATATATATATATATATATATATATATATATATATATATATATATATATATATATATATATATAGTACCAAATCCCCCTCAAAAATCATCCACCCTCTTAATTAATTAATGCCTATGTCAGCTTCACAATACAGCCAAAATGCAACCATGCCTTTCTCTTCCTGCTGCAGTATCTCCTATACGCTCTTTCATCTTTAGTCGTTTGGACTATTGTAATTCTCTCCTTGCAGGCATAAGCTCTCCCTCCCTTCAAAGATGGTCTAGAACTCTGCTGCTCACCTTCTCACTCATACTTGCTGTCACATCCACATTACACCTGTTCTCCATGATCTCCACTGGCTTCCTGTAAAGTACCGCATTCACTTCAAAATTCTTCTGCTCACTTACATAGCTCTTAACAACCTCGCTGCTTCCGACTTGTCTGACCTTGTGTTTCCTCGAAAACTCACTAATGCTCTCCAATCATCTTCAGCTGATTTCATTCAAGGATCATATTTCACGTACTTGCTGTTAACTTTAGGCGTGACCGAAGAGTAATTTCAATTTCAATTTCATTTGTTTTAAAAGGTACTGTACCTGAATCCTTTTTTACTTAATGCCCCAAAATATTTCCTTATAACCCTTGAAAAATAAGACAAACTGAGTAGCTGACAGATACGCAGAAAGCAACTATCCCCAGCACCAAAACTAGCTAGCTAGTTATATATAAAGGAACACAGGCTGTTGTTTACTTAAACCATTCTCTAGTATCAAAACTGAATGTATGACTGAATAGCTGCACAAAACATCTGACCATTATTTGAAAATCACTTGAAAATCCTGCATTCTTATGGGCCCCCTGGTGACTCAGGGGCCCTAAGTGGCTGCTTATACTGCTTATAGTGAGAATGAACAGTGGTTTTGACAATTGAGCATTTTTGTCTTTGAAACTCTCTTCCTCCACGTTTATCAGTTTAGTTCTCTTTCCATATTTAAAACAAATCTCAAAACCCATCTCTTAAATTTAGCTTAACACCTCCAAGCTAGTCGTACACTCTTATTATAACCTTACCCTGTCTTCTCTGTCAGCTGCTTCTTTGTTTGTCTGTTTGTCTTCTGGTATTTTGTTTTCTATCACGATTGTAAATATTATTGGGCTCTTAAAAGGCACTATATAAGGTTCATGTACCATTATAATTAAATGAGAAATGTGAAAATATGCTACATGAATGTTTTCTGCATGACAAGCTTCAAAATGAAATCAAAAAATCTGTCTATTATAAGTAATATGAAAAGAGGATAAACCTTTCTATACAATAAAGACACATAGGCGCATCTTTGCATGTATAATTTCATGTTTTCTCTTTGCAGTTTTCTCACGTTATTAATGAGTTCTTTGAAGGGAAATGTGGCTGTGCATTGGAAAATACTTTCACTAGGATCTCTAGGGCTTCATATAGCAAATATTAGATACCATAGCCTACATATTAACAGAGGCAAAGAACATTTGAAAGCATTCCACGGGATGCATTGCTGTCTAAGCATACATCTTCATGCTTTGTGCGTTTCAGGATAAGATGGATGTGAAAGAATTTATTCTCTAGTTTGTGGGAACTTTTTATAGTGTCGAATTACCGCTTTGTTTCTATAAAAAAGTTTGCTGGGGTTGTAAACTTTCTAGATGGCCTTCATGGTTGATATCAACCACTTGAGATTTGTCCTTGCTCTTCTTTTGAGTCTCATTTTACCACTGTAGTTTGCTGTGACTATAGATTTAGCAGCTGTTGTAATTATGTAATGATATTGTAATCAATAATACTATAATACTTTTTTGCTTTCAGTAAAAAAAAAAAAATAGAAAAAATTCCACACCACCAAAAGTCAGTCTTAGAAACTGGTTGTATTTCCTGCTTCTCACAATCCAAGCAATCCCAAACATATTGTTATGGTCTGGACTCTGGGGTGGCCAGTCCATTGTTCTATAAACACCATCAAGTTCTTTGTTTAAGGGAAGGATGGAAGGTGGAAGGATGGAAAGAAACACCTGTGGATTGCTTCACATCTGAAGCAAGAGTGGAGCTTGATTTTCTCTGTCTCAGAGATGAAAGCTTTCAGGACTGTTTATCTGATGGGGAAATTTTGGTGATCTACGAGCACTTGCAGAGTTGTTAGGAGCCCAATTTTCTCTGTAATTTTTAAGCCATGCTTTGAACAACCTTAATTACTTTTCTTTGACTTTCCTCTTCATTATGTAAGGGGATTATTTTATATCTAGTTACTTAGATACTTATTTTACAACACTGTTTTGACTGGATATTAAATATCTGAGGGATGGTCTCTGAGCTTTGTGTGGTCAGAAATAGCACAATTTCAAGAATCATATCATATAAGTATCATATCACAAAAATATTGCTGCATATTTGTTTCTTTCTCAAATATCCACTCCTTTTATCTTATAAACTACGAAGCATAGTATCTGATGAACGATGGTTACAGTCTGTATAGATGCTCCAGGACCTTCTTTTGCTTTTGTTGCCAGTGCAAGAGTGCATTGATATATGTATATATTAAAATGTTTTGTAAATAATAAAAAAAAGCAAGCAACCAAACCAACAAAAACAACAAAGCAACTTTTAAAGGATGTTTAAATTCAGAATTATATTCATACACACACACACACACACACACACACACACACACACACACACACACACACACACACACACATTCTCAAGAATGAAATATTTAAATCGGCAAAATGCAAAAGCAAGAAAAAGTTTAGCTGATGCCTTTATCATTAGCTGGAACAAAAGGTTAGAAGTTGTCATCCATGACAACCTCCAGAAATTTGGCAATCAGGATGACAGCACTAGGTCAAGTTTCTGCATGGATGGCTGTGGTTTTACTCTCGGAGAAATATATCTGGGGTCAGGTCAGGCCAGTGTAGTGATCACATTAATGGGCTTCTAATAGATTATATCTATGACATGCTCTACAAAAATGAACCAGCATGTCTAAAATATCTAAATGAGCATGATAATGTAACCTCAGTGAAAAGTGTCCTTTCATTAATATGATCTCGAGAGGTCTTCTCAAAGTCTGCTCTGCACCCTTGGCATCCTTCTTGTTCAATTCTGAGGAAGTACAGAAAGTACAGAAACCCTTTAGCAGTGCTTTAGACCAAAATAGCCTGTTTTTCCTTTCCAGCTATAGGGAGGAGTACAGCGGTTTTGAAAGTATCTTTGAACTACTCAAAAGTACAACTATGACATCTTTAAGATGACAGCAAACAAGCTTAAGGATCTGGGCTGTGTGTCAACAGCATTTGTCAGATCAGTGAGTGAAATATATAATTATATTTTTGTTTGTCATACAGAGATTGATATGTTTATGATCAATCTGCCCTAAAAAGCATCGCAGACTTTACTCTGTTGGCTCATTTTCCAAATCTCTGTTGGGTTACCTTAGCAAACCTCTTAAAGCCCTTGTGAACCTAAATATGTTTTTTTTCTACATACTTCTTATTTTCTTATTTTCATACTTCTTATTTCATCTTATTTTTACTTTCTACATACTTCTATCTATGTACACATATTCTAATATTTCTTTTGTAGGGACACAGTATATGTACAAAGTGTGTCCTGTGAATAATTTTCTAGTGCTCACTAAGTGGCCGGTGTGTTTTGCCAAAATTGGTATAAACTGGGCAGTCCTACTCTTGGGGCAAACATACATACGCAGCATCTTGACCAATCGCAACGCTGGTGTGGTTTGTCCTAGCCAAACAGCTTTACAGCCACACAAATTAGTTCAAATCAGAGAAACTAAAGTGAAAGCTAACCTGGCAAGAATAACTTGGCTAAAAGCTAGCTGTGTGCCTGTTGTCCATCCATTCAAGCAGTAAATTGAATAAAAATCTTTAAGATGCCACCGTGTCAAAGCTGGATAATTTTTAGTGAATTGTAAGCAGAGCTTGGATAGTCTACAACAGAGGTACTCAGTCCTGATCCTGGAGATCTACCACCCTTGACAGTTCAGATCCAACACAAGTGGCACTAATATTCAGATGCCACTTAAGGCCTTCATTACGGGGATCAGGTGAGTTAAATCAGGGTTGAATCTAATCTCTGCAGGGTAGTAAATCTCCAGGACCTGGAATAGGCACCTCTGGTGTACAACATGACCTGCAAGTTTAAAGCCCCTTGTACTTAATTCTTCCCAGTTGTGTTGTTAAGTTCTGTTTTAGTGGCGAAGCAGGCTTAGAGTGCTCATCAGAATATTAGAACCACACCCTGACAGCTCTGGGAATGGTAAGGGTGTCTAATACAACACAGGCCTTTAACCTGTGTTGTAGTAAATCCATATCTTGTTTCTTTAATTCAAACCTAGTTGGATGTTTTATGTAACACTAAAACATAATATTTGACACTGGGCCTTTAACACTGTAGGTCTGTAAGCAGACCTAGATCTGTAAGCAGTCACTTCTGTGCCAGTATTGGGAGGTATAATCATTGTGCATATCCTGAGGGGTGCTACCTTTGTTCTAACAAAGAGTCATGAGGTCAAGGAGATGAGGGAGCAGATGGTGTTTATATATTTGGGCAGCTTAGCCACTGTTCCATCCTCTCCAGGTGCCTTTTGGGTGTGTGAGACTTAATAGCTTTGTTCATAGAAGAATGGATAACTGTACAGATTGTATTACTGGCATTTCTGAGATGGCGTACTGTAGTGGGAGGAAATGTTATTCATATATGTGAGGATGGTGAATTGGTGAAAGACTATTATTTGACAAATACGCTTATTTGATCAATATGCTCATATATTACAATGGCATTACTATGACACAATGACAAAGTGTGCATCTTTTTTTCTTTCCCGTGGCAAAATGAGTTAGTAGCAGTAGTGTCAAAACTGAAATTATATCCCTTTCATGTGCTTTCAGACTTGTGCAGAGTTTGATGCACAGCATTTTGGCTCTTTAAAATAAAGTATATTCTAATTGATTTCAAAGGAGTCTCTCACTTCCTATATGCACCATAATTGGAGGACAAAAGTGGACTTAGTCTTTATCAACACAAGAATTTTGGAACATTTGTTGATAAAGACTTCAGCTTTGATATGAATACAAATTAGAAACTGTATTTTCTTCATGTTTTTAATAGCAGTTAAAACTTGCTTACTCTTCTATAGATCTTTAATTAAGCCTGTTTTAACTATTGATCTCATAGCCTGGCATGGTACACTGTTAGAAATACAGGCTCTGTCCAGGTGCGTTTTTCATTCATCAAAGAACAAGCAATGTAAATGTGCCCTCAAAGGTAGAACAGTGGTTTTAAAGTCTGAGTGTGAATCTTAAATACATGTTTCCAGGTGAAACCTAATGATTTAAAACAGAACAATAAAATAAAAAGCCTGGAGATGAGACGGGGTGTGTGGAGTCAATACAACTTAGAAAATATCATTTCTAAGTTATATCATTTACAAAAGTTCTTTTGTAATAATTCTACTTAGAACCATGAGTTCTATGTAGAACAGTTTCATACTTAAACAGTTAGTGAAATGGTTCTTCAGATTGATGGAGGATGTGTTGTATACAGATCAATATAGGGGCAGAGTCAAGAAAACAAGGGGGCCAGACTGGGAGGAAACCAAACAAAGAAGCACATGGACATGTAAACAGACACACATGCAAGACCAAAACAAAAAGCACATGGAGGAGTGGGAGGAGCCAATCGTGACAATTCATTCAAATGTGAAAAAAGCAATAAATAAAAAAATAAAATTCAAAAGTCGCCACCCAAATTTTGTGTCTTGGCTTCATTGCACATAACTTGCATGGCCATTTGCTCTATATTATCTGGAATTTGAAACTTCAAATTATTACTTGGTGAGATGCTACATGATATGTGTTTGTATGTGAGAGTGGAGTTCAAGGCCATTTGGGGTCATTCGATGAGCAGTTGTCACTAACCTAAATCCCTCTGGAAGGTCAATCACAAATGTTTTATACCTGTGAGTGTAAAGAAAACCTTGTATCTACAAATTGATAGCTTTACTGGAGAAGGAGAAAATATACTTTAATTTTAACATAAGTCAATGGAACCAAAGTTTTTGTACATGTAATTTGGGGCTGTTTCTTGTGGTCCATTCATCATGAAATTTACACACAAAGTAAAGAGCAACAGACATTTTCAAATTATGTCAAACACTGAAAAACAACAACAACAGAAAAATTGGAGATACAAGGTCTTCCTCTGACAGCAGCGAAATACATATACATAATAGTTCTCACGTGATGGGAATAATATGAAACATCAAAGGTTTTAAATAACTTGTGGGCTGCTATATAACAAAATTACAATGGTTGTTAAAAAAATTGAACACCCCCTGGTCAAATTATAGGTTTTTATATGCCAATTAAAATTTCTGTTTTTGTTTTTTTTTTTAGTTTATTTGACATTCAACAAAAATAAAATGTGCCATAACTTTTACACAGGCTACATTTTCTGTTTTATTATTTGTCCCAATGTGTTACATTTACCAAATAAAAATAATTTTGCATTAAAGGGTGCAGGAGTTGGTCTCTGTTGGGATGTGTTAACTTTATTTTCAAACACTGCCCAAACATTTTCATATGACTGTGTGTCTCTGTCCAGACTGATGAACAGAACAGTAGATGATGAAAATGTTTGAGAAAGTTCTAAAGCATTGAAAGTAACGTTATATGCCTCATATATGCAAAACATTGGACAGATTTTGAGTCAGGTATGTAAGAAAGAGAACTGTCATAATATCCTGTACTGAATGAAAGTTCCTTTATATTATTAAATTTACAGTAAACAGTATTATTAGAAATAACAAAAAAATCATGTTACAAATGTAAAATGTAAAACAAATCAGTGTTAAAAAATTATTTTGCTTCAGTTTGTTTCCATTTTGTTATGAAGATTATGATGACAAGCAGACATACAGTCCTAAACAATACAGTACATAACAAACACAATACAAGCCAACATCCAGCATAAATCAAATAGGTTTCTCTGTTTGTGGTACCACTATTTCTCACTAGTCAACTGTGCCATTGCAATGTGCTCAGAATTCTTGGCAGACCATCACACTACTGCGGTTGGGCGAGGCCCAGTTACTGGAGAGATCTTGGGTTTGGAGATAAGAATAAAGAAGCATTGTCTCTCCATGTGGGAACCAGTCCACTCTGCCACGAAATGAGTTTCAAAACCTTCCAAGATTCAATATAAAAATTGTAAGAAAAGAAAAAGACAGATGAAAAAATAATAATAATTAAACATAATTTGTCTAGTGAAATGTTAAAATGTTATTAGTGCACTAGCAGTACATGCCTCATAATGCCTCATAAAGCAAGAATAGACATTACAATATCTGTTCATAAGAGCTTTATAGACACTAATGTTGTAATGCCCTACAGTTGTACATACATACATACATTTTATATAAAACAAACAAGATTTGTCATTTTCTGGTGTTACAAGTGGGCTAACACAAAGTACCTCGCATATATGCTTTGAATAGCCATGGTTGCCAAGTCCACCAAAATCTACAGCCCAAAGTTATTTGTAATTATATTTTATTCAATAACTGCCAAAATCTATTTGCAATGCTCTCATGTTTTGCGAAATTACATGTATGTTTGATGACCTTCAAATATAGAATTATCAGGCCATAGATAATTTTTTGAAGTACTACTCTTAGAACCTGTGCTATAGTTTATCACAACATTAGTTTTTACAGTGTCCTTATGAACAGATATTACAATGTGCTATGCAACCTAATTTTATGAAGTCATATGATATACTCTTGCTTTATGAAGTCTTATTCAAGTATGACATTGATCAATTATGGAGGCTTATAATAGGCATTAAAATGAAGTATATAACACATTTATAATGCATTGTAAATAAGGAATGTGATACTTGAGCCCTGCTGCATATGGAAAATGAGTTGTCATGCCAGATTTTGATCAGTAATAACAGTTTTATGTTATATTTACAAGTAGTTGCCATTGCAGATGCCACAGGATAATCTTTGCATTTTGTTATAATTAGTAGTTATAAAACATGATATCTCTCATGACAATCACTGGTAATGGGAACATGACACTGTGATATTATTTAACCTAATCTGTAATAACAACTAATGACACCATATGACTGCTTTCATGACATGTTTATGGTTATATCAATGTTATGTAGAAGGATTCAAGTAAAGTTGTCATCACGGTCCAGGGTCAAAGAGCCAGTACTGTGAGATCCAGGTACAGACATGACAGACGAACTAGACTTGACTTGAACTGAACAAAACATCCAACAGCAAACAAAGATTCAAACAAAGACCAGGAAACACAACGTGCAAGCACAGGGCTTAAATACAACAGGGAAAACGAGGGACAGGTGGAAAATTGGTGGAGTCACAAAACAAGGGGCTGGACCAAAACAAAAACGCACATGGGCAAAACCAAAACATGAACACATGGACTGGGAGGGGCCAATCGTGACAAAAGTGTGACCTAATATTCAAAGGAAGTGTTGCAGAGCCTTTCACTTGCCAAGAAATATATATATATATATAATAACGGTATATAATAGCGGTATATAATAGCGAAAAAAAACATTCTGAGCTGTGAAACTGATCAGACCATTCTTGTCAAAAAGCTGTGATCTTAAACATGTCTAACTGACAACTGACAAGTGGGATATGAAAGATTCCCTCAACATGAAAAAAACTCTAAAATCTTTCTCACCAGCCAGGCTAAAATTGATATCTCTTGCTCTGGTTTCATCACTTGTGCACTACTGGTTGAGTGAGCGATCCTAGCTGCACTAAGAGGAGACTTGTAACACTGTGAATAAAGCCCCATGTTACGTAACAGTGTTTCTAAATACCATGCTTTGTTGCTTTCTTTGGAGTACTTCTAAAGGAGTGCCATTATTAAATAATGCTTCCAGTGAATGGCTTATATGAACCCTCTCTATTTCAGATGTGTCCCCTTTGAGGGGCAAGGTTAGGTCACTGAATAGTTTATATTATGAGATATTAATATGCTTTTAAACTTAGCCTGATGGGATATCATACACAAAGAGCTGAATAAACTCTGCTGACAAGAAACCAGCATTAGGTGTGGCCATGAAAGCAAATAGCACTCTATTACAAGACCAGTCCTGAAAGACTGGGAATGGGAATGACACTGGGAATGGCCTCATTTTGTTCCCAAAAGAGCCTAAATTCTTCATGATATGGATTCCACAAGATGTCAGAAACATTCTTTAGAGATTTTGGTTCATGTTGACATGAGTGCATCATGTAATTCCTGCAAAGTTTCAGGTGCCATTTCATGCTGCAAATCTCCTGTTCTATCATATAACCGAAGTATTTCTATTGGGTTCAGATGTGGTAACTAGCAAGGCCACTGAAAGACCATCAAGACACTGATGTAGAGCACACTGACCTCTGTGCACTGCAATCCCTATGAGAGCTAAGCAATGATCTGAAAATTACATTGCAATTGGCAACCACAGGGGTACAAGCACTTTGCACCAAGGGAACCTCATCCTGGTCCTATTAAGCTGCAGAGTTTAGCTCTAGCCCTTATATAACACACCTAATCCATTCTTTAACCCTCTCAGGTCTGCAATGTTAAAGGACATCAGACATAAAAGAAAAAAGTATCCAGTGAATGATGCATGGTGGAGACTTAATTTTATTTTGGAGACTTACTTTTATTTGAGCATAGCCTCACATTGGTTGTCAGACTCAACTCAAGGAGTTAGAGGGTGGCTGACAGCCATGCTAATCACAAAAACAACTGTTCTCAACTTGGGGAAACAGATAAATAAGTACAGGAGACATGCAGTGTTGAAACTGTCATTATGGATTTATCTCACAAAGTCTCCAGAAAGACAATATAGTTCAAGGCTGGATTACAAAGCTTCTGAAAGGGATATGATCTCACAGGAGCCTTCACTAAAATGGACCAATGTTACTCTTCTGGGAATAAAATGAAAGAAAGGTTCTGGCATGCAGTGTTCCCAGGATATTTGCTCTTTTATGTACAACGTCCTTTGATGTCGCATATGAAATTGTCGACCTGGGGAGGTTAATGGATGCCCTCAGAAGCATCTCAAAATTAGACACAGGAGTGTTGGATTTGAACTCTCCAGGGTGGTGGATCTTCAGGGCCAGGACTGTTGTGTTCCCTGTATGGGTGCACCACAATGATTCATTTTCATTTAAAATCACTTACTTTATTATTAACTAAATTAATTAAGCTAAATTAACTTTCTAAGCTAATTTTTCCAAGCCTCTGGATCCTGTACAAGGGTTTGGTTTCTGTATTTCGAAATTGTAAAATTATTAGCCTAATAAAAGGTATAAAGTGAATAGACGCACACATACATTTTATCTTAGCCGCTTATCCCTCTGGGTCAGGGGGTGCTGGAGCCTATCCTAGTAGTCAGTGGGCGAAACGCAGGAAACACCCTGGACCGGTTACAAAGTGAATAGTGTATGCAAATGTACTATATAGATATTATACTTCTTGACATTTGAAGGTGTTTTTAGCCTCTGAACAGGAACCTTGGCCCCTTATGGCCCCACCTAAAAAAAAAAAAAAAAAAAAAAAAATGCTAGAACCGCTTGATAGTTTGCTGACCAAATTTGAATGGAAGTGACACTGGAGTGTAACATGTCACAGAAACTCTCAGAGCTGAAGCAGCTGAAAGTGGGGAGTGAGGTTCACAGGGAGCAAACTCAAAGACAGGAACTGCCAGTGCTGGAGGAGAAAATGGCTGCGCAAACTTGGGCCCTGTAGAAGCCTGAATTCTCACTGAGGATTACTTTACATAGGAATATTCCCATTGGACAGTCCTCACTGAGGGCTTAGCACTAAGAAGTTAACAGTTATTCCTTTCATTTTTACCCTATTCAAATTAAATTATGTAAAAGCATATTAATTGAACATAAGCTTGAATCTTTGAATTTCCACATTTTCTTCAATTTGTTTTAATACCAAGAAATGACAACAACATGGTAAAAAAATAAAGGATGGATTTTCTCTCTGCAAAACAAGATTCTATTAATCTCAACAACTTTTCATCAATCTTGAGTACCATGTGCAAAATATTCTTAATCAAAACGTCCCTTTTTTGCTTTTTTCACATTTTTGTTGAGAACACATGAAAGCTATGAAATAGCATGTATGAAATTTTACTGTGACCAAAAAAGTCTTAAACTCTGCTATTTTAGGTTCTCCTAATTAGCCACTCTTTGCCTTGAAGCAGCTTTGCACACTCCTGCTGTTCTCTTAAGCAGCTTCATGAGGAGCCACATGGGATGCTTTTTTCAACAGACTTTCAACAGACATTCCATATACGCTGATACTATGATGGCTGTTGAAATCTATTTGATGGGAGTCACTTCAAAGCTTCATAAACAGATGTTATGATTGTGGATCATTTTCTATTAGTTAGCACTTAGTAATGCTGTGCTTATTAGCGGGTACACTTTTCTGTGTGTGTGTGTGTGTGTGTGTGTGTGTGTGTGTGTGTGTGTGTGCGTGTGTGTGTGTGTGTGTGAATTTGTGTGTGTGTGTGTGTGTGTGTGTGTGTGCTTGGTGGGAGTTCAAGCATAAGCCTTTGACATGCCTTTGAGATCATGAACTGACACACAATCATTGTATATATATATATATATATATATATATATACACACACATATATATAACTATGTATCTTGTGCTTTCAATTATGCAATAACACCTGAGAAGGAGTGCTTTACAGTGTGCATATGAGTGGCATTATCTCATGCTTTAGCATGACCTTGAGTGCATTATTGTGATTGTACTACTGATTACACCACAGTTTAATTATTGTTTTTAATTAAAATACAGTTATAACGAGTTGTACAACATCAATACATGTACACACATCATTGAACTGAATTACTGACATGCATGTCTTTCTAATAGTGAAATAAGCTTTGTGTTTGTGAAAAGTGTCCTGTGTGCTTGATGACAAAATATATCATGGCTAAATATTTAGATTATTAAGTTAATAGTCCTCTTAAAAGAGGCATGCATGTGTATTCTTTCATAACAGACATTTATACAGAACCTAATGGAAAGTAAGATTTGTTCATTATTGTTATTGTTTCTAAAATAAATGTGAGAAGTTCCTTGTGACTTTGCTAAAATTACAACTGAGCAATGCTGTGTTGAATTCCTACACTGTTCAACTGAATGAGAGTATTCTGAGAGTATTCATGTTCATTGTTTAACCCCTTAAAGTCCCAGGTGTATAACATACTAATGATTATTATTCAGTAATTACAGGGACTTCAATGCAAACAAAGTGTGTGATAAAACGTTGGGCCTGCCAGCAGGCTGTGGGTTAAGGGGGTTAATTTCAGCTGTGGTTGACAACAAAAATAACAGTAGCTCTATCAATGTCCATGTACTTCAGTTGTAGCTATTAATGATCAATGTATGGCACATTTCAAAGCAAAATTCAGCAGCACACTGTGGATTAAATACACAATACTACCTACTGAAATCTCTAGCAGGCTAGCATTGTCCTTATATAAGTCATTCAGCTCCCATTTCCACAAATGGATTAGTTTCTCCTCAGCCATTTTAGTTTAAGCATGTTCTGATGAAAGGCAGCTGGCTTAACTGCAGTATTTAAGGTGGAACATCAGTGGAATATGGCCGGACGTTTCATCCATCCATCCATCCATTTTCTAAGCCGCTTCTCCCTCAGCGTCGCGGGGGGTGCCGGAGCCTATCCCAGCGGTCATCGGGCGGAAGGCAGGATACACCCTGGACAGGTCACCAGTCCATCGCAGGGCAGACAGACAGACACAGACAGTCACATTTCAAAAATAAAAATCTGGTGTCCATCATAAATAGAGATCTGTCATTCTCGTCTGGTGTAAACAGCTTTGTTGCTGTCATTATAGCTTTTTGGGAGGCTTGATACTTGTAATAAACTTATGGCTGTAACTTTTTTAACATCTGGTTGCTGTTGCTACATTGCTGGAGAACAAGAGATTCATTCAGAGCTTTATCATCAGGAGATACTGTCAAGAATGCCTCTCAGCCAATACTGTGAAGTCAGAATGAATTGTGGTGTTCTAAAATACAAAGTATGTTATAATGTGTTATTATGGTGTTATATGACATGTGTAATGCTTTATAAATAATATTTTATAAGCATGTTTTAAATGCATTTATAATCAATCGTTTTGTCATTTTAAATATAATGTGTTATGCATACAGGATTCATAGGACATTTAGTCAAAACGGGTAAGCTGAGCAGTGCAGGTCAGCAGCAGGTCACTTCACAATGTAATACATAGGGGTTGTGATTGGGGGTCATTTTCACTTTGCCTTAGTTAGCGCTTTGTTAGCATTTTTTAAACGTCGCCCATAGTAAATTGGCTAGATAGTGGAATTAAAGTTGTCGTTGAATTTCAGGTAGTCCTTATAGCACTCATTAATTATCAGGGGCTGCACTTTCGTAGCTTCTTCCCCTTTGAGAACTGCTGAGTCTGCACTGTGGAGCAGCTCTATTGAAAACGGAGGGACTTGGAAAGGCGCTTTGATGTTCCCAGCCACTATAGCACACTTTAGCTTACATAATACATTATTTCAACACATATATATTTTTATCAATAATATATCAATATATTATTAATATTTTTTTCAGTAGGAAGGCATTTGAAATACATATTGAGTATACTAAAACTGAGGCAGTATAAACATCTACATTGCAGGCAGAAGCCATGACCTAAGCAGTCAGCAGAATAATATGAACTTTGACTGTTTCACTATAGCAAGTCCAATCTCACCTTCCAGCATGGTTTCCAGGTCTCTCTGCTCTAATCGCCAGATCTTCTGAAATGTCAGCGTTTTCAAAGGTCAACTCATCCAAAACACTGACTGCACACTTGTCTCATTACTTAGTTCACATCTCATTTTCACCTCACTGTGCTGCTCAGTCAGGAATGGTGAACAGTTCATTTCTGCAGACATGCTTTGTGCCTTACTTCTCAAAATGCTCCTTTTTACTCCCTTTTTTGTCTGGTTTCTTTATAAATTTTCATAGGTATTCTTTGCAACTGTGAGCAGTGTATTTCTGTATGTCCTGCTCCCGGAGTTTTAAACTTCATAGTTTTGTCTATTGCTCATTTGTGTGTTGCTCATTTTGTCTTTGTTAGTGGCCTATCTGTGTTACGACCACAGCTGCTTGTTATAATGCTCAGTATTGGATTAGCTCAGATAATGTACCTTGTACATGCATACTCTGGTAAAAGATGGTTCTTCAAGGGTTATGTTGTAAAGGGAATGGTTTAGTTTAGAACCATCAGACCACTTTAAGCTTATACATGTTTTTTTGCATGGTAAAATGGTTCTTCTGACTGTTGGAGAATGTGTTGTGTATGCTTCTGAATAGAACCATTTGGAAATGGTTCTGTATAGAACCAAGACGTTCTTCCAGTTTTATGATACCAAGCTTGTAACTACAGAAGAACCCCTTTTTTCAATCGGAAGAACCATTTCACCATGCAAAGAACCATTTAACTCATGGTTGCAATAAAAATTTGTATTTGATGAAAAGGTATTGTGGTGACTATAGTCTTGTTTGCAGAAGAGAATATTTTATGTTTTACTTTGTACTTTATATTTTTAACCATATTTTTGTCCACATATTTCCCTGGCATTAAAACAATGGGGGAAAAAATCACACAGAATGGAAGCTGAATGTAAATATGGTTTACTGCTTGACACACTTTGTAATTAAATAATATTTAATGATAAAACATTAGTAACAGGTTTTATTATTGATAAATAGCAGATGGAAAATGATAGTTTTTATATCAGGTGTTTAATGAAGGCTGCCTCTTCAGATGAGCTAACACTAGAGCTAACCACTACAATGCTGGTAGTTGATAAAGCCTCATCTCATGATGTGGCAACATTTTTGCATCAGTGTCTGTAACTCAGTGGTTGTTTCTGCAGCAAGCCCTGTATATGTTTTTTTTAACTTTTTGATAAAATACCCAAATTCATCTGTTATAATAGTGATGGTGTAGCAATCTACCACATACTCACAATGTGCCATATACAATTAGTAGCATTGTTGCAACCTTCTTCACAAGTATGTGGACTATAAATGCATTATACATTTATAAATGCCAGTTAAAGAGTCCATATCATGAAAACTACATTTTCCTCCCTTTTTGGAAATCAGAGTTTGATTCATTCATACAAGCTTTAAACCTAGACTGCTTTTAAGACTAAGGCACAAATTAAGATGTACAAAATTTTGTTACAAATGTTCTCCTCTCATATCAGGAGGGGGTACTGGTAGTGTGTTTTTCTTATTAGTGAAACAAGGAGTTTTACAATTTACCCCATGGTATACCCCTCTTCGGCCTTCACTAGTGCGAAAGAAGAATACAAAAAATAAAAATAAGTGTACAATCCACTACAGACTGATAATATAAACAGGATAAAACCAGAATGACCAACATTACTAGGCAGGTCATGATGCCTACAACAGGGGCTGGATTATGCTCATTAATTATTTGGGGCTGCACTTTGCTAGCTTTCTCCCCCTTTAAGAATTGCTGAATCAGCACTATGGTGGAGCTGTGTGAAGATGGAAGACCTCTGAAGATCATCTTGTTGATCCCAATGAGAATACACATGAAAGTGAGTGGGGAAAATTGATTAATTAAATTTTGGTTGAACAAAAAAAAAAAAAAAGAAGTAAATTCAGTCTCATCTCTATTTCATTACCTCTAAAAAAATACTGGCTTGTGTCTGAAACCTGCCGTCTCCCATCACAATGTTTCTCTGCAGTGTTTCTGTCTGTGCAGCGAGTTCAGAGATTTGCGTGCATTGTTTTATTTCAAAAGATGTATAATATTTGACAAATTAAATGAACAACAAACATTTTTTTGGAATACATTTTCATTCATAACACACATGTAACATGTTATACAAAATGAAGATAATTAGTTAATGAATGCACTGTAAAAATAGCAACTTAGTATCTTACTGACTGGTGCTTTTAGATGGTAAATACCTGGCTATGCTTGCACTGTAGCATTGCAACCACTGGTTCCTATCACGACCATTTAAAAAAAATGAGTTGGTAAGTTTCAATATTCTATTACACATCGACCCACTCTGAGGGATTTGTTTATCAAAAAAAAGTTTTGCTGGTATTGCTTTTCATTAACTTTTTGTCAAATTTTAACTACAAGTTATATTTTATATTGTATTTTTATTTATATTATGTTTATATTATATTCTGGCACTGAGGCTGTCATAACTACATAGCTTACTTGTTAATTTTATACTATATTCTAAATAATAAGTCCTAAGCCACTGTCCTGGTTTGTAAGAGGTTGAATGGTACTATTTGAATGATCGTTTTACTGATGAATACAAGAATAATCAACTAACTATGAACTAACTAGCTTTAGCCCTGATCAGTATACTGTATACAATTTAATAAAGAGTTACTTGTTTGATACTTATAACTCAGACATTATATAACTTGAAATATGAAGCATTTATTGAGTGCCATAAAACAATTCATAATGATCATGAATTAACTGTCTGTATCCTGATCATCCATCCATCCATCCATCCATCCATCCATCCATCCATCCATCCATCCATCCATCCATCCAAGCTGTTATTTCTAGCTTTTCTCACAGCTAAGAAAGGCTGTTCACAGAGAGAACATTCTTTGCTTTGTTAATCATTCTGGTATCACTGACCTGTCTATTAATCATCGCACAACTCCATGAACATCAAGGAATGCAACGATATGCACCTAAAACTTTTTTAGCATTCCACTGGATCACAGACGCTGGCCTTGAGAACCCAGTGGAACAATCCCTGGGTACTTTTGTTAACCTCTGTAAAAGAGAGACCGTAAAAATGTGCCCATTTAACAAGACAGCCTATTTCCAGTCCTAGAGCAAAGCACATATCTATTCCTAAAGACAGACAAGCTCAGGGCAAGCTCCATTAAATGTTGTTAAATAAGAGAAAATAAGAATGCTCCTTTTCATGTCTCATACACACACACACACACACACACACACACACACACACACACACACACACACATATATATATATATATATAAGTATATATAACAACACTATTAAATAGAATTATGTTATGCAAATATCAACAATGAAATACTGTCCATGTATAACCAGATATTTCTCCTTCATGTGAGCCTGAAGTTGATAAAGTGTTTTTCACTGCAAGGAAATGAGGCTGCAACAAAGACTTTAGCAAGGAAGGCAATTGGCACAAGTTTATGAAATCGCCTGTAAGATGTTTTTGAATAATTCATTGCCTGAGTATGTTTTCCTGTTGCGTCTCAATCAAAATCTTGTTATTTCAGTTAGAGACAATTACACAGTCCCAGCAGTGTTACACTAGCCTTTATGCTTCTAGCTTCTATTTTATTCTATCCCATCACTACAAAAATGAGAAATCCAAATTTCACTTTGTATTTTATAGGGCTGAACCTATTAAAGTTTCACACTATTGAAATCCTCTTCTTTTATTTAAACAGGACTCTTGGAATCTACAATAGAGACACCATAGCCCTCATCACCAAGATGAAAGGAGCAGTCGATGTTAGTTTATACTTTTGCCACATTTCATATATATTTCTCAGACTTTCTCTCTCAAAGCACAAAATACTGGGAGAAGGTTATCATAATGAACCATCAACTGTAATTTAGGCTGATAGTAAATACTGACCAGGCAGTGTTGTTTTGCTCAGAGATGCCTATCCAATGATAATGACTTTCTCAATATTTTGATTTTGTATGTCAAAATAATCATGTATGCTCTCAAATGACTTCTCAACTTCAACTAATTATAAATTCATGAAAAGTATGTGGAAAAGTTAATGCCCTGAATAAAATTCAGTTATTCGAAAAGCTTAAGTAATTCCAAGGTGGTTGCTATGTTATCTCTGGTAGTTGCTATAATGTTCCAGGAGATTGCTAGGTTGTTGCTATTGTATCCCAGGTGGTTACTAAGATCTTAGTAACTGGTTACTATGGTATCTCTCTATGGTGGTTGCTGTGATGTTCTGGGTGGTTACTAGGGTGTTGTTAGGTTGATAGGTTGTTGCCACGTGGTTATTGTGTGGCTATCTAGTTGCTGATATCTCTGGTGTTTGCTAGGGTATTAATATGTGGCTTCTATGTTGACTCAGTGTTTGCTAGGGTGTTGCTAGGGTGTTGCTTGGTGGTTGCTATGGTACCTAAGGTGGTTGCCAAGGTATCGCTATGCACATACTGCTACCAGACAGAGAAAAAAAAAGACAAAAACTTACATACAAAAAAGACATGAGCAGATCTGAAGTTTATACTGCATGAATCCTTTATAACATATAAAGTTGCACAAGCCACTAAACTGGCCATCCTTACTAGCAGAAAAATGTCTGAAGGCTGCCTGCAATTAATGTCTATTTTAGTAAATTTGCCCCATACTTTCTTAATAAATCTTAATATACTGCATATTGTAAATTTCATCTGATTTTTTTAATCTTCATCACTCTGACCTTAAAAATGTAATCATTTCTCTTCACTGAACTTGCACTGACATTAATGGAAGCACTGAATTGCTTCTCATTATTAAGCTCGGCCAGCTTCAGACAGAATGCGGCATGTCCATGATTTGTTCTGCAGTTAAGCACAAGAAATTCCTTATTAGATTTCAAGGACTAGACACATCACATAGGTGAAATGGTAGATGCAGTGTTAGTGGAAAAAAAAACTGAGAGTGAAAAAAGTGAGAGGGGCTAGTGTTAAATGGTCAGTTGAGTCACAGAATTGGAGTTAATCCCAAGCCTGCCCTGCTAACAACCCCAATTTGCACCCTCCAAATTCTAATAAATACACTACAAATCGAATGCAAATAACATTGACGGCTTGACCCCTTGAGAATAGGCAATGATTACTTAGTTTATTCAATCATATATTGCGCTTACGAAGTGTTATTATCTCTGTCTGTCAGACTCTTCAATCCAAATTTCATGCTCCCCCCTCAAGTCATTTAGGGCCAAGCATCAGCCTCGGGGGCAGAAGGGTGATATTAGAATGGGCTGTTATTACACCCACCAACCAATTGCGGGAGAGTAGATGAGTTCTCTTCTTTACAGGGACCACGGAAGAAAGGCCAAGCTTTTCAGCACATTCCCTTATAATTGGCTGAGGGGAAAGGGGAGTTTTATACAGACAAATGGGGTGGAGAATATGAGCTGCGCTTTATGTTTTTTGGCCACAAATGGATTTGTCTCTATTATGATTTTAAAGGTTGCTGATGATTTTATTGCCATTTTGAAACATGGCTTGCTCAAATTTGTCTGCAGGGTGTGAGAATTTACACAATAAATGCTGTTGTGGCAATTATATGGTCATTTGTTTCACCACAGTCCTGCTTTAATAAATAAAATGCCAAGACAAAGACAATGGGGCAATATTTGTGTCCGGTGATGTGATTCATTGCCTCAGACTGACAAAAGAATGTTTTTAACAAACATTTTAACAATCAAAAAGTCCATTGCTTTTACAGCAATGGCTTTTCTGCATCTATCTGAGATAATAAGACCATAATTTAAACATCGCTTCCATAAATGCTCAAATCACACTGTTGGAGTCATTTTTAAAGACGCAATAGCTTCCCAGGCTAAGCCAGTCTGAACTATGTGTGGTCATGCTCTGCTAGACGAGTGGTTATATTTCTTGTCTGGCTAGGGGCCCAGCCTCTACTGAAGCTCTTTATTTGCATCTGCTTAATGATGTTATTAATTCTGATGTAAATCAGGGGAACTATATAAACTCCATTCTGTCTATAACACGTGCATCTGAATGTCACCTTTGAGGTTTATGCCCGCATGTGGTCTTAAAAATGGCAGAGCATGACACACATTTTTATGAGAGAGAATATCTCCCAGTGTTTGTTGTAATAAATGTCCCCCCACCCGTAGACAGTTTTGAGCTTATGTAACTGGCATATAAACAGAATGGGTCTCATATTAGGCTTATGTTGGGAAGTTTGAATGTCAACTTTAGGCCAGTTCATTAAATCCCCTCTAAACCAATTAACTTTTATGCCGTCTTTTGATTTAAACTTTATTTTGTTAGGCCAATGGCAACATACACCACATATTAAAGGCTAAATCTGCTGTAGAATCTGGGTTTAAAAGAAATCTTGATAGGCCATCTGCTAGCACCTACCCCAAGACTGTGCTCTCACTGGCAGCTAAAAAAGGTTCAATCATCTTGAGTGGTGTTCCTTTTCAACTTCTTTCGTCCAACATCATTAAATTACTCCTAGCAGAAATTGGGCTTACACATGCTCAATGTACTTCAATATACTGAGCTTCGATTATTTACTGCTGCTGGGGTTTGAAACAGTCCACAGAGTGGTTGCTTAGATGAATACATAACACGAGGGCAACTTTAGTGGTCATTTATATTGCAACTGTGTTCTTATAGCAAATGGCACTAAGATTCCAGCAACTACCAGAGGGAACAATATTTCAGAGAGTATGTCTAAGGCAGTGCACATGCAGTTCCTTACCATTTACTGCCTGATAAACCTTATTAGGTAATCTTATTTTATAAACTTCAATTTCAGAAATGTTGGGGCAGTATGTAAAATGTTAATACAATTAGTTTATTTTGTTAAAATAAATGACTAAACATTCTAGTTTGTGTGTAATAAAACAATCATACTTCTGAAACTCAACAAAATGTTTAAGTAGTGACAATCTTAGGTCATTTAAGCTAAAATTGTCACAACTTTGAACAATTAAGCTAAAACTGTCACACACACACAAAAAAATTATAATATTTTTTATTACACAACAGTTAGTTCTGATCACGCAAGCTGATTGGTTGAGAGGCGCACTAACGGTGCTGTTGTTTTGCCATAACATCACAGGTTTTTCACAAACATTGTATCACTCCGCTAAGATGCCCGTGCTAAGCAATGAGTTTGACAAGTTTGTACTTCTTACTTTGCACACAAATAGAAAATGGATATTTTTAAGCCGACTCTGAAGATGAGACTACACTAAATTCCCAAACAGCAGTGACAGAAGAACAGCTAAACAACCTGGAATCAGCCAGAAATTAACCCAGCACCATTCGGTCTGATCTTCAGAGTCTGACCAAATCAAACTGAACCATAAAACTGCTGTAATAAAAAAAATAACAAAACAGCTGCTCAGCAATGATGAGAGTTTGGGAATATAGTGTAAGGAGCTGGAGAACGAATTGCTGGATGCAGCGAGTGGGTGGAGCTCGTTACTCTGATGTAGCATCAAGCTGCTTGTAAAGGAACTATAATTCGGAGGAAGTAATTACTAACTTTAAAACATATTAAATGGCATGTTCATGGCCCAATTTATTCATTTCTTACTTTATTTATTTAACTGTTGTATAAAAGCAATAGAATGCTCAAGGCCATGTGTTCTCGCATATATCATCAATGCTGTGATAATCTACGGCGACCAAATCACAGCCGTGATGTTATTTTGCGATAACACACTCCCTCTCGTGTTCTATTGCTTAATTAACAAAAAAGTTCACTTAATTGCAGAAGATATGTATTTCTGTAATGACAGTTCTTAAGGTTACACTTTGATTCTCAGACTTAGGATTCATGTGGTCATAAGGGACCGGGATGCAGTTTCAGTCCGTGCTCTAAATTGAAGAGTGGCTAAAACAAGACTCCAGCTATGGATCTTGTGTTCTTGAAATCTTGTGTTTCAGTAATGACATTAAAATGTAGGACAACATTTTCTGATTTTTTCTTTCTTTTAAAATTAAAATTGTGGTAAATCATAATATTTGCATCACTTTAAAAGGCACTGAAAAAGATCTTTGCAAAAACAACTGAATTTTTTTTTCACAAATTGAAATTTAGGGGCTAGGATTTGGGAGAGCCACCTACTAATAGTAAGTACCCAATGATGATTACCACTGTCTAACATCACATTTGGGGACTGATAACATCAATTGATCTGGTTTTTCCAACAATATGGGGCCTTCGTTTTTACATTTTGAACCTCATAATGCACCACGTTTTCACTTTTTTTGATGTTATGCACCACAGAGGATGAAATACCCCAAATCCATGCAATCACTCATTGAGGAATGTTATCCTTAAACAGTTGAGGCTTTAGGATCACAGGATTTAGTTTTCTGTGCTTTTCTATTTTATGATTCTATGCTACCAATGACAAGGATTAGAAATGAGCAGATCAGAGGGACAGTGAAGGTGGAGCAGTTTGGAGATAAAGCCAGAGAGGCCAGGTTGAGATGGTTTGGACATGTGTTGAGGAGGAATAGTGGATATATTGGTCAAAGAATGTTGGAGATGGAGTTGCCGGGTAGAAGGAGAAGAGGTAGACCTCAGAGAAGGTTTATGGATGTAGTGAAGGTGGACATGGAGATGGTTGGTGTGAAAGTAGAGGCAGTGGATAGGGCAAGATGGAGGCAGATGATCCGCTGTGGCGACCCCTAAAGGGAGCAGCTGAAAGAAGAAGAAGATGCTACCAATCACAATAATCTGTGTTATCGGGATCCAGACTCTTACATACATTGTACATTAAAAGTATTCTTAATTTCACCTAAATTAACTTGCATAATTATACCCTTTACAAGATCGGTTATATAAGAGCTGAGACTTCATTATAAAGACCAACCACGCAAGTTGAGCCAAAAAAGAAATTTGACAATCATTTCAGTAATAGCTTATTTATTTGTTTTGCATGATATAGTAACATACAGCAGACAGGCTTGAATTCAGTCCAGGGTATAAACAACATTGTGCAGATTACTGTGGTTGTCAAATACAGCAGATTCAACTAATTAATTGTTCATTAAGGCCGTTCAAAGGATGTAGGATGATAAAACTATACAGTGCTGTGTTATCGTAGAACTGGATGTGGAAACCCTTAATTAATGTTATTCCTGAATCTACTGTAAGAACTAATGAATATGTCTCAAGACAAATTAAGGAACAGCAGTTCTTTAGATGCAAAGCATCTCACAAGCCTTGCACATAATTCACTCATTTATTCAATTGTGTGCAGATTTCATTAGAAGCCTCTTTAACTCACTCCCAGTAACCATAATGAAGTAGCAATTTCCAGTGTTTTTGGTCCATCTGTTGAACTCTATATGTATTTTTGTTTGTTCAGTAACTTTGAAAAAATAGTATTGATGGAAATGTATATGAAAAACAGAAGCAAACTTCAAGTGTTTTCATTTTTGTGTGTGTAGATATTATTCTTAATTGTAACAGTACATGATATTTTAATGTGACAACAGCTGTTCTTTTTATCTCAGCACAGGCATCAAGGTATAAATATACCTTTTATATAACAAAAATAAACAAATGATTGTCAAATTTCTTTTTTGGATCAACTTGCATGGTGTGTATGTATATATATATATATATATATATATATATATATATATATATATATATATATATATATATAATATATTACATCAACTGACAACAGGGTTATGATAAAAATATTATTTGATTATAACAATAGATACAAGTGTATTAACCAGTTTTAACTTTTGTGGTATTGTCTAGTGCTAAATTGCCCAGCCAAAGAAGCCAAAATGCCAAAGAAGAACCACTTTGGGTTCCCTAAAGACCCTTTCATTAGATATGTAGCTTGTATTTAAAGATTCTACACCAATTCAAGTTTTTTTCTACTATAACTTCACTATCAACTGCAGGAGTTTGATGTACTATCCATGAGTACAACTAACTAATAGCCACAATAAAGCAATATAGTTTGTATTTTGTGTCATGCAGTAAGGGTTATAATACTCTCAAAACAAGGCATACTTTGCTTATATTTAAAAGACTGGCTTGAAAATAAAGGATTTTATATTTTTTTATGGCAGAAGTGGTTTGTAGGCAGCCTTTGGGTGCTTCTCTCATCATTCGCCTATGCATATTAGCTTAGTCATCACTGCTTTTATTATGTTTGGTGGAAACTGCCTGCATACAGAAATATGTCAGATGCATTAACACATCTTTGTAAATGGATTAGGCACTTTAGATAATTAACATCAATGTGTTAATGTTGACTACTTTAAAATATAATTATAGATAATTGCAAAATTATAACTCTCTATGAGAAATAACCTACATTAGTCCACACCAGAGCCTGTTTGTTTAAATGAATTAAAAACAACAGACTAATGATAGTTAGTATAGAATCTGTGGGTAGCAGTATCTCCAGGGTCTTTTGGTTTGCGACAGTTTAACTGCTGCCCTGCTTTCTAGGCTCTGTGCCAATACATACAGCCTCATTGATGGATCTTTTGTACATTCATAGTCCATTGTGACAATCTAATGTGATAAAAATGAGATACCAATTACCCCCCTACCATAAGTCTTGGGTATTTTTCTATGTAGACACTGCCAGAATACAGTGCAGATTAACATTATTAAGTTTTCCCTGATAAAGCGCCAAGGCTTGGCAGATGGATGGAGAATTTGCAAGGGTGAATTCTAGTTTTGGATTCTGGCCATGATACCTTGACCATTTTCATATCTATTATAATACACTTCAAAGGCCTTTCTGACTGAACCCCTTATAGTGAGAATGAATGGATAATAGAGAAGTACTGCGGCAAAGCAATTAGAGACAACTTGTTTGCATGCTAAAAATGTCATTTTGGCTGCCGTTTCATAAACGTAAAATATTAAATGAACAATGACAGTGCCATAGCAACAGATCGGATCCTTTAGGGGCACGTCTGCTGGGAATTAGACAATAAAGGCAAGTGAAACCAGCAGCAGTTTCTATTTCTCCTGCCAATCAACAGTAAAAAGACAGGGTATCCTTGCTAGAGTCTTTGAGGCTCATTCCTAAGTTCTCTGAACTGAAAGCCCTTGTATTTGCACTAGCATTATAATCCCTGTGAAAACCTGACAGAGGCAGCAGCAACGCATTCATTGATGCAAAAATGCAAATTGATTGACCTGAACGTCTGTATACTTACATGGAGGTGAACCTGTATTGAGTTGATACACTATGTTCTTTGGATGGCTGGCAAATGATAATGTGATTTGATCTTCATAAAATGTTCCCCCTCTCTCCTCTTTTTTCTTCTACATGAAACCCACCGGCCTTTACGCCTGGGAATTAGACTCGAGACCTGAGACTTCTTTTTTTTACATGCACACTGAAGGCTAATTGAAAGTCTTACACAGCTTTGTGGGGATGTGCTCCGTAAGATTGACATAGGTCCGAAGCAAGGCAGTCCACTAATAGAGTGAGGTTATTGCATCATCTGAGCTAATTATGAGGAATCAACGTAGGGAGCCTCATTAGTGTCACACAGAAGCCTAAAAGGATTCCTTGTTTTTGGATCATGCTTATAGGGGAAGATTTTACGGAAGATAAATCTGTGTGCTGGAACTTCTTTTCTTGTTTCTGAGCTCAGGGGTGCTGTGAAGGGAGCTTGTGTGCAGGATGTGAATGTCTGAACATGAACACATATGCTATTACTCTTCCTACACTATTCATCATTATCTAACACTAATTAGAACAGGCCAGGCATTAACTGCACTGGAGAAATGTTGCTTTTTGTTTCAGTGACTTCTATACTTTGGTGGCACATGATAGGTGAAGAACCATGTTACACAACAGTAAGCTCTGATGGCACAATTTGATTGGCTAATACCCATTCTATTATTTGAGATACCAGCCTAGTTTTTCACAATTACAGCTTTTGAAATAACAATTTAGTTTGCCTAATAATGAGTCACTTTTAAATGAATGAATACATTAGATAACTTCGATAAGATAATGTTCTTTAGCTTTTATACAATCAGTCTGAAGAAAGGTTAAAGCAAAGAGGCCCCAAACATTGCATCAAAAGTGTTTTATTACTGGCAATGGCTCCTGCCAAAAAAGTAAGAGTGTTATGGAGTGACACATAAAACAACTGCAATATCAGGTTCAGCTAATTTTTTTTCTATATTTGCAAGTCATTTTTCTGTTTTTCACAGTCAATCTTGTTTTGCTGAATTGTATTCTATTTGTTTCTGGGTTATTCTGTTTTGTTCAGCTATTTGGCTTCTCAATCAATCAACCAAAAGTTTTAAGCCTTTCCTATCATGTGTCACAAAAGAATAATAAAGTCACAGCAACAGGAAGATTTTGCATGTTAAGGCCTTCAACTAGTTAATGTCAAGTAAGGTGAGAAAGTGGTATTAGGTGTTATTTGTGATGACACACTAACTCTTGTATTCTGTTTTCTAAATAAGCTTTATGTTTAAATAATCTTTCATATGCTGCCTGCTGAGCCAACTAGTTGCTTCTTTGTGGCAATCTTTAGCTTTCTAGTTGGCAAGATTTGATTTATGCAAATTTTATAGACAAGAAAAAAACTTAGAGCATGAGTTTCTTTATTCTCCTGAGCTCAACTTTTCAAGGAGGTGTCACAGCAGATACCTTATGCAAGGTTCAGTCTGTGAATGTCTCTTTCATCTCCCTGGTTATATTTCTCTCTTCACTGAACTGGCTTGTCGCATCTCCAATAAAGGCTGTTTGATTATTGCAGACTTCATCGTACACCCTCTCTTCTGCAGCCCACAGAGGAAGGACACTTTTGAAACAGTGATTATTCACCTAGCCAAAACATAAAAGAAGAAACCAACTACTTGGAGAACGGTGTCATGCTACTGAAGACTTGAACTTTTCTTTAAAGTTTCTTATAAATGTTACTATTAAAGCTTTTGTTCTTCTTGCATGATATCTTTAGTGCTCTTATGCAGACTTATGGCATTAGATTATGGCAGTAGAAAGACAATGGCAAACAGGATGTTCCATAAGTTCCAAAGAAGCAGAGATGGCACCGTCAAGGGTACATGTCAAGGCCTTTAGTCAGGAAACTTCATCTAATCCACTATAATGTACTTAGGAAAACATCTGAGGAGACCATCTGTCCAAAAACTGAAGCTGAAGTGGAGGTGGACCATGCAACCTGACAAAGACCCAAAACCTTCCAAAAAGAAAGATACAGAGAGTTCTAGAAAGCCAGATCTTAATCCTGTTAAGATGTAATTTGAAATGGACTGTTCATGCGAGAAACCTCTTAAACACTGCTGAACGAATTGTGCATGGAGGAGTGGGAAAAACTTTCTCCCAGTCGATGTCAAAGACTGGTAGACTGTAGAAACATCTATTTCATTTTTATTTCATTGTTTTTCACAAATTTTCATTGTTTTTGCAAAGATGATGTAATTGTATGACTTATCAAAGCTGGAAGAAAAAGCGAACTGACTGCCTAGAGTCCCTTAGTCGAGGGTAAAGCATTACTTTGTTGTGATTTTGGCCCACAGAGACTGCATTTGCACAAAGTTCAGGAAATTATGGAATATCTCTGGGTGCCATCCAACCAGAAAGTTGCAGTTAACAAAGAACAGAGGTGTAAGTATTATAAGGAACCCGCAGGCTTTAATTTGCCCTTAAGGATATGTGATAATTTATTTTTTCGTGTTAAATACATACGTGTTGATGTTTTTTGAGACACATTTTAATGGTCTTATTTCACAGACTGCTACCTTCCTCTACAGAAACAATTGGTAGAAACCCCAAATGACTTCTACCACATTCTTTTAAAAATGTTCCTATGCCATTGTGAAAGAAACCCAAAGTAAACTGCTGTCACAGCTTTATACTGTCACTCTGTAGCAGAAGCTCATTTCAAACTGCCATGAAAAAAGAAAACAAGATTAAAAAGTGAAGCAATTGTTGTTCTCGTTGCTGCTGCTGATGTGGCTATTGCTGAAAATTTTTATCTATTTTTAACACAGAAGTCAGATGGGAAATAATAAAGCATATAATAAATGCTGGAAATTGGTGGTTATATTTATTATACCATTAAAAATTCTTCAATATATGTTCATTTTAAAGAAAGAGGAAAACCTCTTGTTGTGGACTCATAACAATTCCTATTTATAGACTCTGCTGTGTGGTCCAGATTTCTGAGAGGTTGCAAGTTGTTTTCACTTCAAAGTTGTAGTTTTCTGTGTTTCTTTATGCTTTTTTGTTTTCTAGATTTACATGTTGCATTTGCCTCAATGTACTTGCCTGCTACTATTTGACCCCTGCTGTGACTTCTGATGTCTGTTCTTAAATTGGATTAGATTGGCTTATTGCCCTTTACTGCTGAGGTTTTCAAATCATATACAGGCTCAATGACAATGTACATAAACCTACTTTATTTACACAGAAATGTATACAGGCTTATGCAAACAGGCGCTGTCTGTCAACAAGACTGCTGTTGTCAATTTTTGATGTCTTGTTGACATAACACCCATGATATGTTCAGACACGTTATTTGGGGAAAATGACATAGCATGTTATAAAAACTGATTTTGCAGCTTAGTGTACATCACAGTGACAGAAAGCTGATTATGTAACATGGCTTTTATTGAACAAGGCTGACTTCACAGGCTACAGTGCTTTGTGAAAATACTCAACTCCCTTGGTGTTTTTGTTTTTTTGCTTATTTTTGTTAGATTTGTTTTTACCATTTGAATTACACAACCTTCCTACCATTTTGAAAGTGCTATTTTTTATTGTGACACAAATAATAACTAAGACAATAAACAGAAATATTTAATGTGTATTAAATATTCACCCCTCAATTTGCACAATACATTTAGAGCCACTCGTCAAGTTAGATGGGTTGTGTAGTGTAGTGCACAACAGTCTTCAGCCATGCTACTGATTCTCAGTTGGATTGAGGTTTAGGCTTTCTTTCCCTCCAAACCACTCCAGTGTGGCTTTAGCAGTATGTTTAGGGTCACTGACCTGCTGGAAGGTGAACCTGTCTTAGTCTCATATCACTGGCAGACTAAAAGAGGTTTTCCTCAAGAATTGCTAGGTTAGGTTTTTTTTGTTTTTGTTTCCAGTCCCTACAGTGGAAACCTTCCCCATAGCAGATGCTGTCCCCACATATCATATCGTATCATCATGTGAAGTGTTATGCTTGTGCCACACATAGTGTTTCCCATGATAGCCAAACAGTTCATTTTTAGTCTCATCCCAACAGAAAACCCCTTTTCTTCTTTTTTTTTCTTTAAGCAATCGTATTTCTTTCTGGCGACTCCTCCATAAAGGCCTACTCTGTGGAGTGTATGGCTTAATGTGGTCTAATGGACAGATACTCCATCTCTGCTGTGGATCCTTTAGGTCCGTCAATGGTATCTACGGTGTCTTTGTTGTCCCTCCTGGCCCAGTCTTTGAGTTTTGGTAGGCTGCCTTCTCTTGTCAGGCTTTGAATGTTGCTATATTCTTTCCATTTGCAGTGATGGATTTAGTCGTGCTCAGTGGGATTTTCAAAGTTTGGAAGACTTTTAACTCTATGCTTCTCCACAACTCTGTCTCTGGCCTGCTTGGAGAGCGCTATATTGTCTTCATGTTGTATGCTTGCAGGTGTTACAGACTCAAGGGCCTTTCAGAACAGATATTTATACTGACATCGTTTGACAGATCATGTGACATTTTCATTGCAGATGGACCATAATCAACTAATGATGTGACTTCTGAGGTTAACTGGTTTAAAAAGATCTTATTTAGGGGTTTCATACCAAAGGTGTTGAATGCATATTGCTGCTGTTGGAACAAAAGCTTGTATCTCAATTTTTGTCATTTTTTTAGTTTTTGACATAATTTGAAAATGTCTGTGGTCCTATATATTGACCAAAAGAAATTATCCAAATTTGCTTGGGAAAAAGTCTTGTTCCATTGACTTACATTAAAAGTAGAGTATGTTTTTTCTTTCTCCTTTAAAATTACCATTTTGGAGATACAAGGTTTTGATCCGACAATATGCACTCACAACTTTTCAGTCTTTATTTATTTATTTATTTATTTTAAACATTTTTTTTTCATTCCACTTCAACAATTTGAATACTTTTGCAAGGCACTGTATGTCATATTAACAGCATTATGAGACATACACCAATGCCAAACGTGACCTTTATGACATATGATGCCTATTGAAATCTTTATGTAGATCTGTGTATGTCAGTTGTTGTGAATGGTTTATGTAGGTGTCATGTCATTACCAACACTACCATACAGTATAGTGTTACTGTGTTACATAAGTTGTATATGTACTCCAAATCATTTTGCTCAGAATAAGTTGATGTATTTCTGGTGAAGGCAAAACAAGTTATTAATTTGCACTTTGCAAGTTTGCAAGGTATGCCTTTGACATATGGTTGTAGTATGAAAAATAACTCTGAGAGGCTTTGGCTCTCAGCTAAAAGGCCCCCTATAATGAACAGGGTTAAAACTGAAAACCTTTTCACAGGAAACGAAATACAGTAATGAATATTTGTAGGACATTAGAGTGGAAGGATTGGGACCTTCAGGCATTCAGTTCACCTTCTATATTTGAGTTATTTCATAGTTCTATTTTGTCCAACACATGCACAGTCAGTGGGCTTATTTGTATTCTGCAAAATATGTCTTTTATAAAGACATCAGAGCTTGATGCACCAGAAAACACTGCATCTGAAGTTTTTTCTTAATAGCAAAGCATCCAGAAAGTCAGAAATGTGTTACAAACAAAAGGAAGTTTAATATATAAGAAGACACAAAGTTTTTATGAGGTCTTGGAAAGAGCCCAGATCACTATGGTTATGAAAGTTGTTCAATATATCCATGCCTCAGGCACAGCAGTCTGACCCACCAGTAGTAATTTTGGACTAAAACACATGGGAGATGATGATGTGAATGCAGAGAGTTTAAGATGTTTTTGAAGCATAGCTTCTCTGATGTTTTTAGCAGATTTAAACATTATTCTAAGCATTACAGTCAATAAAGGATTACACTAGTCAACTAAAATACAAAGGTACAAGACTGAATGGGAAATTATGAAACTGTAGTGATTCAGTTAATGCCTCAATATCTTATTTTAAAGTCTCAATATCTTAATTTATGCTAATAATATTGCAGTATATAGTTAATCTTGACAAATGGGACTTTCAGGGACAAAACTGCATACAAAGCAGAAAAAAAAGAAGAGCTGGTAATATTTTACTTGAACCCTGCTACATAACTATTCCATAAACATGTCATATCAGATGGCATATGTTATGACAAATTATGTCAAGTAATATTACAGTGTCATATTATTATTGCTTGTAATTTTCATGACATATGCCATTGTCTTTCATGTATTTACAATTTGTCACTGTAACGTGTCAAACAGATTCAGGTGTTCGCAGATGTAAAAGACAAAGGAGGCTTTACTAACACAATCCAAGGTCGTTGTCACAAAACAGGCATGGGTCAGTTCAAGAAAGCATAAGAAAAACAAAGGCACATTCATACCACCAGGCAAACAATCCAAAAAGGGAAGGGCAAAAACGTAGTCAAAAGTACAGGCAGAATTCAAAAGTCCAGGCAAACAATCCGAAGGGCAGGGCAAAAAGGGCAAAGTCCAGAACAAAGAACAAAGGCAAAGGTCATACATGAGAAACATATGTCAGAATAAATGATCAGTAGATCACAGATTGGATTAAATACCTCACACTTTCTTAGTCTAAATCCCAGGCTTAAATATTGAACCATGTCACATGATCTACAACACAGGTGTCATATATTAGTATTCAGGAAAGTCATGTGAGGAATCTGGTGACCTCTAGGAGAGTTCTGGGAGGTTGAGGCCAGCTGAGTATCACTGTTTGTTGGCTGTGTGGAAGTCATGTGATCTCCAATAGGATTCTGGGATATTGAGTCTGAATCCAATGAGGCAATCAGAGAATGTTTGACAGTCACATGCTAATTTTTGCTAACTGTGCTCTAATTAGCATATACAACAGATGTCATGACATATACTTCATGACACTTAATGACATACAGTATATGGCCTCTTGCAAATCCATAAAATTGCTCTAACCAGCAAATATCCATCCATCCATCCATCCATCCTCAACCGCTTATCTGGGTCCGGGTCACGGGGGCAGCAGGGGTCTCCTCCCTGTCTGACATGTCTGGAACACCTCCCTAGGGAGGTGTCCAGAGGCCATCCTTACCACCTAAACTGGCTTCTCTCCACGTGGAGGAGCAGCAGCTCTACTCCGAGCCTCTTCCGAATCGCTGATCTTCTCACCCTATCTCTAAGGGAGAGCCCGGTGATCTTGCGGAGAAAGCTCATTTTGGTCACTTGTATCCGCAATCTCGTTTCTTCGGTCACTACCCAAAGCTTGTGACCATAGGTCAGAACGTAGATTGACCGGTAGATTGATAGCTTCGCCTTCTGGCTCAGCTCTCTCTTCACCATGACGGACTGGTACAGGGTCCGCATTACTGCAGATGCTGCACCAATCCGCCTTTCAACCTCTCGCTCTATCCTTCCTTCACTCGTGAACAAAATCCCAACATATTTAAATTCCTTCACTTGGGGCAAGAATTCACTCCTGACCTGGACAGACCATTCCACCCTTTTCTGACTGAGGACCATGGTCTCAGATTTAGCTGTGCTGATTTTCATCCCAGCTGCTTCACACTCGGCTGCAAACTGCTCCAGAGAGAGCTGGAGGTCCCGGCCTGGTGACGCCAACAGGACCACATCATATGCAAAAAGCAGACATGAAATCCTGAGGCCACCATAGTGGATACCCTCCGCCACTTGGCTGTTCCGAGAAATTCTGTCCATAAAAGTTATGAACAGAATCAACAGACAGCTCTGGTGGACTCCAACCCTGACTGGAAACCAATCCAATACTGCCGGCTATACGGCAAATGGCCTGTAACAATGAGCCCCTCATCCCATACTCCCGGAGCACTCCCCACAGGATCCCCCGAGGGACGCGGTCAAATGCCTTCTCCAAATCCACAAAACACATGTAGACTGGTTGGGCGAACTCCCACGCACCCTCCAGGACCCTGGTGAGGATAAAAACGTGGTCCAGTGTTCCACAACCAGGGCGAAACCCACATTGTTCCTCTTGTAGCTGAGATTCAACTATTGGTTGGATTCTCTTCTCCAGTACCCCTGCATAGACCTTACTGGGTAGGCCGTGAAGTGTGATCCCCGGTAGTTGGAACACACCCTCTGGTCCCCTTTCTTAAAAAGCAGGACCACCACCGCAGTCTGCCATTCCAGGGGGACCACCCCAGATGTCCACATGATGTTGCAGAGGTGTGTCAGCCAAGACAGCCCTACAACATCCAGAGCCCTCAGGAATTCTGGGTGGATCTCATCCATCCCCAGTACTCTGCCACCAAGGAGTTTCCCAACCACCTGGGCTACCTCAGCCCGAGTGATGGACGGACCCTCGCTCAGATTTCCAAGCTCTGCTTCCTCTGGGGAAGGATCGTTGGTGGGATTTTGTGGTATTTTCACCTGCAATCTGATCCAACTCACCACTAGGTGGTGATCGGTTGACAGCTCCTCTCCTCTCTTCACTCAGGTGTCCAAAACACATGGTCGCAAATCCAATGACACAACTACGAAGTCGATCAATGAACTACGGCCTAAGGTGTCCTGATACCTTGTGCACTTATACACACCTTTGCGTTTGAACATGGTGTTTGTTATGAACAGATTGTGGCAAGCACAGAACTCCAATAACAAAACACCACACAGATCGGGGAGGCCGTTCCTCCCAATCACGCCCTTCCAGGTCTCACTGCATTGCCCATGTGAGTGTTGAAGTCACCCAGCAAGACAAAGGAGTCCCCACAGGGGTCACTTTCCAGTACCCCCTCCAGGGTCGTCAAGAAGGCCGGGTACTCTGAACCAGAAAATATGTTATGACAAATGTCATGACCAGATTTGATGCTATCAAAGACTTACACAATCATACATGAGAGGGACCATAACACAACATTGAGTGTATTATTGTGATTACACTACCAATTATACCAATTATTAATTTTGATTATTGGAATTCAAAGCAATTATGATACAAAAACTAAGTAACAAGAACATCAAATAGACTCCACACATAAAAATGTGTGGAACACATTTAAAAGCAAAATCAACAATTCACAGTGGATTAAAACATCAGATTAGCAAATTCTGCAGCATCCAGCTGGCTAGCAATGTCCTTCATTTGTAGGTTCATACAGCTTAGTGCAGTATTTAAGGAGGAACATCAACAAGGTGACAGGACACATCCAAAATACAGACAGGACATCTGTCAAACACGAAGATCTGCCATTCTCATGTGGTGTAAATGGCTTTTTTAATTACAATGAGAGTGTTTTGGTTTTGTTGTTTTGTCACTTGCTGTCATTACAGTTCTTTTCAGCAGGCTTGATACTTGTAATGAAGTTTGATGCTAACTTTTTAAATAAACTAACTTTTTAATGGTGAGTTCCTGTTGTTATGTTACAGCAAAGATTATTTATGAATCCTCTCTGGTTACAGAAGAATAAGGCAGAGTGATACTTAAATTCTTCAATGCTGAACACTGGTACTCATAGAATTTTTGACAGCCAATCACATTGCGAGGTTGGAACTAAATGTGGTATAAACAGCAATAATATAGCCAAAACCTGTCATAACAGAATTTTTAGCCCTTATTACTAGTCTAATGTCTAATGTTTTCTTTTGCACAAAAGTGCTAAAAGTGCTTTAGATAATAAAAAAATGACTTTGTTATATATTTTAATCTGAACTCTCACAATGCTCCACAACTGCTTGAAAAAAGTCTCTTTTCTTTAACGCAATGTTAAAATGCTTAACGTAAAATTTTACATTTAAGATGTACATTTAAGTAATAATTTTTGCCTTCTCTTCTAAATTATAGTGAATAGTAAGTACTGAACTGTCTCACCTTCAGGTATAATTGATTAAACCGCATGGCCATGGTGGAATATGAGAATTGGTAAAATATCAGCTTTTCAGAAAAAATGAAAGCAAATATTAAGGAAGAGAAGTAAGCGATAAGTTTGAGAATATACTCTGTGACTAAGAAAGAAGAACATGAAGTACTTCAGTGAGGGCCTCTGAGTATGTGTTATCTGAAACTCTAAATGCTGGCTAAACTGCAGGTGAAAACTATCACTTCATCCATCTGCCAAAAACAGCTCGCCTACAAAGAGACATGCAGATTATCCCTGAAGAGAGATACCATTTCTCCCCTGAATTCCTCATCATTTTCATTTCTATTTTACAAATAAACATACCTTAACATGTTTTGGATTTATCTGGAAGCTAACTTATGTGAAGCCCTGAATATCAGTCACAAAACTGTGATCTGCTCACATGAAGTGTCTTCCAGAATAATTGGTATATATTAATTATTAGTAAAGATAACCAGTACAAAAGGTTCATCATTATTTTTTCAGATGATGGTACACTAAAATTATTAGATACAATGGATCTTCCAGTTAAGTGCAGTGAGCATCTACATATAAAAATGACCAGTTTTATTAAAAAAATAAATAAATAAAAAATGTGACCCTAATTCAATACCCATTCTTTTCACCTTGTAAAAACACTGCCTTGTAGATGACTGTCTAATGCCATTAAGTATAAAGTACGTGTTATTGATTTTTCAGTGTCAGGGGAAACAGAAAAAACATATTTAACAGATGCTTATGCTACATTTTCAACAAATAAATATAAAATCACATTTTTAGTATTTATTGTATCCATGAGTTGTCTTTATTATAGCTTCTATTATTTTCAGTTGACTTGCTTTCAGTTTTTCAAAGAAATCAAGGACATTTTCAAAGAAATGTATGGACAATTTTCCACAGCTCCAAAGTTCAGTCTTAGAAGTTGGTTACATGTTCTTTTTTTCCACAATGAAAATAATTCCAAACACATTCAGTAATTGGTTATACTTGAGGTTTGGACTCTAGGATGGCAAGTGTATTGTTATGAGAACACCAGCAGCTTCTTTGTTTGACTTTATAAGTGCTATCTGATGGTGATGATTTTGCTGGTCTACCAGGTTTTGTTCCATTTTCTCTACATCTTTTAATCATCTTTTGAGCTCTAGTTTTGGAAAGTCTTTTTTTATATTTATTTCCCTTTGACCTTCCATTTTCTTTTACAAGTAGGTGATCTTAAATCTAATCTTTTCAAAAATATCTTCTGAGAAATCAATGACTTGTATTTAACCTGTCTCCGTTCCCCATTAGTGGCCATTTCATCAGTGGAAAGGAAATGGTTCCCAACCTGGTGCTCAGGGTCCCCCAGAGAGTCCACGATTTTTTTCTGATCCAACTCACAAAACAAAGGGATGAAGGAAAAATGTGGACTGTCTGAGGGGCCCTGAGGACCATAGATGGACTAGGATGTTTTACTTTTTTCCCCCATAGATAAGATTAACTAGGATATGTAGTGGATAAAATATTGTGATTGTTTTGAACTGCTAGTAAGAAATGATGCGTGAAAGGGTAAGAGTGCTAATTAAATAACATTCATATAAATGGTTTATTTTTGGAGTGCAGTGAGGATCCTCTTCACTTGAAACCAATCTTGCAATGGTGTCTTACAGTCATGCTAATTAGCCTAACATCCGCACATATTAGATGAAATCCTTTGAAACAAGAATGATGACCCTAAGCTAAACCCAGTCCTATAGAAAAGACCAGAACAGTAGTGAAATCAGAATTAAAAGATGATGTTGCATTTTGAATTGCCAATATACAGTTAGATGTCAAATATCGGACTTCATACTGCGTTAAATCCTTAATCAAAATGTTTCCATTATTTATACACCCTAGAAAGAACAAAGAATAGAAGCTTGTAAACCTTGTCTAGTTAAGCTGGTTTAGCCACTAATCACAAGGTCTTTTTCAGATTCCTTCACCTGCACCTACTCCTACAGCTGCACAGCTCTATTGACTGGGAGATGTGCTTAAGATAGAGCTGCGAGGTGAAGGGCTGCTCACAGGTTAGCTGTTAGCAACAGCAGTTCCCTCAGAGCCCCTCAGGGACCTGGTAGTCAGAAGGTGAAGGAACATGGAGAACTCGATAGGCATGCTGGTTATATATAACAAACTTGGATGCACTTTAAGGAATATGTGAATCTGCTATAAAGAGCTCTGGTCATGCGTTAGCCTGTGTGCCTGCATGCATGTACACCAGCCAAACAGAAAGGAAGTGGAGTGGGCAGCGTCAGGATTCATTTGAATGACTATGTACGCGTTAAATGTCTGCACCGTTTTGCAGGCCTGCAGTTGACAGAAAAACGAGTGAGATTTGTGCATTTCCTCACATCCTGAAGGTCCCGCTTTCTGTTGGAGCTCTGCCTAGCATGTCCCCACAAAGGAGTCTGCTGCCATGGCTCAGAAAACCCTGCTACGTGATCTAAAACCAATTTCACTGTTTGAATAAGTGAACACACATTTTCTTATCTTCATTTTGCAGTCCAAAAATCCAAGCCTAACTGGGAGAACGAGGTACCGTAAAAGGGGGATTTAATTTTGAAGGTAAGCAGTATCAGACAAAGGAACGGCTTCATGATTGTTCGTGAACTGGGATAAGCAAGTGTTTGGCCCACCTTGAAAAGGTGATTTCACTTGAGCCCTGAGTTTAATTGAGTCTCAAAGCACTGACCTGCTGTTGCTTTGTGTGCTGCCAGACTACATTTGCCCTGTACTGCTCTGAGAGCTTCAGCGAAAGCCGTTCTCTGGTAAGCTTTGCTTTATTTTCTTATCCATGAGGCTTTAATGATAGTTTTCTTTAACTTGCCAACATTATTTAAGCTCCAACGCATTTTTGTACATCAACTCTTAAAAACGCTTAAAATGCTTAAGCTTCCATTTGATGTATTTTTCATTCCATGTTGCCTTTGAACAAGAATGCATTCTTCATAGCACAACTTCAGTCTCCCCCTAAGATATAGCTGTGATATTAGTGACATCCTGTAGTGTTTTGTTTACCAAGGCCAGTGTGACAATGGCTGTGAGAGGCTTTTCAGCTGGCAGATTGAATTCCTTGTCTCAGTGAGATGTCTCGCAAGATTTTGATGTGAGAACATTGCCGTTCTTGTTGAATATGTCTCTTTATTGGAAGATATCAAAAGGATGTTGAAAAGATATGGAAAAAATAACAGAATGCATAAGTACTTTATATATGACTACATATCAAAACTTAAAGCAGAAGTTATACACCCCAGCATCAGCAGCGCATGTAAAGTTGGTGAAAGTTCTTCACTAGAAGATGGCATTGAACAGCCATGGAGAGCATTCAATGTTACTTGTGGGGGGTGTTTTCTTTGCCTTTTCTACTTGTACCAGTGATTCATATCATCAGCAGTGAGGGTGGGCACTTATCTGGTGAACTCAAAAACTCTGTACTAGACTGAGTGGCATAGCATACATAGGTCAGAGATTTGTCCTGTGTATAGATTTCCACTGAAAGACCAAACTGCTTTAGCTTAGCAATACCTTTATTTCAAATACACAGAATCTGTATTTAAAGTCCTGTCAAAACAGCTAAATCATTTCATTTTTCAATGTAAGTGTATTTAATAGAGTGCCTCAACAACCAAAGATAACCAGGTTTTTTCTGTATTTATTTATTTATTTATTTTTGCCTTTATTACATCTTCTGATCTTCTGATATTTCTCCACAGTCACGATTGGCCCCTCCCAGTCCTATCCATATGCTTGTGTTATTTACTTCCCAGTCCTGTCCATGTGCTTCTGTTTTGGTTTTCAGTCCATCCCCCTCTTGTTTCATGGCTCCACCCCTGATTGTTTTCACCTGTTTCCCACCTGTCCTCGTTGTCCTGGTTTGTACTTAAACCCCGCGTTTGCCCCTTGTGTTTGCTGGTCTTTGTTTGATCGTCTTTGATGTATTGTATTCTCTTGGTGCTTGGTTCTTGTTTGAGGTTTTGCGCTAATTGTGTCATGTCTGTCCCTCCTGCTCTCTGTATTGGCTGTTTGAACCTGGACCATGACCCTGGATTTGCCCATAATAAAAGTCGCTTATCTCAACGTATGCGTCCGCCTCCTTGCTCCACGTCATACACACCTCCGAAGCTCAGTCTTAGAAGTAGGATATATTTTCTGCTTCTCAAGATTCAGTAATCCAAAACACAATGATGTTGAGGTCTGGACACTGGGGTGCTCAGTCCAGAAGTGACTCCTTGACAGCTACACATCCTTTCAGACTCATAGTGTTGAGTTGTCTTCTCACAGATTTTTTCAGATCTGAAACTATCACAGTGAAGCTTGTTTTTTTCCTGTCTCGTAAAGATGTTTTAAAATGAAAGTTTTAAATGCTGCTTATCTGATGATGACAGTTTTTGGGGTCTACCAGGGTCTTGCACAGTTGCCTTTTGATCTTTTTGATTTTCAGTTTTGGGAAAGTCATGTTTTTTTTAACTTATTTTGACTTTTGAAATTTTATTGTGCTTAATTGCTGTTTTGGAAATTAAATAAATGGAAATTAAATTGCTGGAAATTAAATAAATGAAGGGTAACCTTTGACTTTTACACACCACTCTACATCACTACCAAATTACATCCCTACAGTAATTGACAGAGGAATACCCTTATATTTGTCACAGTTCTGGTGAACAGCATGGTTCTATATGGCAATAAACTTTTATCACATATTATCGCCATCCTAGGATTACAGGCATTAATTGTCCATTGCCATTACTGTTGTGAAATTTAGCAATTCAGTGATATAACATAGCTGGTTTTACTATCCAGTGAGGGATTCACACACCATAAAAATCTTTAAAAAATAGAAAAGTGAAATTTTGCATAGCCAGAAGTCTCTGGATTCAGTGCACAGAATAAACCATCTGAACACCTGGCTAATAATCGGGTTTAAGAGTCAAGGGGTGCCAGATGGTAAAAGTAAATCTTTACTGCTATTACACTCTAATGGGCATTTACTGACCCTCTAGTCTAAATGGAACAGCTAATATGTTCTCTGGGTTTCAGTAAATTGCTGTGCTATTAGAATTGTGGGCAACATTACCTCTAACGATAGATACAAATAGTCAGGCTAGGTCAAAGATTAAATGGTATGTTTTTAAGTTTTGGGAGTAATAGAGTGGTGGTCCTTTTTGCCCTTCATCCGGGATGTTTAACTCTAGTTCTGGAGGGCCAGTGTCCAGCACAGTTTGGGCAAATCCCACAAACACTTCCAATGAATGTGGCAAATAAGAGATAAACCAGGTGTGTTTGTGCTGCCCTCCAGCCCTCCAGCCCTCCAGGATGCTCTACACAATCTATACATGTCAATTCATTTATGTAAATCAAAATCTATACTTAAGTTAGAGTACTGTCATCATAGTTATCATTAAATTTAAAGCAAGTAAACATAAAAATAAAGAGAATTAATCCAGTAAGCCTAAATAGGATTACTCTAGTATTTACTTCATGTTCAAATTAAATCCTTATAGAAATAAAGTCCAACATTCAGGTATCACTGTGATCCAAAGTCAGTTAAGAAGTACCATATGTTAGCATTACAGAGTATTAACTACATCTTGGATTTCCCTAATGGATTTCCTACCATTACCATCTGGGCTGGCTTCTAACATTACCCAAAAATTTAATGTGCCACTTTGGCATTTTTTTGTTTTTAAACTAAAAGCTAAAAACTAATCCAGCTCAATATGCTAAAGTGGCTCTGGTCTATAGCAAAGGGCCCATTTCTCAACAAACCGGCACCTTTCTTGTAGACCAGTTTGTATACCTAACTCTCTACCAGAAAGCAAACCTTGTGCTAGAGCTTGTTTGTTTCCTTTAGATGTTCCCCAGCATTCTTTGCCAGACAATGGCAATATCTATTTTTTTTATAATATTCTAATCTACTTCTCCTTCTTATAATCCTTCCAAGTGGTGTTCAAAATATGTATGTGCCTAGTTAGTCAATAACGTTTTGTATTTTCTATTGTATGCATTTTTTAACTTCCCGTAGACCAAAAACATTGTGTCTCATGAAAGAGAACAAAAAAAAAAGCCTGCATAAATCTTGATAAAATTACTGCGGTCTTTGCTGATATGAATCATCAGCCCAAGGCTATTTTTAGCAACTGTTTTAGGAGTGATGAGTATCTAGTGATAGTGGTCTGAGGAGAGACAAATCACAAACTGGTGATAGGGTCCTGAGCTCACAAGGCTCATCAGTGTGCGAGGGCAATGAAGCAACAAATGCTGTACCATCTGGTCCAAACCAACAGAAGGGCTGCTGTAGCACAAGTCACAGAAACTTTTAACAATGGGTACAAGATGAATGTCTCATAACACAGTGCATCGCATGCTACTGCATATGGGGCTGCATAGCTGGTCAGAGTGCCCATGCTAACCCCTGTCCACCGTCACAAGCACACAAGCATCATAACTGGACCTTGGAACACTGGAAGAAGTTTGCCTGTTCCAATGAGGCCAATTTTGTTTTACATAATGTGGATGGCTGGGTATGTCTGTACTTTTTACCTGGAGAAGTTTATGTTTTTGTATTTAATGTCTTTATTGTGAAATGTCTCATCTGTGAGGCCTATCAAAGTGTCTGTGTATGCACAAAGTGTATGTATGCACATGTGTATGTAGTATATAGATGTATGAATGTATGCATGCATGGGCATATATGTGTATATATGTGTGTTTACATATATTCACTTATATGTACAGTCTTGTTTTCAAGTTTTTATATAACATTTTGTTTATTTATTTTTTATTGTTTTAGTTGAGTGACGCACACAAGAATTCATATGTACATTGTGCAAATGTCAATCAATTTGGCATGGACCACCTACCTAAACATGGTACTGGTACTCCCTGATGACAGTGGCCTCTTTCAGCAGAATAATTGCCCTGCTACACTGCACACATTGGTTGGGAATGGTTTGAGGATCTTGACGAAGAGTTCAAAGTGTTGCCCTGTCCTCCAAATCCCCCAGATTGCAATCTAATCAGGCAATAGGCATGTGATCATAATGTTTTATCTTATCAGCAAATATTCAGTATATAACAGTTCTTAAAAGTCAAACTGCTTCAGTTTTAGAAATGAATTCACTATGATCTAATTTTGCCTCAAAAAGTGTAGTTCCAGACAAAAATGTATTACAGAACGTTCATGCTGTAATAGCACTGTAAAAGTAGCTGACATTTTTTTCCACCTCTGCAACATACATAGTTTGTGGGTGAGTTCCTTAGAGAATGATTTAGTAAGGTAGTTTCTGGCTCTTGATAGAACTGTCACTGTCTTGCTCCTTCAGTCTCAATCAAGACTGAAAGCTTGTGCCGGATTCTGAAGTTTTGAGTTCTGAGGTTAGTGATCTAGTAATAATTGATAAACAATCGCTGATATAATCTTAGAGGGAATTGTAAAGTATCGAAAAACTGGAAGCCTATTAAAAGTTCACAATCCAATGTAAGAACTCTTAGTGAGCTTCTCAGTGAGAAACTGCTTATTCACTTATTCACAGAAAAAGCAAAATCATATGAAAGAGAATGAGTAAAAGAAAGGGGAAAGATAGCCTTTATGAGAAACATGCCAAAGATGTCTGTTCCTGCCAAAAGTAGTGTTGTGCTGCTGTAGTCGATGGTATCCTTGTGACAGTGCGATGTTCCATGGAGATGGAATCTTCGAGCCTTGATCACATGAGACAGATTGGAAAGATATTCAAACTGGCAGCACTTTATCATTTATGAACACCTCTGAATTTTGCATCTCATTCAGTATGTAGGGCTGAGAGATGAGAGGAAGAAAAATGGATTTACAGGGACCATTGTGTTGCTGTTATGAATGGGTGTTAAATAACCAGTGATTTTTCTGAGAATTGTGGCCCGTTCAAAGACATTGAACTAAATTCCGCAAAAGAATGATTGGACCATTGCAGTTTAGAGAAAGAGATGATGATGATGATGATGATAGTATTGGATTTACTATAAAGAAAGAAGCAGTGTGCTTTGGTCTTCTATCTTTCTGCTGCACCTCATTATATTGGATGTCGTTTTGCATCATTTTCTTACATAAAGATTGAATCATTACCTGTTTTTATTGTCAGTTCTAAGACATTAAGACAATGTAATCGTTGTTCCCAAACGATTGTTGCTGCAGTAACAACATCTTGTATCTTAGAAATGGTAACTATATATATATATATATATATATATATATACTATATAACAGAAAGATAAACATTCCTGACATACATTAATGTATCAAGCAGGGTGCAAATAATTTGAATAATTTAGAGACTTTATCCATTTGTTATACAAGTCGTTTTGACATATTTAGTATTCCTTTTTTTTTCATGCTACAAACTTCAAGTCTAAACAACATCACATTATCAGCAAAGGCCTTTAAAAAGCACAGAGATTGTGACTATTTTAAAATACAAATGTATGGCTCTTTACCTAAAAACACAATAAACCACATTGCTTTCCACAGGGCCATTGATGCCAAAACAGCAGAGATGCCTGAGAATCATATGTGGAGTTCCTTTGAATTATTGGACAGCAAGAAATATGCATGTTGCTAAGTAAGAGGTTATTATGGAGGCACAATAAGTTTGAATATGTACACATAGTGATACATAGAGAGGAACCTTCAGGGCCTTCTAAGCCTTCAGAAACAGCCTAATGATATCTGAACTAAAAAATACAATTACCTAAAAAAATATAAAACATTTGTATTTGATAGTATCAGGCTTGTATTTAAAGTATGCAAGTATTACAGTACTACCATTGTTTCATTGTTCAGCTTAGAAGTTAAGTTAACTTCTAAGTTAAGCAGAAAATTGACTAATCAAGAACAGTTTTTCATTGTGGAATGCAGCTAGATATTGCTAAGCAAGCTCTCCTATTGGTCAGGACAAGGGTCGGCAAAATATGTTTTTCTGGAGCTACATGCAACTTTTTTACTGCCCTGTTAGATTTTAAGGCAAAAAAAATGTCTTATGTGGTGAAATAAAGTTCCGATCATTCTAACACAGTTTAACAAGAAATTATCTTAAATGCTGGACTTAATTTATGCTGTATCTGCTAATTCACCAACCTTTTACCCTAAAGTTTGGCATGCAGACTGCTGGTCACCATAGCAATGCAGACAACCATCTCGCCTAGCTAGTAGCTAACGAAACTGAAAAGAGAAAAAGTAAGATGAACAGCGATAATTTGGAGACGAACAGACTTATTTGAATTCATAAGCACTCAGTTGGTGTCCAGATATGTTTAATCTGCAATGATCACCTATCAAACACCAAGTCACAAAGCTGAAGCCAGCTTCTCGTTTGCCAGTGGCATGTTTGAATTTTCCCATTCTACATTAAATGGTGCCTGAGATGCCAAAATGTAACTGCTAGACCACTTAATGTGGAATGGAAAATTCAAACAAGAAGCTGGAAAAAGCTGAAAATCTGACTTTAGCCTCGTGAAAAGGCAAATGTTGAGAGACATTTTCATTTGCAGGAAAGTTTCCTACTGGAGATGCGAGAAAAGCAGCTGTAGCTGACCTAAAGCTGAAAACAAAGCAAAGTAAGTCTGCGTTTTCATTAATATTATATTTTTACTCTATGCTAGTACATACTGAGACATGTATGGCCAAGATAGTAAAATGGACCCACAATGTCGTGGCTCCAAAGGTGGCTCTTCCTAGCATTTGGGGTGCCAACCCCTGGGCTAGGACATTTAGAGTGGAAGATAAATCCTAGCATATTAGATTATCAGCATAAATGCAAAGGGACAGAGGAATCGATCAATCAAATTTTGATTTAAATTGGATGGGACTAATTTCGTGAGAAGAAACATCGCTCTAGACCTTCTGGAAATCCTAGATAAGTCACTGTGAATACGAGTGTCACTGGGTTGTGAGAGATGGAAAGCTGTGGCAGTGGCATCTCTACTGAAAGGCTTCTCTGCTGAAAAAAGTCACTGTGAAATAGTTACAAGGTAAAAAAAAATATGATGATATGTCTGTTACAAACTTAAAGTAAAACATAGAATGTCTTTTAGAAGCTTTAAATGTCCCATGTAGAATGGCCAAAAACTGGAATTATTACTACTGTAGAGGCGAGTGTTTTTTTACTGTCATGTTTTGACCAAGTTTTGACATTTCTGGCCTGGATTGAAGACCTAGCTATAACAATGGAAGTTCACCACTGGTGCCCCTAGTCTCTGGGGAAGTCAACACTAAAATCTTGGAGCTCAGAGTCTCAAAGCTGCTTGTTGTGGTGAGTTCTGGCAGTGGTGTAGGAGGGGAACACTGGTGCTGCTGCCATTGCTTCTGACATCGCTGCCAGGGTGGCCATCTTTGCTTTTTTGAAACTGCAAAAGCTCCACTTCCCTCTCTATAGCTCAGCTAACTGAGCTCTAGGCCTTTGTGTCACCTTCACTGCTTCTTTCCATGATAAAAATGGTGAACTAGCCATATAAAAGTTAAAAAAGCAACAAACTAAAATGAAAATCATTATAATCATTAATCAAATGATTATTCTAATTTGTCACACCCTTAGTGTTTATGCTGTATTTGAATGCACTGCAATTGGTGTTATAGCAACGTCATGTGCAGCTGGGCTTCACTTATCAAGTAATTACTGGACATATTTTGTACTGCAGTGAACTAGATACAAAAATGATGGTTACTTATGAAACATGAATATATAAAATATACATATTTTTGTTTTAAAGGTTTGTTTTAAGATTTTGTAAATGTGTATGAGTATACAGAAATACCAACAAGTATTCAAACCCTGTAAAATACTAATTTTGGCCATTTATTTTAGTCCATTCATCACACAAAAACACTGAATATTTTCAAATGGTATATTAAAAATGACAAAACTAGAGGTTACCTGTTATGTGTTATACAGTAGAATTACTTACACTATATATTATACATATACTAAAGTATATACTTCATATAACATAACACACTTACACAACTTGCCCACATACCAGTACCATGTCTAACATTTAACCAAAACAAGTTTAATGTTAGGATATAAGCTGGTAGCAGGGAGTCCTTGCTTGTCAGACAAGCTCTCTATGTACTTCATGCTACTGTCAAAAACATTCATTCAACACCTTTGCAAGGTCAGATTTTGGTGGGCATTGCCAGAGAATGTTTTTAATGAAACATACTTTTCCACGATGTACTTTTTTTCTGGAACACTGGGGCTATGCTGATGGTAACTGCTTATGAAAGTGGCTCACCTGGGTATGTGAGCACGGTTCACCAACTGCTCATGTTACATTTGACAATTATGCACTGTCCCCCATATTGAAACTACAGTGCAGCGACACAAAGGTGTCTGTTATCAAAAGCTATTTATTTCAGCTGTGCTCCTTTTCACAATTATTCTATCACATGCACAGTCAATGATTCACCAACATACATTTCAATTCTGCAGCATAATAGTCATTTAATGGCATGATAATGGTCTCATGAGCTCTCCTCTCATGAGGCAGCCAAAGCATAAGCCTTACTGATAGTATACTCTCAGTTAAAAGTCAGTTAGTCCTCTGAGGTACTGTGCAAAAGTAAGAAACCACCCTTCATTTACTTTCCAGTCAAGATTACACAAAAACATCCACAACTAAATATAATATTATTTTTTCAGTATTAGTATGTTCTTTTGTTATAGCTCCTATTCCTTTTGTGAGACTTGCTTTCAGTTTTAGAAAGAGAGCTACACGGATGTTTTCCCACACCTCCAAAATTCAGAAGTTGGCTGCTCTTTTTTCTGCTTACCATCCAAGTTATCCCAAGCACATTTAATGATTTTGAGGTCTGGACTTTGAATGGTCAGTGCATTGTTATAAGAACACCAGCAGCTTCTTTGTTTGATTTGTTCATTTCCTTCTTGTTTCTGTTCATTTCCTTTTCTCAGTAATGACTTCTAATTTGTTACAACCCCTACACATCCTTTCAGACCGATAGCACTCAATGGCCTTCTCACAGTGGAAGGATGGACAGAAACACTTATGGGTTTTTTTTCAGATCTGAAGCAAAAGTGCAGCTTGATTGTTTCTTAATTCTCAAAGATGGAAGCTTTAAGTACAGTTTATCTGATCGTGCGAATTTTGGTGGTCTACCAGGCCTTGCACAGTTTTCAGGTGTGCCATTTATCTCCAGTTTTTCCATCTGTTGACTTTCACCTTTCTGATTCACTTGGATTATCTTATCTAATCTCCTCAGAAATCTGTTGAAAAATGTAAAAAAGGACTTACTTGCTGTTTTAACTGGAAATTAACCCCTTAAAATCTCATGCATTTTTATGTGCTAAGTCTTATTACTCAGGGACTATTCTTAAGTTATAGAGGTGTTTCATTAAATCTGCCTGAGGGCCCATTGCAATGTAAGGGGTTAAACAAAGGAACGGTGGTCTTCAGCTTTTGCCTTGTACTGTACACTGTAAAAACTGTTGTTTTGCCTTAAAATGAATGTTTGGGCTGTCTTACAATTTTAAATTAATTGAACTTAATGGAACTAGAGTCTGTGTTTTATACCCTATCAGCTTAGTATCTGAAGTTCCAATAATTCTTTTTTACAGCATATGTATATACCAGTATACAAACACCCTCACACACAGACACACACACACATACACCAACTAGGGGCAATTCAAATAGCAGTCTTGTTTTGCTGTCATTACGGAATGCAGAGTAACTGAGAGATAAAAAAAGGGAGAGAGAGAGAGAGAGAGAGAGAGAGCGGATGAGAAAGAAAGTGCAACAGATGATGGTGATGATGTTGACAATAGTGATAAGGACATGCAGTCTAGTCTTCACTCTGAGGAATAATGATGTGCTGTCAGAAAACGTCCTCCAGCAGCCTCACTGCAAAAACCTGTACTCCTCTCATTATGTCCTATCATGTTGTCCTCTATCTGAATGCACACACACACACAAGTAAATAAATAATAAAACAAATTAAAACATACATAAGATGTAAAGGTTAATATAATCAGGTTAAAATAAAATGAGGAAGAGAAGATAAAAATAATTTTAAAATACTAATAAACAATTGTATTAAAATAATAAACGTTAATAAAACAATAATAGTTAAAATAAAAATAAGAATATGAATAATGATGGAAAAAATAACAATAAAATAATGAGAATAACTTAAAAATGGTAAAAAAATCAGGTAAAACAGTTGCAGGCAGTGTGGAGGTGGTTAGAGAGTAGAAGTTGAAAATGACCAAGTGAGCTGAGCTTTAATGTGTCCTGTATTAAGTTCCAGCTCACTGGTGCTGTAACTAAAAACAGATTTCCCCAGTTCAGTAAAAACCCTTGGTACCTGGCATGTGATACAGCCACTGGATCGAGTCTGATAAATACCATTATTTACAGATATCATGGAAGTAATATATTCTGGCAAATGGCCAGAGAGCATTTTATAAACGAAAATAAACCAGTTTGTTTCTCATCATGTAGTTAGTGAGGGCCAACCAACTTTCTCATACAGTCTGCAGTGATGAGTGTTATAAGGGTCTCCAGTGATAAACCTTAGTGCACAGTGATAGACTGAGTCCAGTGGTTTGAGGGAGCTGGCAGATGCTTGTTTGTAAATGACATCACTGTAGTCCATGACAGATAGTAAGGTTGCCTCAACAATTCTTTTTCTAGCATACACAGGGAAACAGGATTTATTTCTATATAGGTAACCGAGCTTCTGCCTACATTTGCTAACCAGTTTATTAATATGGGGTATAAAAGTGAGTTTATCATTCAGTCATATGCCAAGGTATTTACAACCCCTGGCAAAAAGTATGGAATCACCAGTCTGGGATGAGCTCCATTCAGACATTTTATTCTGTAGAACAAACTCAGATCAAAAACATGATGCAATAATGAGGTCATTCCAAAGTGCAACTTGTTGGCTTTCAGAAACACTAAAAGAAATAAAAAAAAAACATTGTGGAAACAAAGTAAATGTTACTTTTATTGAGCAAGCACGGGGAAAAAAATATGGAATCACTCAATTCTGAGGAAAAAAATATGGAATCATGAAAAACAGATAAACAAAAGAACATTTAAAATACATCACTAGTATTTAGTTGCACCACCTTTGGCTTTTATAATGGCTTGCAGTCTCTGAGGCATGGACTTCATGAGTGACAAACAGTATTCTTCATCAATTTGGTGCCAACTCTCTTTGATAGCAGTTGCCAGATCAGCTTTGCAGGTCGGAGCCTTCTTGTGGACCATTTTTTTCCATTTCCACCACAGGTTTTCAATTGGGTTGAGATCTGGACTATTTGCAGGCCATGACATCGACTGAATGTGTCGTTCTCCAAGGAATGCCTTCACTGTTTTTGCCCTATGGCACGATGCATTGTCATCTTGGAAAATTATTTCATCATCTCCAAACATCTGTTCAATTGAAGGGATGAGAAAACTGTCCAAAATGTCAATGTAAACTTGTGCATTGATAGAAGAATTAATGACCTTATTATTGCATCATGTTTTTGATCTGAGTTTGTTCTACAGAATAAAATGTCTGAATGAGTGCTCATCCCAGACTGGTGATTCCATACTTTTTGCCAGGGGTTGTATACTCTGTGACTTTCTCAATGTTGGATCCTGTCAGGGTAGTGATATTTACAGAATTCAAATCTGTATTAGTTGATCTGGAAAATAGCATGAATTTAGTTTTCTTAGTATTTAAAACCAGTTTGTGTTTACGCAAAGCAACCTGTACAGCATTAAATGAGCATTGCAGTTTTCTTATTGCAGTATAAACAGAGTTAGCTGAACAGTATAAAACTGTGTCATCCACATACAGGTGTACTTTGCAGTCTAATGTAGATGCAGCAAGTTTATTAACATATATATTGAATAGAACTGGGCCCAAAATTGAACCTTGTGGTATATCAACTCTAACTCCCAATTTTAGTCAGTATTTTTTAAAAATGTGACCAGCTCCAGCAAAATGTGTTAAAAACTCCAGATTTCCTTCTGATCAGACATCAGCTGATCATCAACTATAACACTGGTTGGAAGGGTAGAGAAATTGTTTTTAAAGGATTTTACAGTTTCCAGAAGATCTGTGTGTTTGTAGAGCCAGTATTCAGGCTGAGATAATAATCTGATTTGGCCTTTCTAACTCCAGAGGTACACCTGTTTCTCAGTTGTCTGAATGTGAGCTAGTGGTCTCTCTCTCTCTCTCTCTCTCTCTCTCTCTCTCTCTCTCTCTCTCTCTCTCTCTCTCTCTCTCTCCCATGCGTCTAGCAGTAGACCAAGCTTTATTTCTGGCTTTAAACAATGAGGAAACCTCACTAGTGCATTTGTGCATTTGTATGAAATGCACTGTGTATCGGACAGAGTGGTCAGCAACACTGGAGTTCCACAAGGTACTGTCCTCTCTCCCTTCCTCTTCACCCTCTACACCACGGACTTCAGCTACTGCACAGAGACTTGCCACCTTCAGTTTTTTGATGACTCTGCAATAGTTGGATGTATCAGCAAGGGTGATGAGGATGAGTACGGGGTGACGGTGAAGGACTTTGTCGCATGGTGCGAGCAGAACCACCTGCAGCTCAATGTAACAAAGACAAAGGAACTGGTGGTGGACCTGAAGAGGGACAAGGCACTGGTGACCCCTGTGACCCATCAGGGGGGTCAGTGTGGACACTGTGGAGGATTACAAATATCTGGGTATGTATATTGACAATAAACTGCCGGACTATGCTCAGGATCTTCTATGAGTCTGTGGTGGCGAGTGCTATCCTCTATGCTGTTGCATGCTGGGGAAGCAGGCTGAGGGTGGTAGATGCCAACAGACTCAACAAACTGATCTGCAAGGCCGGTGATGTTGTGGGTGTGGAGCTGGACTCGTTGACGGCAGTGTCGGAGAGGAGGACGCTGTCTAAGCTGCTGGCCATTATGGACAATTGCTCCCACCCACTCTACGACACAGTGATGAGACAAAGGAGCTCATTCAGTGCAAGACTCATTCTACTGAAATGCACCACAAAGCGCCACAGGAGGTCATTCTTACCTGTGGCCATCAAACTCTACAACATCTCCCTCAGTGTGTGATTCACAAAGCATGGTTCATCTGTGCAAAACTCAATACCAAACTGTTCATATGTGTAATAATAATAATTCTGTGCAATAACTAATATTATCACAGTCACTACCACTTTACTGTATTCATAAGAACTTAAATCTCGTGTACATATTGCAAATTTCTCTTTATCTTTGTTTTAAAGTATTAAAGTGTTTATTCTTTTACATAAATGTTTGCAACTGTAACAACTGCAATTTCCGTCTAGAAACAATAAAGGATTCGGATTCTGATTGATTCTGATTCTAATTAGCGTACCAAGGATTAGCGTACCTTCATCTGTCTCTTATTCTTTGCTTTTTGTGGGGGAGCATTTTTGTTTACCACCGTTAGAAATTAGTTGCTAAAGTGGTTTACTGCCAAGTCAACATCTGGAATTTCTAGTGTAAGGTGGATTTCACTCATTGCTAAGTCAGATAGAAAAGCGTGTTCGCTAAAATGTTTAAAATTTCTTCTAACCACCATCCGAGTGCCTGTTTTGTTTTTTGTTTCTAATGCATCCAATGGGACAGTGGTCACTAATACCAAGGTCAAAGACTGCTGAGACAACAATTCTGTCCATTTTGTTGGGCAGAATTAAGTCTAGCAGGGTAGATTTGGTGGGATCCTTCAGATTTGGGTAAGTTGATTCCATGATGAATTGTGTAAGGGGAAGATTTCCACATATTTCCTTTAAGTAATCACATGCATTAGAAAGCCAGTTAATATTAAAATCCCAGAGGACGGTTTCAGCCGCAGTATAAAAGAGTGACTATTTCATCAAGAGCAGAAGATGGAGCAGAGGGAGGCCTGTACATCCCAGCTAAAGTAAAGAGTTATTTTTCCCAAGGGACACTTTCAGAGCTATGAACTCTTGTTTGTATAGTTACTCTTACATAAATAGCTACTCTGCCTCCTCTTGATTCTCTGTCTATTCTATAAAGGTTACAATCATTTAAAGCCACATCTTCATCACTTACAGATTGTCTAAGCCAAGTCTCTGTTAGGATTAAAATATCTGGATCAGTTCATCCATTTTATCCTTCTGGAGTAGGTTTCTAATGTTAAGATGAATTATGCCTAAACCTTTTCTGTTTTTAAAACTCTCAAGATCTGTTACAGCATTTACTACAGGGATTTCTCATGAGTGTAAAGTAACTGGAGTTGTATCAATAAAAATCAGATTTTCTGGATTAATAAAACCATTCAAATTTTTCACTTCTCTGTTATTTCTTTTTGATGACGAGCTGTTCCTGGGTTTTCTACCCAAAACTACAGAGATATTTGTGTTTGAGTTTGAGGTATGTAATAGTCATCTTGAGTTAAACACATATATAAGTAAAATATATTGTGGCCTAAAATCTGTGAACCCAGCCTATTGGGATGAATCCCATCAACTCTGTAAAAAGAAGGGTGGTTTCAGAAAAGGTTAAAATTGTCAATAAAAGTCAAGTTTTTGCAGAGGAAGTTTTTTTAGAGCCAAGTATTTCAATAAAACAAAGGCAATTTTATTGCAGAAATATGTGTAAAATGGTTAAAAAATAATGCTACCACTCTATAAACTGTTTATTTGAAAGCTATAAAAAATAATAATGGAGTAAGCTACACAACATTATATATATATATATATATATATATATATATATATACCTCATTTCAAATTACTATTAATTCATCAACAATTACAAAATGCTATTACTATCTAATAACTCTTCTTTAATGTTCATCAAAAATGTCAAAATTTTGGAAAATAAAAACATCTTAAAATATCCTCAATTGACCAGCTTGTGATATTTCAATGAATTTTATTAAGTAAAGTAACAGCTATTATTGATATGATAAATCCAAACTTTTGAAGGGTAGATCTCCTCCAATGCCAGAGTGGGTAATCAGGAGAGTCGGGACAGCTGTTTTGACATGTTATTAAGAGCTAATGTATAAATTCACAAATATTAGCACAATAATTTTCAGACAAGATGCAAATACTTCATCCAAGTGTATCTCTTGTAATTTAAGGGTTAAACCAGTGGCTCCCACCTCAAGTAGTGCAACCCAGATTTGTTTGACTGTGAGTCACATAGAGTCAATAGAGATTATATGAAGCTGAAGTTAGCTTCTTATTCCCATTTTCCATTCCACCTTAAATGATATAGCAATTCAGACACATTCAGACTCATGAAAGTGTGCTATTGTATAATTTCTGCGCTATTTGTAGTGGAATGGAAATTAGGATAAGAGGCTAACATCAGCTTCAAGAGATTAGCTCAAATTCAGGGTGATGGTGTAAATCTGGTTCTGACTGACATAACAGGTAGTGCTCTACATAATTCATTACCTTTTTTGCCATACTGATGTAGCAATTTTCATATGTGAATCATTGGAATCAAAGTTGGACAGTAGTGGCAAAAACTGCAAAAACACCAAGGTGGCACTGAAAAGACAAGAAAAGCTAATTAGGAAAGGACGAGGACATATCTGAGCAGGTCACTCACTTAGCATTAGTTGCATATTGACTGTCATTATTATGTCACATTTAAGATGAATGCTCATGCTTGTGCTAGCTAGCAGCATTGGTTACCTCATTATAGCATATAACGGATAAATAAGAGTAAGGAATGAAGATGAATATACACTTTAGAGAAAGTTATTTTACAAGAAAGCTATGCATTGTGTGTGTGTGTGTGTGTGTGTGTGTGTGTATGTTTGTAGAGTTTGGGGCGAGTTGATCCACATCTACAACTCCTGTTCTGGAAACAAGTCCCGCTCCAGCCCTAGACTCCGCAAGAATTTCTCTGCTTGTTTTCGAAGAGGTGCCAGTGAGAAATAATTAATACTGAACAACACAATGTCTTTGTTGTCAACATCAATAACAGCTTCTTCTAAGAGTTAATCATAAGCGTTATGTGCTACTGTTACATAGCCAGATACTACTATATGGTTTTTGACCACTTTGGTTGTGTGAAAGGTCAGCAGGCACACAGTAAATTGAGGAATATTAAATGAGCGCATACATTGGAGACAAGTGTGCACAGTTACCATGGAGACCAATTTAAAAGTGTTAATGGACATTAATTAGCACTGGTATTTACCACTAAGTATTTACTGTCATTTTCTGTCATGTACGTTTCATAGGCTCAAGCTGTTCTAATTTGTTTAGACTGTATTTTGTTTGTTTATGTGTGTGTGTGTGTGTGTGTGTGTGTGTGTGTATGTTCTGTCAGGAGTTTATGAAATGTTTCATGGTGTCCCTGTTCCCTTTTTCCACCCGCAGGCGGCAGGAGGTTTAAAATGGGTTCATCATTCATTTCACATTATACAGCAATAATACATCAATGAATATTAATGAGGCTGGAAAATAGTTATTTCTGTCAGCCAAACTTGGGTGAAATGCCCAGAAGCCGATCATTAGCAGTGGTGCAATGAAATAGCCTAACTATATACACAGTAATTATTTATTGACTTGAGTATTGCATGGGGAGTCATTTCGAATAGATAATAACATCTGCAGAGCATTGAAGTTGATCGGTCTCCTTCTTTTTGCTGCACCTGAAGCTGAACAGAGCAGTTTGGTAATTATAAATGACCACTGTTACAACTGAAGAACCAATATGGTGTAGTATAGTTATGGTATAGTATATGTCTTACAGTTATAGAAGACAGTTTCCCACCGATTGTGGGAAAGTCTTGTAGTGTTGTAATGTTTATGTTTTATTCAGTTTTCATATAAAAGGAGAGAATGGTGACAGAGCATGGTAGCAGTGATAGACTTTACATTCACAAAAAAGAGACAAGAAGTCAAAGGCGAAATATATAACATGCTCCCATAAAATAGGTTTTGGAGCATTTCCACATGCAGGAACAAGACTTTCTTTAGAAAATCTAGCAGTGACTTTGTGATAATACAATTCTATCCAAACCCAGACTGTTAAATGTGAGTGTGCCTGGGTTGAGAATAATGCTGATCATTGGCTTTCTGCTTCTTCTGTTTAAAATAGTGGTAAGAAAGCTTACTGATATCTGGAGTAGATAAAGTAAAAAGATTCAAAACATCTGAGTGAGTAGTAAACGGGCACTAAATTATTCAGTAGGGATGTGCACAGGTAGTCAACAACATTCAAAGTGCCAGCAATTGAGCACTGAAATCATTATTCAGGTATTTTTTAGATCAACAAGTTTAGGTAATGGGAATTTTGAGTTTTAGCAGTACAGTAAAATGGGGTTAGTTTGCATTTGCTCATAAGTATGAATAATATATATATATATATATATATATATATATATATATATGTGCAGCTTTAGCATCAGTGAAAATATGTTTCTCTGATAAACTAACATTTTGGCACATCCTCTACATGTAAAACAAAAGCCCTCATGAGCAGTGACAACAGTGTGTACTGGTTAGCTGTACTTTTAACTCATAAGCTCACCTGAAGAAGTGGCTCCTGTTGCTCATCTAATACCAAAATCTACCCTCAACTGTTTTGTGCACCAGTGCTTTCACCTAAAAGGCAACCTAAACCCTTACATTCATTTTAGCTGATAGTTTGTTCTTTCATGTGGTTATAATGTCCAGCCAACGTCCAGTTTGGTAAACACATGCTCTTACGTTATTGCAGTGGTTAAGGCACTCAATACTCAAGGGGGCAAAAACAAACAAATTACAGCATCTGTCAATATAGGAGGAGTGTATGCTGGTTCTACTGTCATAAATAGTCAACAAATCCTTATTTTTGTAGTTTTTCCCCATAATTCGAACTTATTTGATGCTTTTCACATTGTATAAAGCTATCTTGAGGAAAAGACCAAAAGAAATGGTGCAAAATGACATTTAAATCTTGTTACATCAACATCTTGTTATTTCTTTGCACCTTATCCACATTCCCTCATGCTCAGAAATGAGTGCCTTGTCGGCGCTGCACTGTCCTCTCTGCCTACTGCATCTAATGTCTGTTTTAATGATCATATTTATTGTATTGTTTCTAGTGTAATGTTTGTGCACTTATGTCTGCACATTTGCACTTTGTACTATTTTGTCTATGGTGCACTGTGTTCCTGAAGGAACATGATTTTGCTCCACTGTGTACTTGTACATAGATGGAATGGTAATAAAAGCCTTTTGACTTGACTTGACTAGATCAACTTTATATATAAATATTTAAAAAATGTTTTTGCTGTAAAGTTATATTTTTGGAACTTTATTCTATTTTGACATCAATGATATTTATGTTTATATGAGCAATTTTACATTTACATTTACATTTACAGCATTTAGCAGACTCTCTTATCCAGAGCGACTTACAAGAAGTGAATAATTTCTGTGAGAAACTCTTGAGACTCATCAAACTGCTGGTATGCTAATATAGTTGGCTGGTGAAAGCTTGCTGGTGTACAAAACAGCTTGGCCAGGCTTGGCTATTGCTGAAGTGCCCTTTTCTGCAACACTCAGCATGTAGTTTGCACTTGCGTTGCATTGTGAATCACATCTTGACACGTTTTTGAATGCAATGACGCATGAAACTGTGTGTTTGTGTGAAGTATGTTTCTGGCCTTACAGATACTTTGTGAAATGCACACCTTACTATTCAGTATGAAATAAACTTAAACAAACATTTTATTAGTGTAGCAGTCTGGGCTCAAACACTGCTGATAACTTGCAAATGGGCAGAGCTAAACTGCTGTGGACTGAATAGTCCAATCTATTTTAATAAGAAACTGTGAATTCAAAACATGCTTTTGTAGTGTATTATCCATTTATATAGATTGTATGGTCTGCGGAGTGAATAACTTTAACAATGTTTGCATACTGCATCTAACTCTATTATTTAAAAAAAGGCAGGGAAATAACATTTTTGGTGATATAGGACCTATAACTGACCTAACAACACTTCCTGGAGTGTGGGATACAGCTATTTTACCCACATTTACAACAGAATTATTCAAAAATTGATGATTTTTAAAGTTACTTTAAGGAAGGTAGAGTTATTGCTGCCCAGAGAATCACCAGTTTTACATACAGCATAATTCTCAACTGTCAAATTTCTGAATGAATAAGGACATATATTCTATTTATTCCCATCAGCTTGAGGTGCTGAGGGCTGCTGAATGACAGGATGGCTCCTTATGGCTGCATCAGGATCACTCTGCATTCACACCACCCTCCGGTCACTGACTCTGAGCTAAACTCATTATGTAAAACACTGCATAGTACGCACACACCACGTCCTGCTGTCTAAACTCACATAGATGATGCATTTCATACTTTGAAGAGCCTATTTTAGGCTGACTGGCACTGCAGGCTTGCCACTGAGGACAGACCTGGGCTGCAGACATCTCCACTGACATTGACTCAGTCTGCCCCAAAACTACTGCTGTCACAGATCGGCTAGGAACAGGTACTACTGCTCACTAACTAACTCCACAGGGACATGGAAACAGTCTATAAACTCAATAAATACATGGTTGGGTCACATTTTATTTTGAAAGCCCCATTTAAATTACCTACAGAAAAAAATATCAAGTGCAAGTTAAGGCTAGTGTTAAATTAAGATTAGGATTAGATTTAAGGATACTTTTAATACATTGTATCCTCAACATTCATCTTATAGTTCAGTTGTATTTAATAGATATGTGTTTAATTTTTTTGTGTTATGTGCAAATTTTATTGTGGTCATTGTATGCAATTTTTTTATATAGCTAAGCAGCTAAGCAAAATATAATGGGCTAGAAGATACAACACCAAACAATATCAAACACTACCATACCAAACAGAGACCAGCAAGGGACCAGAGAAACTCAGGTTTTCAAATACAACAGGCAAACAAGATATAGGTGGTAAAAACATGTGAAAACAATCAAGGGCAGGGTCTGGAAACAAGGGGGCAGGACAGGGAAGACTCAAAAAACAAAAAGCCCATGGAAGACTGGGAGGGGACAATCGTGACAAATTGCACTTTTTAAAATGTCTTGCAAATGCAGTTCTGAATTGTCTTATCTTGGTGTTATATATATTTGTATCTATGTATCAACATTGATTCTTGTTTCAGGCTGAATTTTAGCCGAAGTGTTGTTTATATTCTAGCCACTTGCACTAGCTAGTGGACAATGAGGCATTTATGTAACTCAGACTGGATGAGAGTGTCTACTAATAATCGGAATAAAGGTACATGCAAATAAACTTATTATATTAATCATCATCATCAGCCTATAAATGACAATATCACAATACTAACAAAGTGATTTAATGCTGAGATAACCAGGTGACTTTACACTGAGTTGGCGTTGAAATTGTTTGGTATGAGCATTTTTGATCATTAGAGGACCAAATCACTTGTTCAATATGTCAAGACCTTGTGTTTGCCTAAGACCTGTGTCCACAGTGCTACTGTTTGATACCATATGAACCTCATTACAGCTTAAATTCAGATTTTCTCATTAAAACTCTATACAATAGCAGATCTTCTGCAGTTTAGAAACTAAAGTATATCAAAAGTTCTTGCTGGAGTTTGACATAACCTTAATTAGGTGCCCTTTTATAGAACAACCTTTGAGTATGCTGAGGTTATTTGTAGAACTTGCAGCTATTGCTTGTAATATATATAATATAAGGATTGGGTTATTGAGCTTTACTGTCCTTAGGGTACTACTTGTTTGTACTTCAGCTCAACAGTGTTATTATTCTGAAAATATGAACAAATAGCAGAGTAATTAGATCCAAGTTCAGCTTCTAAGTCAATAGGCTCTTTTTTTCCAACCAACAGAATGTTTAATTTAAAAAAAAAGAAAAACAGCAAGTGTTTAAATTCCTAATAATTTCTAAGTCTCCAAATACTTTAGCATTTTAAACATTATGACCTGTTAGATACAGTTTTACTATATTAAATTCTAAATATCCTGTATTTTCTAAAATTTGAGTTATAAGGTGAAGCTCCCATCAGGCAAGACTGGTTACATTAGTGCTACAACCATAGCACTATGTACTGGATATTGAAGTTACTCTAAAGGATGACATGTTTGCTGAGGGTAGAAGGAGGTCAAAGAGACCCCAATAAAAAATCCAAAGATCTTCATAAGTAGTCTCTTTCTGGGGTTTGGCTAATGGTTCAAGAATCATCGACTGGCTCAGTTAAATATACTCTCATGGAAAAAGCTAAACAGTTTTCTTGATGCCAGTCTGAAATAAATGCAAGGCACATTATCACATCAACTTGTTAGCATCAATGGATTTGTTACTGTAGATAGTTTGCATGTCATCCTTGAGAATCACATGTAACAAGCAAAATGTGCAATCATCACATCACTGTCGCTTCCTGTTACTCCAAAAAGATGCATAAGAAATGACTCTGACACGGCTCTAGTTAGCTTTATCACTCGTCTGCCAGTGGTGATTACACCCTACACTAGCCACATAGCTATTAGTGGATCATTTGTGAATGATTGGGATTTTTTCCCCTTTTTCCCAGTGTTTTCCCAGTGTTCAGTCTTTTTCCCAACCTCACATACATCGCACAAAATCAAATGTTAGACGGTTGACTGTATACACAAAAAAAGAGCTTAAATATGCAGTACTGAGCAAAAGTCAGAGACCACCCTTAGTTTGTTTACCTTAAGTTAGCCTTTTAGCACCAGGAAGAAAGAAAAAAAAGAAAACATATTAACAGAAAATTACACAAAAACCTCAACAACTAGAAATTTCAGAAATTTCAGGGATACTTTGTACACCTCCAAAGTGGAATTTTAGAGGTTGGTTGCATTTTCTGCTTTTCACAGTTCAAGTACAAGATACAACAAGCCTGATGGTTTTATTAATAAAAAAACATGTATTTTTCATTTCTCAGAAATCATTAGGCCTTTTCTGAAGGCCTAGAAGGCCCTGAGGGTTCCCCACTGGAATAGCAAACTAATGTCTGTAAACGTATGAGATTTTTAGTGAATTTGTGTTTACTGTGGCCCATTGACCACTGGGATAGGCTTCAGCAGCCCCCATGACCCAGAAGGAGAAGTGGCTTAGAAGATGTGTGTGTGTGTATGTGTGTGTTTATTTTGTATTATTCATGCATTCCTCCATAATTACTATTATATCTCAATTATGCATATATATTTTAAAATATTTTCCACTTGATTTGAATTTGAGACCAGTTTGGATTGTCATTATTTTAATACAGAAATGTGCACAACTAAATTTTTTACTTATTTTTCAAATATATGCTTGTGTTATGCAGTAGTGAATAAGAGTTAGCAATCAAGGTAATTATAGGGCAAAATAATGAGAGCATTTTAAATGATGCTCACACAGTGTCTCCACCTGCCATGACACATGGAGTGATGAGGGAAAGGTGAAGCATCAAGAGAAACTGAACAAAGCAAGAGAAGCAGTGACCTCACACTTCGCTTTCAATTGCATTGAGCTGCAGCATCAAGATGATAAATGTTACTAAGAGCATGGGAGAGATTGGTGGAGCCTTCATTCTGTGGAGTGCTCTTGCAGTGCAATAGGAAAATAGAGTGAGGTTTGTCTCCCAATCATTGTAGTTACTGAATTGGCAGCTTTAATCTCTTTTGCTCATTTAAATTTGTCCTTGGGATGGTTTTAAAGCTACATTTCATTTAGCACCTAGACGCTGAAAATCATTACTTTGTTAAATTATTCAAATCCAATTACATAATTACACATTTAATTACATAATTTGTACAATATATTCACAAAATAAATTTTACTTGAACAGGTGAGTCTCTGCACTTCTGACTTTTTCCATTTTCCTCAATAGCAAGTAATGACAAAAATGCTGTGGAAATGTATTTGGATGGTCCACTGTAGATTCTTTGTAAATGTTCAGTATATATTTAAGTAACATTCAACTGAATAGGCATTAAATGCCACTGAACTTGAAGTTGAATGTAAAGATAGTTCGCTGTAGATGCTTTGCAAATGTATGTGCTTGGTCACTATATAAGAGAACACATATTAGGCTACACTGACACTGAACAGTACAGGTTGCTGCAAATATTTTAAGCATGTTTGTTAGAAACTGTTAAGAGAAAATTACAAAAAAAGACAAAATACTTTAATTCAATTGTAACCAGATTTGTCTGGTTAACTAGCTAAGTTATCAATAAATCTACTAACTGCAATAAAATTACACAATTTACCTAATATTCAGCTATAGATTTAGACAAAAATCATATGAAGGGCTACATCTACCAGTCAATAAAACAGTGGAAGCCAACATTATAACTGTCACGATTGGCCACGATTGATTCTTCCCTGTCCTGCCTCCTTGTTTCTAGACTCCGCCCTTGATTGGTCCTCACCTGTTTCTTGTTAACCCTCTTGTTTACCACCTGTGTCTCGTTAACCTGTGCCTGTATTTAAGCCATGTGTTTTCCCCTGTGAGTTTGCTGGTCTTTGTATTGTAGGTATTATATTGATTGGTCTTATTTCTTCTCATCATTTGTTTCTTTTCATCATGTCTCTTCCCCGATCTCTCCGTGTAGGCTCTCTGACCCTGGACCGTTTTGACCTTGAGTATGGATTTGCCCCTAATAAATCTTGTTTCTCTCAGTGTATGCGTCTGTCTCATCATCGCTCCTCAGCAGTACAATCACTACTATAATGACTGGGGTTCAATCCCCACCTGGGTAAACACCGTACACTACACCAATAAGAGTCCTTGGGCAAGACTCCAAACACCACCTTCACCTACCTGTGTAAAATGATCAAACTGTAAGTCGCTCTGGATAAGAGCGTCTGCCAAATGCCATAAATGTAAATGTAAATAATGATTGTAAGTTATAATGAGCTAACATTAGCTAATTAGTTGTACATTACAACCAGAAAAATACAGTTTACAACATTATTTTTACTTTAAACGTAACAGTAGTAATTTGTCTCTATTTTACGGATGTTTACATACCAATCCCTGTCAGCTGATAACAAACAGTGGTGAGCCATGACTATTATATTTATTACATTATACTATTAGAGCTAGGCCTTCACTTCAGGCCATACATATCAAAACACACCTCTATGGTAATGCTAACTTCTGCTAGCATCCCTCAGGGATTCTGGTAGTTTGTTAGTGCTAAGTTAACAGCGATTAGTATGAAAATTTTAAACACAGACATTTGAAGTTTCTATAAGAGATATTTTACTTAAAACATGTGACAAACATATTAGCATGTATGTTACCATGTGGCAGTTTCACAAAGACTCTTTGAGCTGAGAGTTCTTGTATAGTGAGCTTTCATCACTGTTGCCCATTTCTAGCAACCATTGATTAGGCTGCTGCTCGTATTCACAGTTGGTGATGTATCTAAGACTTTTTCTTACAAAACTGGTCCCTCTTATTGGAAATCAAAACATGATTGGTTAATTCTTCTGATGTTTTGCAATTATGCTGGAAGTTGGACCTTCTTTTCAGCTCTTGAAATCCTTAGTTGTATTTACCTCATCTGTCAAAAATTACTCTTGAATGTCCAGTTTTCTGCTGGAATTAAACTAGTTTGCTTCAATCCAGAATTCAGGAACGAAACAAGAGTAGCACTGCAATACTTGCAGAGCTTAAATACAACTACAATTCAATTTGGAACTCATTTTATTTTCCCGAAAATTGTTAGGCCCTCTCAGTTCAGTTCCACTCTGATGACCAACCTTTTTGTAATGGAGCGAGGAGGCGGACGCATATGCAGAGATAAGCGAGATTTATTAAGGGCAAATCCAATATCAGGGTCGAGACAGTCCAGGGTCACAGAGCCAACACGGATTGCATGAGAGTTAGACATGGCGAGAAACACAAACAAATCCTAATCACCAAACAACAAACAAAGATTCAAACAGTTCTGCCAACATACATCAAACAAACAGCACGATCAAACGGACACCAGTACAACCAACATACATAAGGGTAACAAGGGACAGGTGCAAACACAGGAGGAGACAATCAAGGGTGGAGTCATGAAACGAGGGAGCAGGACTAGAAAACCAAAACAAATGCACATGGACAGGACTGGGAGGGGCCAATTGTGACACTTTTGACTGTGTTCTGGTATGTAAATTTACTCACTGAGTGGGTCGCTATTGTGACACAGTCACCAATTGAGTGGCTGGACAACAAACTACACAGTACCATTAAAATAACCTAAAAGAATGACCTAACAAGCTAAACTCAGCATTTGGGTAAAAAACAGCAACAATAGAGAACAGTATATTCATACTGTTCTCAAATATCTATGCTGCTCATGTAAATATTTGTTCTTAAAGACTTTTGCAAAGGTTTGGGTGCCTCTAGTCAAATGACACTATGGATGAACACACACTTATTCTATATTTCACGATATTATAATAATACATAAAATGCAAAAAAGCAAATAAACTTTACAATTTACAATTACATAGAAACTGTATTACACTTAATAGTGGGACTTTGATCTGTTATTAATAATGGCCATCCTAACTGCTTATTAGTAATGCCTTTCAAAACGTCTTCAGGATAAGCGAAGATGGCGTTTCTTTTTCTGCAGATTTATTTGTTGAAGAATCTCTTCCCTAAAACAGACCCAGGTCCCAGGATAGGAACCCATAACTGCAGTGATTTATTTCTTTAGATGGGAATGCCAACAAAAGAACACAGTGGAGCTGCAACTCAGCTAAAAACTGTTCCAGCCATTGAGGACTACTGTATATAGATATTTCTTGAGTGTAACTCAGGGGAGAGGCTGCCCAATGTCAATTAATTAATTTACTTGTAACCTTTATGGACTTTAATTTAGCACTAGGTTAGAGTTTCCTATTATAAGTTGTCTCACATTAACCTACCAGTCTCACAGGGTGGTTTCAGCTAAAACATTACTAATGGGTGTCAAGTCATTTGTTTAAAGCTCTGATAGCAGATGAACCAGGCGATAAGAGTGATTCTATTATAATAAAGTAATTACTGACTTTCTGATCTTTATCTTCTTTAAATATTATCATTTTCTTGTCATTTTATGTTGTTGTGGCTGTAGTAGACAGCTAATTAAAAATTGCTTTGCTTTCGAAAACAGTTTAATTAGACTGATGCATTTTGAAATGAATACACATTCACTGCTGGAGAGGGTCAAATACTGAGGAAAAAATGTTGTTTTGACTCTAAAGGAATGGACTATTTTTCCAGGTCCTAAAACAGAGACCTTAAACACAGCTGAAGTGTAGCTATGTGCTGTCATCATATTCAAGCCCTTCAATGTCTACAATTCTTTACCCAGTAATTTTTACTGAGTGAAGAGTGTCATGCAGTAAAATCACATTATTTAATGCACTGTAAAGGTACCATCTCTGTCAGTTCCTGTAGACCAAAGCATGGCATAGAACCATCAGAGTTACACCTACAAAGTTCAGGAATAAACAGAATTTATGAATCACGATGAAGGTAGTGTGAAAGAACCTGAAAGACTTGACATTGCTGAAAATCAACAACTGCTAAACTTAGATTTAGAGCAGTATGAAAGTCTAAGTGACCCATATGGGAATCCGTAACTATCCATAGAATCCATAGAATATATTACAGGAATAAATCTTAAGGTTCAAAATAACAAAACAATATGGCTGCAGAACCGACTGCTTGCAAAATAATGATCGACACCTCTCAGTCCAACATGTCCACACTAAACATATTTTAACATTATAATGAATACTTTTTTTTAGATCTACTTCTCATTGTGTTACAAATCCTACAAGGTAGCGTGAAAATGTGACATGCATAGCAAGAGTAACTAAGGGAGGTAAGACTTGTCAGAATATTGCAAATGGCCAGTTAAGTGCTTGGACCCCTGATAACTGAATTTTAAGCCTAGAGTTTTAAGACTTAAGCTTAATTATTAATCCAATGTTCCATTTTCAGTTTCTTTGCTCAGGTGATGTCCTCAATGAAACTGTTCAATAAAAGAGACTTAAAGTTGAATATCAAGTTTGGCTTAAATGCAGCAATATAATAATTTTGTTTCAAGAATCTCATTGATGGATTTATATTGTTTAGTGCTGGAACACTCTAACCCTCATGTTCTTGAAATATATTAAGTCTCTGACTTGAGAAATTATTCATATGCACACTGGCACTGCAGTATTTGATGCTCTATCTAGCCAGATGACGAATCTGGGCCTGCTGACTGTCAGTTATTCATTTTACCCTCAATTACCTGGGAAATAAATTCCAGCACCTTTAATGAGAAGGATGGAACCATCTGCTATGTCTGTCCCTCTCCAGCCCCTACTTATCCGCTTTGCATTTTTGCATCAGCCCCTACTGTTACACTGATTGCAAAGTGCTCATTTTGGCCTGGCATGTCTCCATGCTGTAGAGGAGAGAAGAGATTGCAACCTGTATTGGAACGTGTTGCACATGGGTGGTCTTTTTTTGTTGTTTGTTTTTGGCAGGAAGAGTGGGTAGGTATCTGCTTGATTGCTGCATTTCTTCCTAACATCAATTTATCATCCTAGATCACGTTATTCTTTTCATCACTTATGGTAATTTGGGGATCTGTATTAAATCATTGCTTTTATGTTATCACTCCTCAGCATTTTCTATGCATTTGACCTCCAGTCCATGAGAAAACAGCATTTTAGGTCACGAAAAATGAAGCTTTCGGAAAACACTTTTAAGGGTGGAGTGTTTTTGTGTGGTCAGGCAAGACATAGCTAAGTTGAAAACACTGACATCATACTAGTAACTTGCACATGTTTTTTCTTATATTAAGAATGTATCACAGCTAAGAGCTCAGGGTTTGCTCTAAAATATGACCATGGATGAGTTGTTTCTGTGTGCCTGGAGGGCTGATCACATGTTTTTGAAAGTGAATTTATCTACTTTATCATTTCATCACATCAAAGGTCCACACAAATAAATCTTCTTCATTTGAGACTATTCTATCTGCTATATCTGCAGTTAGCTCTGCCAATCTGATGACATATCCTACAGATCAGGTGAAATTAAAGAAAGCAGATAGGAAGTAAGAATCCTTCTAAGATTTGTACTTAACCATTGCATAATATGCATGCATGCTATGTTATTTTTGAGGCAGTTGGCATAAAATTTTATGACATGATATAATGATTTATTTTATAACATAATGGTATAATCAGTAAGCTAAGCTAGACTTACATTGTTTAGCAGCCAACAGCTTGAAACAGCTTTCATTAAGTTTCTAAAAGTTTGTGTACAAGTTCCATGATTAGCTGTATTGTTAGCTTTAGCATTACCTCTTCTGAAGGGGTAGTTTCCGTTGCTCAATTTCCCCCTTATTAGACATGAAAACCAACTGCTTTTGTATGTTCAGAGTTTCCATTGGTTTGGTTAATACAAACACAATTTCTAGGATATTTTTTATTTAAATTGGGATATATTCATACTGTTCTCAAATATCTATGCTGCTCATGTAAATATTTGTTCTTAAAGACTTTTGCAAAGGTTTAGGTCCCTCTTTTCAAATGACACTATGGATGAACACACACTTATTCTATATTTCCTGATATTATACTAATACATAAAATGTAAAAAAAGCAAATAAACTTAGCAATTACATAGAAACTGTATTACACTTAAATTTACAGAAAAATGCCATATTTAAGCATGTTCTCTGTTAGGATATTTTAGCTTATTTTATTTAGAAAATCAGCAAAACGTCAAGGGTGACCAAATTTTTGCATGCAATTTTGCAAAAACTTGGTTACATGAGTCTGCGACCATAAAAGCTCTTTAGTTTGCATTGTATTGCATGTGCTATTGTTGGTTACTGTGGTTTTAAAAATATGGCTTATGCAATCACAATGTATGCCAGAGGATACAAAAGTGCAAAATATAGCACATTGAAATCTCACACAAAAAAGCATAATTTTCTGAGTCATTTCCATTATATACACTTTCTATAATGCAACAAAACATTTATTCAGATGAAAATCATTCATTCTTAATCTACTAGAATATCCTTTTGCAAGCTATTACTTCCCCTGAATAGCTGCAGGTATCTCAATCAAGCTACACATTCATGTGCAATGCAAGAATGAGTTCAAATGAGGTTCATTTTGAGAGGTGTCTGTGCTGCTTGACAAGGTATGAAGCAAGTGCTGAAGCCCAGCTCAACTCCTCTACAAGCTGCAGTGTGAAAAATGATAGGTCAGAGCATCCCACAGCCACAGGGGGAAAATGTACGGCCACAGTGATCAATTATCACACTGTCTGACATGAGACAATTACTGGGCTCCTTAATTATGTAAGTGAATTAGCTATTGATCAGAGGTGAATCAGCAATGCAGCCACTGTCCAGGCCACCATGCAGCATGCACTTTTTGGATTCTCTAGATGGACTCTCCTAATCCAAAAACATTGCACCTGTGATGATGGTGCCTTGCAAAGAAATACAGTTCAGCAAGAGTTTAATGCAGTGCATTACATCATTACATCAAATATTTATTTTTATATATGAATACATTCATGTACATTTTTTATTTAACCCTTATTTCAACAAACTGAATTCCACTCAGATCAGACTTCCAAAATGACGCTGGAATTTGAAAGATAAAGTATAAATATGGCAGTACAGCATGATTATCCTGTCTTATGGTTGAGTAGGATGATCTGCATTTCTGACTGTCAGCAGATGTAAAATAGGCTGACAATAGCAGGACACTTTCATCTCTTAATAATGTCCATTTGCAGCTTTCATCTCACATCAGGAACAGTCAGCCTCCCTTGATATATAGGTCACAGTGGTCTATTAGTCACCTGTAGTAATGGAACAGGTTCCAATGTGATGTACACTTATATTTTAGCATTCAAGAAGCAGCATTTGTGAAGATAATGCCACCATAACTAGGACTGATAAGAATCTTGTTTGACATTCTCTGATATTTTGTTTGAGCTCTGCTTAAAGCTAAAGGTTCCTAAAGTGTTCCTGGCTTGGACATGTGAAAAGGAAAATTAATTTAGCACCTTTACGATGTATGCAGGTTCCATAGAAGACTAAGGCATTCTTTAGGGAGCCAAAAAGTGGTTCTTCTTTTCAATCACTCCATAGAACCTTTATTCGGCACCTTTACTTTAAAACTACACTACAGAGCACAAGTGAGAGACCACCATTCATTTATTTAATTTCCAGTCAAAATGGCCATTAAGTACCTGTTATTCATTTTTAGGGGATATAACGATTAATGAACTGGCCTGTTCAGAGTCCAGACCTCAATATTGTTGAATGTGTTTGGGATTATTGCATTTTGAGAAGCAGAAAATGCAACCAACTTCTAAGTCTTTAGAAGTGCCTAAAAACTTTAGACTTTAGGCACTTTCTAAAACTTTAGAAGTGCCTAAAAATATCCCTTCAGATTTCTTTAAAAAACTGAAACCAAATCTCCCAGAATGGAAAGTGATAAGGCTTTCATTGGTGGGTACATTAAATACTTGTACATTATATTTAATTGTTGAGGCTTCTGAGCAGTTTTAAAAAAAAAAAATGTCTTGCTCTTAACAGTGATGGTCTCTGTGTGTTTTACACTATACTGTATGTGAGTTTTTATATTCCAGTTTCAAGTTTATCATTCTAGATTTACATGCATGGATTTTGTGTTTTTAATTTGTTGCTCTGTTTGTAGGCTCAGTTTGAGTATTATTTATGTTAGAAATGACTTTTTGCATATGGTTATTTTGAGATCATTATTACTTTTTTCACTGCCACTACTTAAACCTACAGCAGCACATTTATGTGCTATTATGTACTATTTATGTGCACATTTATGTGCTGCTGCTGTTATTTAATGTCCTTAGAACCATATGACCAATCAGATTATATGCCAGAGGGTACAGAAGTACAGAATATGGTATTATGCAGTCAAATTGTGGCTAATTCCCATCATCTTTCTTTTATGCAACAAAATGAAATTAATCATTGTTGCTCTTCCAAAATTCCTTTATCCAAGCTCCCTTAAATAGCTGCAGCTATCTCAGTCAAACACCACATTCTTATGCAATACATGACTGAGTTCAAATGAGGATCATTCTGAAGGGTGCCAATGCTGCTTGACATGGTATGAAATAAATATTGAATTAATCAGTAAATTGGACATACTTGTGTTTTCAAAATTGAAATGGGTACAGGGGGATTATAAGTAATAAGGTAATGCTATTCTCAGTACTGAGAGATTTTTACTGATCAACATTCTACAAACTGGGCTTAAAGAAATACTTTAATATAAATACTGTTAGCTTGAACGTATCCCATTTAAATGATGGCATTGTGATTCAGTCTCTGTAACCCAAAGTTTGGGGGGTAATTTATTTACTAATGGAAGATTTGGCTACCGTCACATAGAACAGATTCTGCTGTAAGTGAGTGCAGCAATATGAAATAGAAAGCTACAGTGAAGAATTAGCACTTATGTTAAGGGAGAACCAAGGCATCAAACATCACGTCTACAGAAGTACTTACAGTGAGTCTCTTCCAAAATGCAATAAAATTCATAAAGACTTTAGTTGTCTAAAACGAATGTTTCTGTGGTTGTGTACATCAGTCCTCGCTCAGAAAAAAATGAATTTAAACATTTAAGCATTTTTCGGATTTCCACATTGGACCATTTGGTAAAAATAAATAAGTAATAATTCAACAGCTGAGACAGAAAACAAAGCCATTCTGGCCTGCAGGCATTTATATGTTTTAAACCAAAACTTTCACACAACTATCATAAAACAACTTCTCAGGCATCAGCCAGTGTATTCATAACCATTCCATGTAATCTTTTCTTAGAGTAAGACTTTAGAGGCAGTGAACTCTTCAGACATGTGGTTCCTATCACTACCACTGTGATCAGGAGCAGTCATGGGCTGGAGGTTAGGGAACCAGCCCTGTGACCAGATGGTCACTGGCTCAATCCCCTTGGCTGACAGTCCATGACTGAAGTACCCTTGAGCAAGGCACCTAACCCCCAACTGCTCCCTAGGACCCATGGATAGGGCTGCCCACTGCTCACTGCTCCCTAGAGTGTGTGTTCACTAGTATGCATGTGGATGTTTCACTGCATGGATCGGTTAAATGCAGAGGCCTAATTCCACAGTGTACGAACACAGTGGGCAAAATGATTCTAAATTCTAAACAGTTCTGACTCATTCAGTTTTTCTAGGAGCCGTTCACATCAAACTGCTCTGAATGACTATGTTTATATTTTAATGATATAATTTTGCAGAAATTCTGAAAAAATCCTCTATACATACACTGGTGCAAAATAAGGGAAAGGCAGGGGGTGGGGGGTCATGAGAGAATTTTTTGAGGGGGAGGGGGTTATTCCTGGAATGGTTGTCAAGTGAAGTACATATTTGAGTTGCAAACAATAACCCAAAACACAAAAGCCTGTCATTTCATTTAGTTGCAGTCAGTAACGACACCAGAGAAAGAAACACTAAGCTGCCTTAGAATCTTTTTCATCATGTCTTTACTGTAGGATGATGTTCATTGACTGATGTCATAATAGGTCTTCTTTTTCTTTTTAATTATCATCTTTTTTATTATTATTGGGGATATTTATGGCAACATCCAAATAGAAAAAACATGCTATTGTAATAGGCAACAAAAGTTAGTCTTTATACTGAATACGCATGATATTAGTCCTGTTGAAAATATATATTTTTTGTGTTATAATACTGACATATAAAATATTCCATATCAATATTATATTACATATCAATAATTGTGGGCAAAATTGTTCACACAGTTTTATGTTTGAATTGCCCTATATACACTTGAGGCCCCCGAAATTTGTCAGGTCAATTTGCTCCCTGACCCCCTCAGTATCTGGGCTTATTACCTGCCTTACAAGGTTTATTATTCAGTAATTACATGAGAAACAATGAAAACAGGTTGAGTTCTTCTAAATCTATAATAAGTATAAAATATATAAAAAAATATATAATTAGGTTAATTTTCTGGACACAGATTATGCATAACCTTAGCTGGTGAATCTCCATAAATGATCCCTTTTAGTTAAGGACTAGTTTTACTTCGATATAGAACTTCCCTTATGAATATCAAATACAACACAACATTTGGATTAGGTATTGGCTACAAGGACATACCAGCTCTGACCACTCCAAGGGACAAAGCAATCGAGTTCATTGTGCTACAGCAGATATGCTCTAGCCTTGATCTTACTGCATCTCATCATTTTACAGACTCATCATTTTACAGCCATCTTGACTTTTTCAAACTAGAGCATTTTCTAGAAGATACTTCAAAATCATGGAACAGTCCACATGGCCCAACATATAAAGCCATTAAACACTAATTAAGCAGCTCGTGCCTTTAGCTCGGCTACACCATGGCAATGAAGCACGCTCTAAAAACGTTGGCTTCTGATTCACCGAATCCCTTAATTTATTTTAGTTATAATGCAGTCAGTGCACAAGAATACTTGACATTTCATGGTTTATTATGCATGGATTTTGTGTTTTAAATTTATTGCGCTGTTTGTAGGCCTGGCTTGAGGTTTGCATCATTCTCAGCATGTTCACCACTAATAGAAATGAAGAATTCATATTGCAGCTCAGCTATGCAACATCATTAACTTATGCAATAATAACTACATCATTTAAACATTAAAGGAGTATTCGGTTCAAAATCTGCAATTTAATGTGTGACGCAATATCACGAAGATGTGGAAAATCAGCAATGATTCACTGAGCCCTTCATGGCTGGAAAATTATTTAGCAGTGGAAAAATACAGGACAACATAAACCACAATTTGAAATAAAGCACCTGAACTGAACTGCAATTACCAAGATGGTGACACAGGTGGTTTATTGCAGACTGAATGCTATTTAGTAGTATTTGTCAGATATAAAATTATCACTTTGATATTTTAAAAGCAGCATGAGCCGTCTCGAGGCCAACTAGTGAGAAGTGCAGGTGCACCAGTCATAAAAACTGCCAAATGCTAAAATGCATCAAGGCTGGCAGCTTCAAAAATGTGTGCAAAAAGAGATAAAGTGCACCTATAAAAAGAAACGGGTTATAAGTGAAATTTCACTGAGAGGAATTCAGGGAAATGTAAGCACTGCTAAACACCCCTAAAATATGGCCTTAAATATTAAACAATTACATACAGAACTGGATCAGAACCTCCGTGACCAACATGTTTATCAAATCTGCGTATAACAGCATAATAAAAATGAATGTTTTATGGCAGGACTTGAATCTAAATATAGATCTAAATACAATCGAATAAATCACGGTAAGATAATTGCATGTGATAAGGTTTCTTTTGTCTTGTTTACTTTATGCAGAGGTATTTATTTTCAATAAAAAACACAAACAGCCTCACAATTGTCAGTTGCCAGCTCTTATACATAGTAGGAACCATATTAAATGATGCATATCCATGTACTGGCCATCAAATCTGTTTCTTCTTACAAAGCCTGTTGCACCCCATAGTGCATTGTTCCTCATCATATCCCCATATACAGTGCTAGATATTTTCAAAATGCCTTTGTGAACACCGAGATAACATCAAAAGGCTTTCATGGTATTTTATGGCATGCAAAAATGTTGACACCCTGGGTCCAATTATACATTTTGTTAATTTTTTTTGTGTTAAATGAAGTTACCACCACCTCTGGAACAAATATGATGTATTCCTAAAAATCTTAATGCACTGTTATTATTTCTGTTCAGGACTTGGGAAAATAAACTGTGAAGTGTAGCATGTGCAAGTTTGAGCACCCTTTCACTTTACACTTAGTAAGACCCCTTTGGCTAAAATCACAATCTCCAGAAGTACTGTCATTCTTGCTTTATGAATGACCTGAAACTTGTGTTTCCTGAAGTAGTTAATAGTGAATTTTAGGTATGTTTTGGGTCTTTGTCATGTTGTAATAGCAAATTTCTTTTCTTCTACAGTTTTTACACTACTTTTTTTAGTAGAACCCTTTCTTCCACCTCTCCCCACAGCATTTCCTGTGCCACTGAGCATAAGAGCTCCACCCCATGCCTAACAGCTGACAAGGTGTTCTTTTCATCAAATGCTGTTCCTTTTTGTCTCCAAATAAGTTTTTTGATAATTGGAGCCAAAGAGTGCATTTTTTTCTTCAGACCACAGAATCCGATTTTATAATTACATATTAAGTTATACAATGAATTAGATTTACAACTTAACTTCTATATGAACAGTTTTAAGTGTGAACATTTTCTGTTTATTTTGATGTCACAAAATGACAAAATGCAAATAATGTTTTTTGCTGAACAAGGCTATATGTACAGGAATAACTTTTACTCTTCTACTTATAAACTCTTGCACTTAACACAAATGTGGCATTGGATGAAAATAGAATCCTCACTTCTGCTTGTTTTCAATGAGGTATGAGTTAGAAATATTATTGAGTCATGCTTTTGGTATTGCTGGTTATAAGCAAAACTTCTGAGGGCTATGAACCATTTTAGGTGTTTGATTAGCTGTCACTTAATTGCCACTCATATGCCTGTTTGGTTTGGAATAGCATACAACAAAAAACACTTTGAATAAATTAGCCAGCATTCATTAGGCCCACTGTAGTGGGAAACAGCACTCAGTTAACTGACAGTACTTTCTGTGTTTTTGGACAGAAACTCTTAATTTCTCAGCCAGCTCAGACTCTGAGGTGTTCTTATACAGATGTGCGAGCTGCTGAACCCCCAGAGAATAGAATAGAAGCCAAACCTAGAGGCTGGAGATGTTGGGTTCAGCCTTATTGATTTCCTGATGCAGGGTCATGTTCCCTTCACCTGCCTGTTGAACACCTGATAGAGTGGTAGTAATGTCATGACGACGGCTTTATCTTTCAGATGGACAGAGAGACTCATAGTTATTTGTCCATTATCATCAGCCCCTCTGATTATCTCAGGAATAGGGCTGTCATGATTATTTGATTAAAGGAGATTGTGTAAAGGAGATTAAAAAAGTTTGCTTGATTCAAAACTGAATCAGTTGAAATATACCTTTTCAGTAAGAAACAGAGCTTGAACAAGCCCACTTTCTTTTGCCACACAGTGTTTTATTTAGTATTTTTTGGCATTTTTTACATACGTTCTTTTGTAAGAGTTTTAAAGGCTTTATGGTTCATCCTTTTGGGGCATGTTCAAGTTTTGATGTAATTTATTCAAAAAAGATGACTTTCCTATCTTCTCCAGAGGCTGGTTCATCATTGCCAAATACTAGACCTCCAGTATTTATTATGTAAGGAAGCTCATTTCTGCCACATAGAGGAGAAAAAATATTGCCTTTTCTTTATTTCTGAACAAAGCTGAAGCACCCTGGTCAAATTATGTTTTGTCGATTTACTAAGAGAAAAAAATAACCCTCTACAGAGAACACGCTTCAATATCAAACTTTGCAAAGTTTTTTGCACAGTTTCCATTGTAACGCAGAGCGAGGAGGCGGACGCTTATGCAGAGATAAGGGACTTTTATTAAGGGAAAATCCAGGGTCATGGTCAGAACGGTCCAGCTCTCTTGTAAAGCTCTCCTGTGCTAATGAGTATCTTCAGTTACTGAGAACTGATGCTATTATTTTGTTGTTATACTTCTCTCTCTCCATGTTAAATGCGTTTGATTTCTTTTAAAATGGTCCTGTGTAATTATTAGTTTAATAAGTAGACTGTTGTAACTATGAAGCTTTTAGAATGTACCAAGCAAATTACTGGTGAAAGCCAAGTTTAGCTAATCTACTGAATGTGCTAATGAGTAAATCCATTTTGCCACTCCTTTTCTCAAAGCTCACACAGCTTTTTCAGTGCACATGGGAGCCTCGTTTCTTCATGTGTGCAACAGTCAGAATGGTCCAGGTTCAAATGGCCAAGACAAAGAGATCGGGGAACAGACATAATAAGAAACACAGGATAAACACAACAGAGAAACACACCAAACAAATCCAACAGCACATACATCAAACAACATCCCAAACAAAGACCAGCAACAATACAGGGGAAAACACAGGGCTAAATACAAGAAGGCTAACAAAGGATAACAGGTGGGAATAATCACAAAACAAGGGGTCGGACAGGGGATCAAAACAAAAAGCATGTGGACTAGACCAAAGCACAACACAAACACATGGACAGGACTGGGAGGTGCTAATCGTGACATCCATGGATTCGCTGATTTTAACATTATGGAAACCAATAAAATGTTATATATTAAATGTGCCATAACTTTTACATATTTCCTTTATGTATATTTCCAACATATTAAATTTAGCAAATAAACTGAAATTGTGCATTATAATATGCAGAAGCTTGTTCTCTGTTGAGAATGTATTCACTTATTTTCAATTAGAAAATAAACAAAATTTTATCAGGATTGCCTAAACTTTGGCATTTGACTTTATGTAAAAAAAAATAAAGCAAAACAATATCATAGTATCTTGAAATACAACTCGTTGATTCTCAAAATACTTAATGTCTCAAAATAATAGTTTTTTAGGGTTTTACAATTACAAAAAACAAATACTTCTCGAGTAATTATTTAATAATGTAATAACTTACAATTCTATGTCAAAATGTAAAACAAATATGAATTATTTTGAGTTATGAAATTGTTTATTTTCTACAGTCAGAAATAGAGAAGGAGAAAATTTAAATAAAAATATTTTTCCCTTTTCCCTGGTGGTAATGGAATTCCATAACTATCACCACTTATTAGCCACATAAAAGTTGCTTCCCTCTATCATCCCATACTTAAGGGTGAGTAGCTTTAAAAAAATAATAAAATCAGCCATCTACGAGGGAAGCTGACACACTCTCTGGCAGCCTGGAGTGCAATTTTCATTCCAATTCACCAGCTGCTCGATATTCCAATCATGAAAGCTGCAGTGTTTTGCCATATTGGAATGCAGTGTGTGACCCTTCTTAATCTACAATGGGATTAAGTGCTCGCTTTGCATAACTAAACAGCAGGGTCCCTTGAAACTGACACTTGTTAAGGACTGCTGGCTTGACAAATCAATAGCAACATCAAAGGCGACAGCTATCCATTCAGCAAGTTGAAAGAGAAAGTTCAGCAATCCTGACTTACTGTGGCAGGTTTTATAAGCAGATATTGACTATGAACTGCTATTACCAGAGCTGCCAAACCTGAGTTACTACTTTATACCTAATCAGCATTAAGTGTATTTGGATGATAATAATGCAGTTTTACAAGCCCAAAAAATGTTTTTGGATAAGTTTGACATGAGGAAGTGTGTTCCAGCTGGCAGATTGCTGCCTGCTGATGAGTTTCCACTCTGTTTCTGTATTCATACCCCTGAAAAGTTTCACTGTTGTAAGCAAATGATAGTAACCATCCATATAAAAGAGTGAATTCTAATTGTCCATATGAAGCCATTACAAAATACTTCATATATAAATATATGTTTATACACATCAGCTGTATTAATTTGGAAAGTTATTTTAAAGCACATCATGTTGTTCTTAGAATAATCTTTGACTGGTAGATTGTTTGACCTGAACTGTTAACAAAATACAATGCTTGGCAAAAGAATTGTTTATTGTTATTATTATTTATGATACAATACAGCAGTGATTAGCAAGTTCTGTTTGACCTACATTCAATTAAAAATGTTAAAAAACACAATAGTTTATCTTCTTATTAACTGCAATGTTTTTTTGTAAATTTTGATGCCTGAAGTATGTTCCAGATAAGTTGAGATAGCTTGTTTAATTCTGCCGCAATGCTGTTGTTCAGAATTTGGCTTCATATTGTTATGTTGAAATAAGTACGTCCCTGAAAAAGACAGCATCTAAAAGGCAACATGTTATTTCGAGATGTATTCAGCATTACTGGTGATTTCACAGAAGTACATGTTACCCACTAATACCCCTTTACTTCATGACAGACCCTGGCTTTTGAACTTTATGTTGGTAACAGTCTGGATGGTTTACTTCTTTGGCCCAGAGAAGACAATGTGTATCATTTACCTTAAATATTCTGAAAGGCTGACTGTCAGATTTCTGCATTTCCACTGTGATTTAGACCATTTCAAATAATCTTCACAGTAGAGAAGCTGGCAGCATTTCTGGACATTGTTCAATGACTTCCACTGTGCATGGTGCTGTCTAAACTAGCATGTGTGGATGCAGTGATGGACAGTGTTTACTGAGAAAGTTTTTTCAAAGTGTTCCCAAACCCATGTGGTTATATCCATCACAGAAACAGGCTGTTTTTTATACACTGCCATCTGAGGTATTGAAGGCCATGGGCATTCAGTTGTGATTTTCTGCCTTGACTTTTTGCACAGAGATTTTTCTGGATTCCTTGAAACATTTAATTATATTACACACTGTAGAAGGCGAAATACCTAAAATCCTTGTGATCTTTGGATAAGGAAAGTTTTTAAACTGCTGGATTTTTGCCAAAGTGATAATTTCCTTGCTCTTATATTTCTAGGCTTTTCCTGGATTTTTCTTTTCTATCAAAGCAAAATGACATCACCTGTTTTTTCACAGCCTTAAATTGCGTCTGTCTAAACTCTTTTGGAAAGTGTTGCAGGCATCAATTTCAGAATGAGTTTACAAAAAAAGCAAACAAAATAACAACAAAGCTGATATGAAAAAATATTTGTAAAACATGTTATTACTATTATTATTATTATTAGTAGTAGTAGTAGAAGTAGTCGTAGTAGTAATAATAATAATAATATTATTATTATTGAATTATTATATCACTGCTGTCTGAACAAAACCTTGTATCTCCAAAATGGTAACTTTACAGGAGATGAAACTACATTACTTTCAATGTAACTGAAGATTTTTTCCAAGTTATTTTTGGCCATTTATTTTGGTCCAACCTTCAAGAAATTTACACACAATATAAGGGTCAATACGAATGTTCAAATTATGTCAAAAACTGAAAATCGATAAAAATGGAGATATTACGTTTTTGTTCTAACAGTAATATACTGTTCTTTCTCAAATACAGGTCAAAGTAGAGTCACACATCTTTTACATCATAAACATGGTAGCATACAGAAAGATCTGGTTCTTCAAGGTGTTTTTTTGTACTGTGCCCAACTTGAATATGCATCACTCTGGCAACAGATTTGAACACATTAAAAGGATATTTCTAAAGTATCTGAGTGCATTGCTGTTGCGATGTTTGGTTTGATAGCGTCACACTGTCAACACAACATTAAACATCCTTTACTACCTGGTCTCTTGTGATTTATTACTTTATTCTGAAACACTGACAAGTTCCAGAACATGTTAACAGGCTATCATGGTATTTATCCAATCCTTTCATTATGTTCCTGAGCATTATAAGGTCTTCTATTTGAGCCCTGTATGTAAATAATAAAAGTCAAAGTCAAAGTCAAATAAAAAAAGAACACTTTTCATTTGAATGAAAAAGTAGACAGAGAAATGCATTAATAATTTGCTTGTCCTATTGCACAGGAACATCTGTTTTGCTTTATGCACTGAGATTGTGTGGGTCAGGGTTATTGGTGGCTGAAAGAGGAGTAGCGTGCAGGAAAATACAGCATGTAGGCTGCCAAGCTGTCTCTGCCTGCTGAATACTGATTTCCTCTTCACTGATGCTTCCACAAAAACAAGGTGTCACTTCATTTCCCTGCACAAATGCTGTACAACATGACAGGAGAGTTTATAAGAGCAGAGATGTAGATATGAGGTACTTTCACAACAGTAATCCTCCTTTTCTTAAATTTCACCCAGCAGAGAGGGAAATGGAGTGACCATGCCAAGACTCCTTTTCTAAAGTGCAAGAACAAAAGATTTGGACTGCTTCTCTTCTCTATCCCAGCTGTCAGAGTACGGACTGGTCTCCACAGCTCAAACATTCCACTGCACTAATGAGGAGGAAAGTAGAAAAGTAAATTTGTTCAATTTCAAAATTGTTTCTATCTTTATTTATTTATACACTGAGTTACAGTGGCTCCAAAAAGTATTTGAACATTTGTGCCCTACTCAAAACTGTAGTAAGTTCATTGTGTTGAGAATCAAAATGTCAAGCCAAGTGGCTTTTATTTTAAACAGTCCAAGACTATAATTTCTTTCTAGCAAATTATTCTTTCAAAAGGCAGCTGTTGTGTTTCAGATGATCATCTTTGGGCAGTTTCTACATTACATTACATTAACGGCATTTGGCTGACATTCTTATCCAGAGCGACTTACAATTTGATCATTTTACACAATTGGCCTGACTGCATGTCTTTTGGACTGTGGGAGGAAACCGGAGAACCCGGAGGAAACCCACACAGACACGGGGAGAACATGCAAACTCCACACAGAGAGGACCCCGGTCGCGGAATCGAACCCAGGCCTTCCTTGCTGTGAGGCGACAGCGCTACCCACCACTCCACCGTGCCGCGGTGTTCTTTACAGACTTCTGCAGGTTTACATTCAAATGCCTTAGTACAATTTTGATTTTATGATCCCATCAGTGAACACAGCCTCACTGACACCGTTGTAAGAAAAACAATCCGTGAGTAGGTGGTTCAAGGTGGGTTCATCCATTGGTCTTGTGTGATCTGTAAAATAATTTGTGGGAGGCATTGTGGATATAGCAGATAAACAGCCGGCAGGTTGCAGGCTCTTGCGGGTGGCTATTATGGCTTGCAAGGTAGGCTTGGACATGTACTGTCTGTCTGTGTAAGTCTAGAAGCTAGTGCACCGCACATTGGTAATTATAACAAATACACATAATGAAGCTATATGACCTCCACTAAGTAATTTTTAAATAAAATGTATGATTGTTGCCTTTGAAACACCAAATCAAATTCTGTTTTGTTGATTTTAAAAGTGAAAATTCCTTTAGAGAGAATATTTTTTGGTAAATTTTAGTGCAAAGTTTATATTTATATTACTGTTGAACATGTTGGAATAAAACATTAAATGTGCCATAACTTTTGTACAGGCTGAATTTCTATGTTTGGCAAATGACATGATGCTCTTTGTGTAGTTGCATGTGCTGTTTCTCACTATTGATTTTGCCTTCAACAAAAACAAAATAATAAAGTCTATTTACCAACATTTAAACATTTATTTTTGTGGTTGGTTGTGTAGAAGTGTGATGGGTCTTGAGGTTGAATCACCATGTTCTGTGGTCATGCTCTCCACCACTGGTGTGGATTAGAAAGGTTAAACATGAGCAGATTCAGACAAGGACTGTAGACAAAGTAAGCAGGTGAGAGTTGGCATGTAGATGAAATGGGCACTAGGCTTTGCAGCCTGGTGTGGGCAGGAATGACACTAGATTTTGTGGAAGCAAGCAGTCATGATAAGTATTTCAAGTGAGAAAGTGTAGGCATTATCAAGCCTATGCAGACCTTTACCACAGACTTTGACGTCTCCACCTTCCAGCTTTACAGTAGCGATATTGCAGTGTGTTTAGACTTCTTCTCCAGACTTTATGCACATAATGCTTGATGTTGTGCTAAAATACCTTTCCCTGAAATATATATATATATATATATATATATATATATATATATATATATATAATTCAATTAAACATTGAAGTACCAAGGGTTAAATGGTTACATTGAGTTTCCAGTTGAAAATACCATGCTACCCAGTGGGACTATGTTGTTGATAATTGAAACAAGGCAATTGAAAAATAATGAATCTGTCACTGTGTAAATATTAACTTTATTACAACATCATGCCCTTTTAATAGCACTCTCAATGTCTGGGTTTTAGAAATGAATTATGTTTAGGTTTTTGTTAATGTTTTGTAAAGCTCATTCAACAACTGTTACAAAAGAATGCATTTGCGGGCAGAGCATGGATAGGTCAATTATCGCTGTTGTGGGAATAAAACCTTTTTTTTTCAGTTTTTGACATAATTTGAAAATGCCTGCTGCACCATACATTGTACACTATATTGCCTACACTTTATAAGTATTCACTCACCCATCCAAATCATTGAATTCAAGTGTTCCCATCACTTCAATGGCCACAGGTGGATAAAACCAAGTACCTAGGCATGCAGACTGCTTCTACAAACATTTGTGAATGAAAGGATCGCTCTCAGGAGCTCAGTGAATTCCAGTGTGGCACTGTGATAGGATGCCACCTGTGCAACAAGTCCAGTCATGAAATTACCTCGCTACTAAATATTCCACAGTCAACTGTCAGTGGTATAACAAAGCGGAAGTGATTGGGAATGACAGCAACTCAGCTACAAAGTGGTCGGCCATGTAAAATGACAGAGCAGGGTCAGTGGATGCTGAGGCGCATAGTTTGCAGAGGTCGCCAACATTACGCAGAGTCAATCGCTGCAGACCTCCAAACTTCATGCGGCCTTAGCTCAAGATTAGCTCAAGAGCAGTACATAGAGAGCTTCATGGAATGGGTTTCCATGGCTGAGCAGCTATAAGGCTGTAAGGCCAAGCCATATACATTACTAAGCACAATGCAAAGCGTTGAATGCAGTGGTGTAAAGTGCCGTCACTGGACTCCTGAGCAGTGGAGATGTGTTCTCTGGATTGACGAATCATGTTTCTCCATCAATTCGATGGACAAGTCTGGGTTTGGTGGTTGCCAGGAGAACGATACTTATCTGACTGCATTGTGCCAAGTGTAAAGTTTGGTGGAGGGGGATAATGGTGTGGTGTTGTTTTTCAGGAGTTGGGCTCAGCCACTTAGTTCCAATGAAAGGAACTCTTAATGCTTCAACAGACCAAGAGATTTTGGTAAATTTCATGCTCCCAACTTTGTGGGAGCAGTTTGGGGATGGTCCCTTCCTGTTCCAACATGACTGCGCACCAATGCACAAAGCAAGGTCCATAAAGACATGGTTGAGCGAGTTTGGTGTCGTAGAACTTGACTGGCCTGCACAGAGCCCTGACCTCAACCTGACAGAAACACCTTTGGGATGAATTAGAGTGGAGACTGTAAGCCAGGCCTTCTCATCCAACATCAGTGTCTGACCTCACAAATGCATTTCTGGAAGAACGGTCAAAAATTCCCATAAACACTCCTATGCATTCCCAGAAGAGGTTAAGCTGTTATAGCTGCAAAGGGTGGGCTGACATCATATTAAGCCCTATGGATTAAGAATGGGCTCTCACTCAAGTTCATATGTTTCTGAAGGCACACGAGCGAATACTTTTGGAAGTATAGTGTATGTAAAATTCACGATAATGGGCCAAAAGAAATGGCCCAAAATGACTTGGAAAAAAGATCTAATACCAGTCTGGGTTGGACTCTGTGTCGTCCAATCCCAGCACATAACACTGTTCTTTTACTGATATATCAACTGAAACATATTCCCACTAGCTGTCATTAGTTAAGGTCAGGGTTAAGATTAAATGTATTTTAGATAATGAGGTGTAACAATCTGGTGGTGTTTTAGCATAGTAGAAGTCAGGTTTCATGTAGTAAACTGTGTGGTCAGGCCTGACTCTGTCTTCATGCTATCTTACCAGTTAATTAGCGGTTTAAAGATGTGCACTCTGGCATTAAAAGATAACACTGATCTATAGTTTCCAGGAATATTTTGGTTCATTTCACACTACCCCTTTAAAATGAATGTGAAAGGAAATGTGTTAGATGAGATTTCACTTGCTCTGCCACTGCCACATTGAAATGGATATCCACCACAGTTCTGTGTAAACAACAGACTGTTGAATGAAAGAAACCAGTTGTACCCATTTCATCAGCAAGGCATGCAAATGTTAGACCTACTGAAAAAAAGATAACTTTTTGGCTAAAATGAAAAATGCTAGAATAGATGTGCTTAGCAGTGGATAGCCTTGACATAAACATCTACATTCAATTTAAAGGCTGCTTTTCACAGGCATACATAAAAAGGTGATGCTGACATTGCATGTACAAGTATGCACTTCCGTGGCATGTCATTATGTAATGAAATATTAGCCTGGTGCAGAGCAAATAGCCTTGCAAGCAATTCTAACTGATAACAATCATAAATCAAAAGTCCTAGAGCCAGTACTTATGTCGTCGATTAACAAAATAGCCTACATTTATTTTTTTCAAATATAAATTGGTTCAAGATTCAGCTGAGTACTTTCAGTCTCTGTTAGCACCATTCGTGTTAGAATCCTTATATAGATTATTTAATGTGGATTGTTATATAATCATGAGGACAGCATAAATTCATCCATCTGTCTAATTCCTTCCTCCATCCATCAAGCTATCACCTATATAACAATCGTTTTCCTCCATCCATACATCCAATCCCTTACTTCATCCAGCTATTATATATCTAGCCATCCATCCATCTTTCTTCCCTACATCTAATCCCTTCCTCCATCATCCATCATGTGTCTTAACTGCAATTCTTTTTTTCTGTCTAGTCCTCCATCCAAACTTTAATCCATCCTTCCATACATTCAACCATCTTACATCCAATTTCTTTTTTCTATCCAAACTTTAATCCATCCTTTCATCCATCCATCCTTTCCACAACCCATTCCTCATGGATCTTATATCCAGTTTTTTTTCTGGCTAGCCCTCCATCCAATCCTTCATCCATCCATCTATCCATACATCCATACATTCAAACATCCAATACTCTAATCATCAATAATGTATCTTGATATTGATCTATCATCTACCTATGCATCCAATTCCTTCCTTCATATATTCCTCCATCCATCCATCCATCCATCCATCCATCCATCCATCCATCCATCATGTATTTTACATCCAACTCTTTTTTTTCTGGCTAGCACTCCATCCAGTCCTCCATCTATCCAACATCTATCTAGACATCCATCTATACCTCTACCCATGCATCCAATTCTTTCATTTATCCATCCATCCCTCCATCCATCCATCCATCCATCCATCCCTCCATCCATCCATCCATCCATCCATCCATCCATCCATCTAATCATTTCTTCCACTCATCCTTCATCTGTCTACGTATCCATATGTCCCTCTATGTGCTATTCAATGCCTTTCCTTTCCATCATCTATCTAGCCATCCAGCTATATCTCCAGCATGTAAATCCTTCCTCCATCTTTCCTTCTTCACCCAGGTTGTCAATACCTATATTAATCTATTCATCCATCTATCCGTTCTTTCATGTACCATTTCATCATACAGTATTTTCTCTAAGGCCAATTAATATATACCACAATATAATAATAAAAATAATCACATAAACCCACTTTTACAGCCCTGAATGTAACTTATAGTTATCTGTTTACATTTCTTTCATGACATATCCATTACCATGGCAACGTGTCCAATAGGTGAGGAGAGCTCTATCACAGTGTTTTGCTGCATGGCTCAGAGCACTTTTCATTAGCAAAAGGTGTTTATCCAGATGCATATGCTTCCACAGCATTAGGTGCTGAAACTCACACGTGCTTCCCATCTGCACATGGTGCAGCATTTGCATTGCTATTTTTTACTGTTTCTATCACTGGTTAAAGTGATGTTATTACTATTATGATTTTCTGTAATATAGCTTTAGCAATTGTCCTCTTTCACCTTGATGACTGTGTTGTGTATGTATTGCATTCTGTATCATTCTCCATATTGGCTTACAGGAGATTATTTCTGTTGCAAAAACACAGTACTGTATTTGAGATTTGGTTGATATGTGCTACAAGAATGACTGAGCTTTCATCTGAACCGCTGGTATGGCCTGTCACACCAATAAAGACACCTTATACGCCAGCTTCCACACATCACTGCTAGCACACACAGGGTCACACTAATCATACCCTATTTCATAGAGTAGAAGCTGCAAATGGCTTTTGCAACCAGTGAGAACAGCTCATCAACTATAAGAGATTCTAATAACTCTCCATTGCAATTTTCCCATCTATTCTCTATTGTTTCTGAAACAGAGACAATGAAATTACACATTTTCTTCATAAACACCAATTCACATGTTCAGTTTATTTTGTCAGCTGATTTCACTTGATGCTTAGGAAAGAAATGCGGCAATAATAGATTGAGAAACAATGGGACTCATAGTCTTTTACAGGGTTGCAATATTACAATTTAAAATCTTGCTGGCTAGTTTTCTTCTGACTACAGTAGACAAGGCAATTTATTGCTTGCTTGGCAACAGAGTTGCAACTAAATCTTGCATGGTAACTAAATCAAGTAATGCTCAAAATCTTCTCTATGCCTTTTCAAATTGTTTACTCAAATAATACTTATGTAAATGATGTAAGATGATTGGCATGCCTGTCAACAGGTTTGAAAAGATACCTTAGAAAAAAAAGCTTGCCTTGAATATTCCACCAACCTTGGCATGTGCGTGTTATTTCGAGGGAGCATATGTCTCTGTCTTGGTAGAAAATAAAATGACTAACTAAAACAAAAAAATCTTTGGCACCACTCAGCCTTCAGTGAAAATGACATATTAAAAAGCATCTGTCTCTGCAAGAGCCTTCCTCATTCCACATCTCATATTCCTTTTCATATTCATCTTTATTCAAAGCAGCCCTTCAGAACCAATGTCATCTTCAAGTATATGCACAGCAATCGTCCTGACATGCTGTAAGGTGAAAGATGGGTTTGCATGCTGCAGTGTGTAACCGTATCTGTGTCATTGTGATTGCATCATTGATTCTGTTTGTGCTTGGCTGAGTCAGGAGCTGGTGCTGTTCATCTGTATGGCTCTTATATGGTGTCAAACAAAAAGACCTGTAGTTCAGTATGCATGAACATTGTGCAGTTATCATTGATCAGTTTTGCCTCATTGTTTTTAAAACTCAGTTTTACATTATTTTAAGAATTAATGCCCGTTCTTCAAGTGGGTTATGCAAAGATTCCTTAGAAAATGCAGAGTTTTGTTTCAACCGGTAGAGTAGCCAGAATTTCATTTTAGAGGGGTTAGTTACAGGGTACCAGCTAAGAAGGCTCAGGGGGAGTTGAGGACCACCAACTAGCCTATATCAGTGTAGCTGCCATAAAAATGCAGTTTCAAACACAACACAATTGCTGCCCTCACATCTAACTGCCTAGTTGGATAGATTACCATGACAGAGACCGGTTAAGTCCTACCGATTACAGTATTAGGTGCAGATGTCTAGGGTGGAAGACAACAATTTCTTGTCCTTTTTTACCCAATGCTGAACTCTTCTTTACCATGTTCAACTCGCTAGCTAAGTAAGTAGTAGCCAATACTATGAACTAGCACACCTAGCATACTTGCAATCTGCAGAATCACATTAGCAGGGTATACAGATCCAAGGCCTTCAGAAGAATCTGAACAGTCAGATCAACTACAGTCAGATCAACAGGATCAGACTTAGGCACTCCTCGTATAATGGGTTTTCCTCTACAATGGAAAACATGTTTATGGTGCTTTATTAGTGAAAGCACAATACATATCACCAAAAAGGTTCTTTTTCTGGTACTATGTAGAATCATTTTTTCCAAGAGTGTATAATTAAATGGTTGACCAGAGACTCCTATAAGCCTGGATAAACTGATGAACTCCTTAAAATCCCAAGCTTGTTACATGCTAAAGCTTATTATTCAGTAACTGCAGGTACTTCAATGCAGACTGGTTGAGCTATTCTTTGGCTATAGAAGTGTATAAAAAACATTGGGCCCTGCCAGTGGGCCATGGACATTTAAAGGGTTAATAGTCTTGGTTTAATAAAGTCCATAAAAAGGAGTTTTGGAGCATAGTTCCAGCTCCTAATACCAGTGAGATGAAGAAATCCTCTTACACATGAAAAAATTACATCAAAGCAAAAGGTAATTATTCTTTTTACTGGTATGAACAAAGCATCATTATTTAATAATCCCTTTGATGAATGTTAAATGTACTCAGCTTTATTTTAATGGGCTTTAATAAGAGAAAAGCTGGTTTCTTAAAAGACTTTTGCACTGTGATGTCTGTGAATTTGACAGTTGCAGTACTAATGCAGATGTTTTCTTTTTGTTGATTTTTGACAACACAAAAAAAGAGAAAAACAATAATTTGTGTTCCTATGGCCCCAGTTACCAAAACATCAGTTACCGATGTTTATTTTATGGCAATATTTTATTAGTAGTCAGTGTTGTTGCCAATAGGCTGAACTTGCAAAAAATTGTCATAAATCTTGTTGGCTTTACCTTATTCTTGATATGTCTAATATCTGAGATTTCAATGATGCAATCAAAGCCAAATTCTCAAATGTAGTGCAACTAAACACACTATCGCCTTTGAGTCTAGTGTAACAGGAAAGGTTAATACTGCCACTTCAATGTGCCTAAAAGGATAGAAAAATGTTTTATTGTTGTTGTTGTTCAAAATGTTTGACTGAAATGTTTTGCAAGTGCAAAACTGTTTTCAAGTCTAACAGTTAATCAGTTCATGCTACCAAATGCAACACTTGTTGGGAACCTCAGGCTGTTTTCTCAGGCAGAATGTTTTTGAGATCAAACCATGTAACTAAGAGTTCTTTAGAGTTTTTACACTCATATTGCAAATAGCCAAAAGTAGTACTTCTCATGGCTGGAGGGTAATACATCGTCTTTGAAGAACAGCTGCTGGCCTCACAAGAAAAGAAGGTAGGCAAATAAGTAAATGAATGAATGGAGGAGTTAATTAATTAGCACAGAAAATGCTAGATTAAAGTGCCTGCTTAAAAAGCCAGACTGTCATTTACTTTCTAAAGTCACAATATACTGAATGAATAAAACAAGAGCTTAAGGATTTACTCTATCTATCACAATTGGACCATTTATGCAGTACGCCACTTAACCTTTGGCCTCTTGCTGATACCATTAAGACATCATCCAGTCTCGTTTATTCATGAGGGAGCTTTATACTTTACTCATAAAAGCTCTGCAAATACAAATACACATGCTGATATACACACAAAGCCTTGCCTATATACGAATAACAGTGACTGGAAATTCAATCCAATGAGGAGTTGATGAGCTTCAGAATACGAATTCTTAAGTCCATTCCCTTAATAGATGAGATCCACTTACAAATAGGCACTTCAATATGAAGATGATTTTAACCTTCACAATCTCTTTTAAAAGCTGTAACAATGGCGTTGAAGATAAGAAGAATAGCGGAGGACACCTGCACAAACAAGGCACACCTGTGCAAAGTTAATTACATCACAGTCCCCCTGTGTCCTGACAACAAGTCCTCACGATGGATTAGATGTGCAAATAGGCATACTCATGAGGAAATATGCTTATGTGTGCATTATTCATGCATTTTTCTTTCCTGTCTTTCTTTAATTCATGAATTCCTTTTTTGTTTCTTTCTTTCCTTCCTTCCTTCCTTCCTTCCTTCCTTCCTTCCTATATAGATAATATGTCCCAGATACCCAAGCAGTTGTTCACTATACACTATATTGCTAAAAGTATATGCTTGTCTGTCTTCACATGCATATCTACTTGAGTGACTTCCAATGCTTAATCTATAGGGTTTAATATTATGTCAACCCACCCTTTGCAGCAAACTCAACCATGTCTCTATGGACCTTGCTTTGTGCATTGGTGCACAGCCATGTCGGAACAGGAAGGGGCCATCCCCAAACTGTTCCCACAAAGTTGGGAGCATGAAATTGTCTAAAATCTCTTGGTCTGCTGAAGCATTAAGAGTTCCCTTCACTGGAACTAAGGGGCTGAGCCCAACTCCTGAAAAACAACACCACACCATAATCTCCCCTCCACCAAACTTTACACTTGGCACAATACAGTAAGACAAGTACCGTTCTCCTGGCAACCACCAAAACCAGAGTTGTCCATCGTATTGCCAGATGGAGAAGTGTGATTCATCACTCCAGAGAACACGTCTCCACTGCTCTAGAGTCCAGTGGCGGCGCTTTATGACACTGCATTCAACGCTTTGCATTGTGCTTGGTGATGTAAGGCTTGGATGCAGGTGCTTGGCCATGGAAACCCATTTCAGTAAGCTATTATTATTTCCCTGAATGCTTTGTTCAGTAAAAAGTAAAAGTAGTAAAAAGAATAATTACTTTTTGCTCTGTGCACTTTGCACCTCAGCATCCACTGACCCTGCTCTGTCATTGTACATGGCCTACCACTTTGTGGCTGAGTTGCTGTCGTTCCACTTTGTTATAATACCATTGAGAGTTGACTGTGGAATATTTAGTAGCACGAAAATTTATCGACTGGACTTGCTCCATACGTGGCATCCTATCATGGTACCATGCTGGAATTAACTGAGCTCCTGAGAGCGACCCACTCTCACAAATGTTTGTAGAAGCAGTCTGCATGCCTAGGTGCTTGGTTTTATACCTGTGGCCATGGATGTGATTGGAACACCTGAATTAAATTATTTGGATGGTGAATACTTTTGGCAATATAGTGTATATACAGTGCCCTCCACACATATTGTCACCCTTGGAAAATAAGTGCAAGACAGGGTGTAAAAATCATTATTTCTTGCTGATCCTTTTGGATAATTCCAAATATTAACAGAAATGTAAACTTTATTTGATATACAATGATTCTAAAATCTGTCCAGCTGTCGAGTAAAAGTTTATATATATATATATATATATATATATATATATATATATATATATATATATATATGTATATATTTATATATATTTATTTATAGCACTATATAAATCTGTATGTGCCACAATTGCTATTCCTTTATTAATATTCCTAAACTTTATATTTTGTGCAGCCTCCCTTTGCAAAGATAGCAGCTCTGAGTCTTCTCCTGTGATGCTTAATGAGACTGGAGAACACATGGCAAGAGGTTTGAGACCATTCCTTTATATAGAATGTCTCCAGACTCCAAGGTCCACTCTTGTGGACTCCCTCTTCTGCTAATCCCCTAGGTTTTCGATTTGGTTTAGTTCAGGAGACTGGGGTGGCCATGGCAAACCTTGAATGTGTGATCAGTGATTCATTTTTGCGTTGGCCCAGTTTAAGCTCCCTGACTGAGGCAGTCATGGTTGAATTTATATCTGCTAGTACTTGATGGATTCCATGATATTGTGTATTCAAACCAGCTGTACAGGGCTTCTGAAAGAAAAACTGCCCCATGGCATTACAGATCCACAGATCCATGTCCTCTGGCACATACACACAGTGGGGAAGAGGTACTTTTCTGTATGACTATGTTTGTGTCTATGCCAAACCCACTTATGCTGGTTTTTGCCAAAAAGCTCTTCTCATAGACCATAGAACACAGTCCCTCCATAAGTTCCAGTAACACCAGGCAAACCGTAGGGGCAGCAGAGGCTTTTCCTGGCAGCCCTGCCAAACAACTTATGGCATCTAAGTGTAGTTTGGGAGACATTCTGACCCCAAGACATAAATTATGTCTGCAATTCCCCATCTGTGCTCCTTGGAGATTCTTTAGCCACTCAACCACCATACTCTGAATATTTTTATATACATTTATATATATATATATATATATATATATATATATATATATATATAACTGGCGACCTGTCCAGGGTGTATCCTGCCTTCCGGCCGAAAACTGCTGGGATAGGCTCCAGCACCCCCCTCGACCCTGACGGAGAAACGGGTTAGATAATGGATGGATGGATGGATGGATGGATGGATGGATGGATGGATATATATATATATATATATATACATACACACACATCACACTGTCTATAGACATACGTCCTCTTCCTGGCAGATTGTAGCCATTTCCTGATTTGTGTTGCTCAACCACCTTTTGTTACACATCACTGCTCTATTCTTTGATTTTTCTCATAGTGATGGATGACTGAGGGAATTCAGCCTGCGTCCCACCTCATATTTATACAGAAAGTCACATCCAATGATGTAAAGGATCCTAAATTCTCAAGTGAACTTAAACAACATAAAGTAGGAATAGCAATATATCTCAGTTAGACTTCACTCATAAGAATTTCTACAGTGCCAAAAATTGGTAGATTTGACAACAAATTTATTCCTTTATGAGATATATTTTCTTTCATTCACTGTGCTTCAAAAATGGTTAGATATTTCTTAATATTTTGAATGAAAGTTCAAAAGAATAAACAATAAAGAAAGTTTTCTGAAGCCTGTTTTGTTCATGTTCAAAAAGGGTGCCAATATTTAAGGACATATAAGATAAAGTGTGTCATATGCCAACATATTTATTTATTGTTTGTTTGTTTGGTTCTTTCTTTCTTTCTTTCTTTCTTTCTTTCTTTCTTTCTTTCTTTCTTTCTTTGCTGAATGACTGTGTGTACATAAAATTCTGACCTATGCCTAATTATGGAATATTTGTGACTTCTTTATTTCTTTCTATTTCTCTTTTTTTGGCTTCCTGCTCTTACATCAACAAACATTTATGGGCTGCTAAATGTCTTCGCATCAACAGCTGGGTATAGTCATGCTTGCATAACTTACTTACAAGGGTCATCCGATTCATTTTGCAAATTAATTGCTGGACCACTCAGTGGACTGAACAGAAATAGCCAGTGTCCCTAAATGACTCAATGACTGACTCACTGACTGACTCACTAACTCTCCAATGTTAAAACACACATGCAAGAGTTTCAAGAGAGATCATGCAATGGGGCGCCAGTATGGGGTCTGTATGTGGTGTGGCTGAAACAACAGATAGCAAAGACAACCAATATCACATCACTGACTGCAACAAATTTGCTACCAAAATGATGAACAATGCCAATTGTTCTTTCACTAATGAGCGTAGATAACTACACTCTTGAAAAAAGTGCCAGAATCCATTCTTTGAGTGATGCCACTTTCAGGCCCCTAAAGGACTGGATCATGTTTACAGAATTATTTGAGGTTCTTTCAACAAAAGCAAAAGTGATTCTCTAAAGAACCAACCAAAGAAAGGTTCTTTAGTGAGCCCAAAGTGTGGCTTCTATAGCTTCTACGTTTTTCTATGTTTCTTCCAGTCTTTTTTCGTAAATTTGAACTCCATGTCAAATTGATGCTTCAGCAACCATAGCATAGTATTTTTTCCATATGAAATGCAAATCTATTACTGACTTTGTATATGAATGCTACAACATTCACAGCTCCAAATGAAACAAATAATTCAACTGCGAACACTGATGGTTTCATTTTTAAACATGTCAATTTGTGACCCATGTTTTAAAGCATCAGCTGAAACACAGACTCCTGTTTGACCTTCCTAATCAGAGCAGGGAAGCACTAAGACCTTTGCAAGATGTTAGCGTAAATAGTATTATAAACCTGGGCTTTAGTAGAGGAGACTGTACAATGAGGATGCCTTTGGGAAAACGGGCTGAGGTCAGAGCTCTTGTTTTGAGATACTTTGTGACTACAGGCTCTGATCTGCAAATGATGAGAGAAATGATGTTTCAAAATTCTAACTGAACTCAGGGGGACAGGCGCTCAGACCCCCAGAGCAGAATAATGCTGCCTCACTTAATTATGCAGTTTGAGATTTCTCATCTGCATCCAGGCAAAGAAAGTCAATTAAATGGAAATGGCTAGATAACAAAACCCAATCATGGGAGAACTGAAAATGCTTATTATGGAATGAACTCTCCCCAGCACTGATTGGGGATCTAAGGGTATATGATAATCTTTACATTTCATGAAAGACTAAGTGCTGAGGGATAGCCTTTCATGTGTACTAATGAAAGTGTATTTTGGAAATGGTAGCATTCTAATTGTGATTGTTGATTTTCAGTGCACAGGTGTCTTGAAATCTTGCAGAAAAAAAAACAAACAAAAAAAGTAAAAATAGAGGCTATATGAATGTTATGGAATGATTCTACTCAGCACTGATAATCAAAATAAGGAAACAATGTGTGATGTCTTTTTATTACAATTTATTTTTGTCTACCTCAAGATTTTCAATGACAGAACAGGCCCTCCATTCGGGCACTTAATCAGCTTTACTTAGAGGAGAATGTAAGGCTTCAAACATATTTCTATACCTATGGTATTTTCCTCCTGCTGCTGGTTAAGTATATTCTAAAAATCATTTAAAACAGCTCATTTGTTGTTAATTCCAAATTGGACTTCAGTGTTATGACATGAAAAGACACCCACAGTAGGAGAAACACTGAGACGTGTTTGGCTACAGATGCTGCTTCTTTGTTTCAGAAGACAAGCATGAGAATTCCAGTTCCAAACCATAAGCAACAATGGGCCTCATTCTCATTCATCAATATCTTAAATTTGTTCTTGAGGAAGGTCCTAAGAAAAATTCTACATCAGATTTATGTCCTTAAACCTGATTGCACCTTTGTGCTCTTGAGTGTGTAGATTCTGTTCTTAACTAAGAACAAATCACAAATAAGAAAACATTGGTGAATGTCAGAGTCTTTGTGAGCCTTCACTCAGATCTTAAACTCCACTCTAGAAAAACTAGAAGGCGAACTCAAGATTCTCCTCACAAGAGTAAAACAAAAGAAACAGATGCAGGTATGAATTGATAGATAATTTAGTCCATCTCCAGGTTCCGTTTATAGTGACTGCCAATCAAAGTGGATGATTTAAATGTCATAGAACAAGCCATCTGCGACTTAATGAGTACTGCTAGCATAGTGTCATTAAATGGGCTACATTACTCATCATTATTTTTGATGTTCAGTGTTAAAATGGCACTAAATTTGCTGAGGAATATATACTGACTTTAGGACTCACAAAGTAGAATGGAAGACATTACTTGAGGCTTGCCTGTACGGAGGTTGGTATAGTGGGTAACACCTCTTCCATACTGAAGACTGGGGTTGAATCCCTGCCTGGATAAACACCCTACACTATACCAATAAGAGTCCTTAAGACTCCTAACTATATATATATATATATATATATATATATATATATATATATATTTCTGTTCTAAAACAAGTGAATTAAAAGTAGTAAATCTTCATGGTGGACAGTATTATGCATTTAATTTAGATTTCCATTGCCAATCTAAATGGCCATTAAGTACAGATTATTCATTTTTCAGTGTCAGGACACAAAGCAGAATTGTCAAAATATACACAGAAGCCTCAGGTTAGTGTTAAAAAATCAAGCCATTATATATAACCATATATTGACATAGCCATGCCATAAACAAGTCAGGGCAGATGTCACATGTTCTGATGGGGTGTGACAGATCTTGTTTAGTAATAGAAAAGCTGTCATGTTAAAATTCATGGTAATTGTCATGGCCGATGTCATGATTGATGTTATGACAGCTTATGTGACGCTACTATTCGCTGTGTACTCATGTTTCCCAACCTGCTCTTCAAGGCACCTGTGGTCCATATTTTTACCATCATCCTTATGTATTGTGAGGGCCCTTGAAGACCAGATTGGGAACACTAGTATAATTAGCTACAAACATTGTGGTACCTGCATGACAATTATCGGTAGTCACTGTTATGTTTTTGGACACAATCTGTAATGACAACTCATGAAAGCATATGGAATCTGCCATGATGTGTTTATGGCATGGCTATTATGTCAGTGTTATGTAGCAGTGCTTAAGTAAGCAGTTTCTGGTTCTTCACACTAAAAACAATCAGGAGACTACTGCGTAAACGAATGCGTTCATGTTTTCTCAAGTGAAAGTATGTTTTATAAAGAAATGTGAATGGTGTGACTAACAGTGTGAGGAATACCTCTTCCGGCTTGTTGAATAAAGGTGAAAAAGACAGTATTAACTATATTAGTTATGCCTGTTTCTCTATTTATGATAATTACAGAATGGCCCAGGGGCGACATGATCACACTCCTGGCATTTTAATGAGAAGAATTGTGTTCAGCTATTGGTGTATTCACCCATCTAATAACAGTAAGGTCACGGATGGAGCATGGTCACTGGCAGGTGTTCTGTTTAGTTATAGCTACAAACACTTGAATTAATAGAGATTAATCACTTCACTGTCTGAAAAGTGCCTGAATGTGCACAAATGAGGAAAAATAAAACAGCATCACTGAGTCATTCTTACTGCTAGTCTGTAGTCTTTGTTCACAAGGCATAAGTGGTTGGTTACTGTTGACCTGTTCCTCATGCTTAGAGGAGAATACTAATTAAAGCCAATTTTAATAGCTAATTGTTTATTAGCTTATAATGTTCTCATATTATACATGATCTCTTGAATATTTAGTGTAAAGATGTTATAGAGAACAACATGTCTAGGCCAAATATTTTGCATGTACTGAAATATATAAGGCTGGCTCATTATAGACTTAATACATTGAATTATGCTAATTTATTCTATAATATATGCATTACTTTCTGCTTTAAAACAATTCAATTAATGTTAGTAAATATTCATGCTATACAGTATTGTTCAAGAGTCACCCTTGATTTAACAAATTTTTCAATCTAGACAGTCAGTAAGTAAAGGTTATTCATTTTCAGTGTCAGGAAACAAAAGAAAGATGAACAAAAATGACACAGAAGCCTCAGCATGAAACATATTTATAAATCACTGCTGTCGGAAAACAAAATCTTGTATCTCCAAAATAATAACTTTACAGGAGGAAAAATCTACTTTACTTTTGATGTAAATCAGTGCAACCAGACATTTTTCTAGTCATCATTTTGTTATTTCTTTTGTTCCATTTGTCATGAAATTTACATACAATGTAAATAATGACAGACATTTACAAATTATGCCAAAAACTGAAAAATGTCAAATATTCAGAAGTTAAGTCAAGACGCTTTTATGACTCCATTCTATGTACAAGTACTCAGTGGAGTGAATTACGTTCCTCCAAGAAACATGGTGTAACATGAAACAATACAGAGTACAAAGTGCAAAAGTGCAGATGTTAGTGTGCAAAACAAATTAGACGACAAACAAAACAATAAATAACAGTAAAGTGACAGGACAGTGCAACGCCGACACATCACTAATTTCTGAGCATGAGGTAGGGTTGTGGAATAAGGTGCAAAGATTATTTAACATGCTGTGATCTAACATATGAGAGCACAGCAGTTCCTGAGCTAGGATATACACACACACATCTTCTTAGCTGCTTCTCCTTCTGGGTCGCAGGGGGTGCTGAAGCCTATCCCAGCTGTCATTGGGCCAAAGGCAGGATTCACCCTGGACAGGTCAGTCCATCGCAAGGCAAACAGACAGATACATTCACTCACACCTAGGGGCAATTCAGCATGTCCAAACAGCATGACTGCATGTCTTTGAACTGTGGGAGGAAACCAGAAAACCCAGCGGAAACCCACTCAGAGGGGACTGTGGTCACCCGGCTGGGAACTCGAACCCAGGCCCTCCTTGCTACGAGGCGACATCGCTACCCACCACGCCACCGTGCCACCCAAGATATACACAATAATACAGATATGTGGTTTTGTTCTGACAGCGATGATCTACACATTAAATACATACATATATGTGTGTGTTTGGTGTGTCCACCTTTTGCCCTCTCACAATCCAAGTTAGCGCAAACAAATTAAATGATGTTGAGGACTCTGGGTGGTCAGTGGTTTTCTTTTTCTCAATAATGGCTACACATTCAATAAGACTCATAGCACTGAATCAAGAGTGGAGCTTGAATTTCTCCTGTCTCTCAAAGACGAAAGCTTCAAGTACTGTTTATATGGGGACAGTTTTGGAGGTCTACCAGGTCTTGCATGGTTGCTAGGAGTTCCAATTTACATCTTTTAATTACTTTTTTTAATGGAAACTGTTTTTCATTTAATTTTCTTTGACTTTACCCTTCTTCATGCACATGTAGTATGTCTAATCTTTTAGCTTGTACTTAATTTAAGGAAATTAAATAAATGACTGTGACATTTGCACTATGTTGTATGTACTTCTGAACTCAAGATGAGAACATTAGACCACAGTAGCATCACATCAAATCGATTCTTCTTTTGCTGAAATGAAATGAAAACATATCTGATCCCTTTTTTATTGTATTTTTACTCTACATTAACTTGCACACAGTGAAGTAGGGACAAGTAGGGGGTTAATGGGAAGTGTTTTCTTTTTGGGCAGCAACAATAACAACATGATACATTTTTATCAAGAAAACCAAAATGATTTTGAGAAGCAGCATGACAACTTGTTAATCACTTTCAAGCATATAAACTTCACTTTGTTTGTGATTTAAGTACACTGACTGGTTGAAATAATCATTTATCAAAAAATTGTTTTTTTTTTCTTTTTCTTTTCTTAACTAACTTTTATTTAATCATGCTCAGGCCATTGAGCAGGCTTGCTTTTTGCTGGAGCTTGCTGCGCTAGTGTAAGTGCTCATCATGGTGTGGTGCACTGTCAGATGGCTATTTTCAGTTTTTAGTATCTACTCTTTTAGATGCTGTTGTTTTATTAATAAACTCTTGTGAAGGATGTAGCATGCTAAGTGCTCGTTATAAAGCCTCTGTTGGGACTGAAGCTTTGCTGCTTATGGCTTCAAGCCTTGAGTGTGAAGTAACACGCTGCATGCTTGTGGTTCTGTCTGGGAAGATCTCTGGGGAAATCACCACCAGCAGAGTCTACTTTCACATCTGTGTTTGGGGATCACCAAGAGAAATAATAGCCATTTGCATGATAATGTCTGTCTAATTGGTTTGGGGGAAATTGTATGTAATCCGTCTTTTAACAGACAAGGTCAGAGTTGGCCCAATCGCCCCCACTGGTTCACAATGGGCTAGTATAATTACAGAATGAGTATGCAGATGAAGTTTCATTTAATGACAAATAAAAAGGTCTCTATAGTGTGAGAGAATGGTCAAAGCTATTACATCATTTACATCATTTTCAATTTCAGTTTGCAGACTAGACACATTTCCATCAAATAATCCCTTGATGCCATTTACACAGAACAAAAACAATTCAACAATATTTGCCTGTGTTATTGCACAAATACCCACTAAGGAGTTTGACATTTCTATCTAATCAAAACTTCCACACAGCTGTAGTGTGCTGTAGTGTATTTCAGTCTTCAGGAACATTCATCATTCACCTAGATCTGTGGTTCTCAAGCCAGCCCTCAGACACCCTCAGATGGTCCTCATTTCACTTTATCCCAGCTCCCAACACAGTCTGGACCAGTCTGGAGCCTTTGGGAGACCCTGACTGGTTTTGAGAATGCTAGACTTACAGTAGATGATACCTTGAGGTAAATGCCAACACATACAAATAGACTAGAACATACTGGTTTAACCAGTCTTTGGTGTATATACACCCTACCATCTAGCTAATCGAGCTTGCTTTCCATGTTTACCATCAAATGTGCCTACCTTGCAAGCTAAGATTAGACAAAATTATTATTCTCTGGCTACCTATGATTAAAGGAACACCGACCCAAGTAAACATACTCACTACTCACTTTCAACAGTGGTGCTGGAATAATCTTGAGATTATCTTTATTGGTTTAAAGACCCCCATATGATGATGCATCTTGAAGGCCAGAGCAACTTTTGAAAAACGTCAAACACTTTGGGGTGGATACATGAAATTATTTTTTGCGTTTTTCTTTTCCCCTTGCCTAGTGCAGACGGAAGCCAGATAGTTACCACTGATACTAAATGGACTTTGTGGATTCATAGAGACTATATTTTTTGAGTGGTACATTAGTGAATTTCTTTGTCACTGTGGGGGGGTTCTTAAATATTGTAAAACATTTGCATTATGCATACTGGTTATTCTAGTAAGAGAACATTGATGGATGAAAACACAAAAATGATACAAAATTATGAAACCTATTATGCTGTGCTACAGAATATTACATAACATGAAAAATATCATCTTAAATGCAAGCTTTAGGACGGAATGGCCTTCCACTCTTTTAACTTAATAAAGTAAATGAGCTGTTTGCCTTAAACTGTCATTCATTAAACATCAAATACCCAACAGAATGGTAATCTACATTTTACATTACAAGTTCTCTCTCTTTTTTTTTTTTTTACAGTGACACCACAAGCCAGCAAACCATATATTGAGTATTGAAATATTACCACAGATTTTGTTGTGTGCAAGCTGTTACAGCCACATCAAACAAATATTGCTACACAATCTCAGCAAAATGTTGTGCTCTTCTTTGAAATTGATGTGTATGCCCATTTAAGCATTTGGCAGTTGTTGACTCAGTCAGTGAGTCAGGGACATTGTCAATTCCTGGCCAGCCTGCTGAACTGTCTGGCCGAACAAAACAAGAAGTTATTGTGGTTTTATCAGGGCACTGTCTTCTACTTCCAAAGCAATTCCCCTCTGGACTGAGATGAGGCTGGAAGAGGAATGTTTCATTATGCCTGTGACCCATACCTGCATTTGGTGCTCATATATACCTGACTCGATCTTGGGAGGTCAGTGGAGCTCCCACTGCTGTCATAATAGTTTATTAAAATCTACCATCATTCTGAGACAGAATTTACTTCACTGTCCCAAAGCAGCAGCCAGACTCCTCATCATCGTTCAACTGCCTGCTTCCTGTGTAAATGAGTTGCCCTTGGCAGCTAGCAAAACAGCCAGAGTTAATATTTCAACCCATTGACAAACCTGTGCTATTAAGCTGTGGAAAGTGGAAGAATTTTAGATAATATAATACAATTATAAGTTCTGCTTCACTTACAATCCTAAAACTTTTCTTGCAAGGTGACAAAGTTTTCAGATAAAGATTTTCCCATGTAGCTACTATTTTCCATTAGCAAGTGGGATGCTGTCAGAAGAAATCATACCTGGTATGCTTGAAAATATCTTCACAGGAATTAAAGGTGTATATTCTAGTACTTGCCCTCTGCCACTGCTTTAAAGAGCAGCTTTATCTCCATAAATAACTCCGAGCTTCATTAACTTATCTGTACAAGTGTATGTAAATAACATGAAGAGAAGAAAACAAGTGAATACTTTGCAACCTCACTGCTTCTCCCTTGCACACACATTTACACATACACACGCACACACACACACACACACACACACACACACACACACACACGCACGCACGCACGCACACACACACACACACACACACACACACACACACACACACACACACACACACACCTGGACTTGGGGTGTGAAACCAGGTTGGACAGGAACTCATAACAGATTGTCAGAGAGAATGAATGGCACTCTATGGCTCAGTGCAAGTGTAATAGGGTACGGAGAGTTCGTCTGTAAACGCTGGCTGTTGAAGTGAAAAATCCCACTCTCTAGGAATGGATAAGAGGGGTTCTACAGCTTTCTAGAATGTTGCTTTACCCTGCTTGGGAAAGTCACACCCCCTCGTAGACCACACAGTTTTACTGCAATATTCTTTCATGTGTAGCAATTTAAGAAAACTTTGCTTGTTGAAATAATGAAGATTAATTTATTCCTTTAAATTCTCAGGTGAAAGCCTTTAATTTGCCAAATGCATGGAAAACTATTCAAACTGGGTTATTCATCCATCTTTTAATATTTTTCCATAATTAAACTGTTAAGATGTAAACAAAGCTATTCAGAGATGTGCAACGTGCCATTCTAAAGAAAATTACAATTAGAAAGTTAGAATTGCTCACAGTGGTGGTTTGATACCTCTAAAACATCCTCAGAGTAACCTGTTGAGTGACATGAATACGTTGCCTGATGACTGAGACACTGCTTTTGATAGTTTTGAGGTATTGGAGTAAAACAATATAAGAGAGGTCCATGTAGGTGCATGGTAAGGCAAAATAGAACCCAAATGAAACTTTTAGGATTATGTTACCATCATTAACATATAAAATGTCATGTGTAGTTTCACTGGTCATTTTGGATAGTAAATAAAATGAATATACTTGCTTTAGATATCATGTCCCCTGCTTTCCATCACCCCCTCTTTTCTCTGCAAAGCACTATACCCAGCTAGCAGGGAACATAACTGTGGTTAACATTACCTACAAGTTCTAGTGTTCGTTAAAGAGAACCTTTTAATCTAATGTTCACAGAACATTTTAAAGATGTTTAGCATGTTAAATAAGGTTCCTACAAGGTTTCTACAAGGTTGCATGTTAACATAGCACTAAAGACATAGCACTTTAAGTGCAACATTCGGATGATGTTTTAAGGATGTTGTCAGGGCCACAGATTATGTTACATGCTCATGTTTTTGGGGAATGTTCCTAGAAGAACATTCTGGGAAGAAAAAAAAAAAAAAAACTTCCTGCTGAAAGAAATTGATAGAACATGTGTGGAATATTCTCAGACTGTTTCAGAACAAAACATTCTAGTTTCTAACCACTCTGAATGACCTTGGTTACATTTCAATAATATAATCTTGCAGACTGTTTGAAAAATTTTTGGAGTTTCTCTTTAAGTGAGGAAAGAAGAAATGAAGGCCAGTTAAATGTTTTGAAGCCCATTCAACTGATATTCAAAATCAGAATGCCAATTATTTTGTCTTAGAAAAGGCAAAGGTACATTAAGTCTTTTTTTCTGTTTAAAAGCAATGAACAATTAGTACAAATAGTACAAATAATCAAGAATTCAACAAAGCAAGGATCAGAGGTCTTTGTCCATGCGTGACACTTCAGGGAAACAGTTAATTATTTTGACGAAAGAAACTCTAGTGGCACTTACAGACGAGCTTAAGAATAGCTGCTGCTACTGTAATCACTTTCTGAATGGCCCTGATGCAGTTATCAAATAATTTAATGGATATACATTTCCAATTAAGAGTCTGTCATTGGGCTTGATTCATGGGACAACAATGGCTATGATTGCAAAGTGATTGGCAGCAATTCTTTGCAAAAAACCCCCCCAAAAACAGGACATTAATTTATTCATTAATTTTATTTTCCATTTAAACAAAGAAATGTAGTATGTCTATTATATTTATCTTTCAACAGTTCTCGGATAAATGTCATTTGTATTATTTCTACAGTTTCAGACTGAGGTTAAAAGACTTCACATGTCAAGGCTAGATTATATTTTATACTTAACCCTCTCTTTTCGGGGGACCATAAGTAATTGGACAATTGACTGTCAGATGGCTTTTGGACCAGTTGTATGTCAGTCTCACAGTCTAGACATGATTCGAGATGATCTGTTTTCATCTATTCTGTTGCCTCTACAATCCTTCCAACACAAAAAAGACAAAAATCATCCCACCTGGAAAACAGATAGTCTAGCATTTTTATATTTTAATATTTGAAGTACAATACTGTGCAAAAGTCAGTGACCACCCTTCATCCATTCCATAATCAAAACAGCTACTAAGCTTTTTACATCAAGAAACAGAAACAGAAAATGATAACATCTAAATTTAATAAGATTTATTTTAGCATTTATTGTGTCCAACTTCTGCCTTTATTACAGTTATTTTTTTTTCAGAAGACTTGTTTTCAAAGAAATCTGCAGGGATATTTTTCCACACCCCCAGAGTTCAGTCTTAGATGTTGGTTGCATTTTCTGCTTTTCATTCAAGTAATCCCAAACACATTCAGTGATGTTCATCTGGAGAGCACGAATGAGCCTAGGTTTCTTCAGTGTTGCCTCCACAACTTGCTGCTTCTCCAGTGCTGACCTCCCAGTGTCCCTGTTATTGTGTCTGCTTGTCTTTCAGTCCCCGTCTCAGTAAGTGTCTCTGTTCCTTTTCCAGGCAATGTCTCTGTCCCTATCCCCATAACCATCTGTCTGTTTGTCCAGTCACTTGATCGGCCCTTCATTCAGTCAGGTGTTCAAACTGTCCCATCTGTCTTATCCCATGTTTGTTGTACTGTCCTATCTGCCATCTAGTAATTTGTCCAGTCCCCTGTTCAGCCCCTGTCTAGTTTTGTGGTCTTGTTCCTGGCCTCTCCTCTATGCCAGCTCCCTTAATAAGTTCTGTTCCATGCCTTGGGTTTCTGTAACATCCTTGCTCTGTTTACCTTCCCTCATATGTCTAGCCATATGCTTTTGTTGCTGTTTTGTTCCAGTCTCCTCCCCTGTCCTGACTCCTTGTTACCTCACCTGTGTTCTCTGTAGCCCCACATGCTCATTAGTCCCAGGTGTTTCATGTTTCTCATCCCCTGGATGTTGGTCTTATATTTACTTGGTGATTTTGTTTCACAAGCCCTGTTTTGTGGTTTCCCTGTTGTATATTGGTTTGCCTCATGCTTCTCAATCTTTTAACTCACTTTAAGTATTTTGAACACTGTGCTTTGAACAGTGTGCTTTCTTTGTCTTATTTTTTTTTTTTTTTGCATTTTTGAATTCCCATTTGTTTTTTATTATGGATTACAATAAAAACATGGAATTTGCCTTGCATCCTGCCTCTTCACCTCCCTTATCGTTACACACTGCATGGAGCTTTGCAATAGCAAGCAACTTTGCAAATGCAGGAAAAACACAGCAGTTAATAAATGAAACAATATTGGACAAAATAAAACATATTGAACAGAGGGACACTATCCAGGATGTAGGTACAGATGTGTCAAAGACTATAATGAAAATAATACACCATTAAAGGCTTTACCATTAAATACAAGCCACCAGAAAGCCTCATGAACAAGAAGGCTGGATCACAGTCTGCTAAAATGTACGCAGCCTGCAGACTTCTGCAAAGTCGCCTGAACAGATGAGATGGAGATTAAATTGTAAAACATGGAGAAAAAAAGGAAGGCACACCATCTCATCTGTGAGACATGGTGTTGTGGCCATGTATGGCTGCAAGTGGAACTGGCTCACTTGTCTTTATTGATGATGCACCAGCAGCAACAGAATTGTAAAGCACTGAAACATCTTAACTGCATGGATGTGCCCAAATGCTTAAAAACTCATTGAACACTGCTCTACCTTGCAGCAGTACAATGAAGCAAAACAAATTGGTTCACTTAATAAAAACAAGACTGAAGGCAAAACCTACCAAAACAGGCAGGAGCTGAGAATTACAGGTCTGATTAGAGCATCATTAGGAATGATACCCAGTGTCTGGTGAAGATACCTTCTTAGTCACAGCATTTCAAGTCCAATATATAGCAAATGGCAAAATCTTAACTGTGTCATTTGTTTTGTTGATTTTGAGGTGTGTTTTGGATCATTGTCCTGCTGGCTTCCTTTCAGCTTCAGTTTCTTGACTGACTGGGTCAAATTTGCTTCCAGAACTTGCTGATATTTATATCTATGTACTTGTACACTGTTTCATCTGCCCCTAGCTACTACACCACACCATCACAGATCCACTTGCATATTTAATAGTTGGCTTAATGTTCTTTTCATCACATGCTGCTCCATTATTTTCTAAGCATACATTTGGTGATTGTGGCCAAGGAGTTTCTTCAATCCACTGCACTTTGCCTTGGTGGTCCTTTGATGACCATTTATAACGTACTTTCCCTTGTTGCTATACCTTTAAGATGTATGTATATAAATTATCGATAGATGTATGTAAATGATCTCTGCCTGGTATTGTGCCTCTTTTGAAAAACAGTGCTGATTTTTAAAGAAATAGATGCATATTTCTTTGTTTTAAGCCTAAATAATTAAATAGATATGTAAATAAATAACAAAAACAATTTCAATCTTAAAAGTTTCAGAGGAAAAATGATATGTTTTCACAATTTCTCTTTCTCACAAAGTCCACAGTTGGTAACTCTGTGCTGGTGCATCCCGTTTTTTTTTCCTGATCAGTGCGTTGCTGTGATATTTTAGAGATTAGAGGGATGCACTGATCTTAAACTTCATTTTGCATGTTTATTTTGAATGTCAGCCACTAAGAGATGTTTCTAAAATGAGTAAGATGAGTTTTCAAACAATTCTCATGGTCTCTTGATTCAACGAATTTTGCAAGGTTTCATAGCAATTACTGGAGAGGCATGGCAATGCCTCCTCTTATCAATGATGCTCTTTCAGAATGTATTAATATCTAAGATTTCATTAAACATGCTCTTTGTCAGCTTGCTTGCCCTTTCTCTTTCTGCTCCTCTGTGCTTTTCTTATGTTGTGTAAAGTTTGGTATTTGGAATCTGTCGCTGTCATTTTCTGCACATTTTTAATGAGATCCACCTACTCAAAGACTATGCAGAAGGGTTTCTGAGGTACACCAAGATAGTATGTGTGGTGGGGAAAAAGCAAGCAGGATGAATAGTAAACAAAACTCAACAGTATGACCATGTTTCATAATCATATCACAATGAAAACTGAATGATTGATTTTTTTTTCTCTCCCAGTGCAGGTCAGTCTTATATGCAATATTTAAGTATTTCTCCTCTAGCTTTGCCCTTGATTGCTTCAACTTATTTCCCACCATAGGAACATCCTGTTGACCACTCAGGAAGCTTAAGATATGCAGCATTCAAGGCCCAAATGTTTGTCATAACTCTTGTTAAGGTATTCTTCTAAGTATTCTAGACATTTTTCATTAACCTTGAACAAAAAAAAGTCTTCAAAGTGTTCTTTCATTCAGCTTACTAATCTTTTAAGCCTATGAAATGGTCTGCATGCTCAAGATATTACCCACAGTCTTGTCTGGGCAATTAGGTTGCTTTGCTATTTTATGAATTCGCACTCTATTAAATTCATTTTATTTCAAGAAAAAATTCAGTTCCCTAATTGCTAGTAGAGTGGTTAATTACAGGGATGTGCAATGATGTCAAAATCTCATGTTTCCAGGTTTGTAACCATAACTGCAAGATGTAACAGATATCAATGGATTCATGAAGAATTTTAAAATGTACCTTTATCCTATTAAAAAAGTGATCTTAGACAGTAAATGACTGACATGGGATGACTTCCTGATATGTTTTTCAGTGTTTTCTGTCTCCACACTCTTAGGATGTAAAACATAGTCATACAATGAAACTAGAATAGCAACAACAATCTGCTGAACATTGAAGATGTATTTGCAAACCTGGTCCATATCACACAAAGGCATGTTTAGAAACATGGAATAGTGAGTTTCGTATTGATGGGAGATGCAGCTTGAATTTAATTCAACAGCTGGATCGAAATGTGTCTACTGTTATTTTTCTCTATACAATATAATTATAAAGATAGATTTCTGAAGACCTAGTGAAACCTTAATAAGAAACATTGATTTCTCTCACAGCCCACATTTAATTTTGTTTGCAGAAAATAAACACATAGTCTCTACAGTGTGGAAAATAAGCATCTGAACACCCTGCGACTTTGCAAGTTCTCCCACTTAGAAATCATGGAGAGGTCTAAAATTTTCGTCTTAGGTGCATGTCCACTGTGAGAGACATAATCTAAAAAAAAAAATCCAGAAATCACAATGTATGATTTTTTAATAATTTATTTGTATGTTACTGCTGCAAATAAGTATTTCAACACCTGTGAAAATCAATGTTAATATTTGGTACAGTAGCCTGGTCAAACGTTTCCTGTAGTTTTTCACCAGGTTTGCACACACTGCAGCAGGGATTTTGGCCCATTCCTCCGCACAGATCTTCTCCAGATCAGCCAGGTTTCTGGGCTATCGATGAGAAACACAGAGTTTGAGCTCCCTCCAAAGATTTTCTATAGGGTTTAGGTCTGGAGACTGGCTAGGCCACTGCAGAACCTTGCTATGCTTCTTACGGAGCCACTCCTTGGTTATCCTGGCTGTGTGCTTTGGGTCATTGTCATGTTGGAAGACCCAGCCACGCCCCATCTTCAATGCTCTAACTGAGGGAAGGAGGTTGTTCCCCAAAATCTCACAGTACATGGCCCTGGTCATCCTTTCCTTAATACAGTGCAGTCGTCCTGTCCCATGTGCAGAAAAACACCCCCAAAATATGATGCTTCCACCCCCATGCTTCACAGTAGGGATGGTGTTTTAGAGATGGTACTCATCATTCTTCGTCCTCCAAACATGGCGAGTGGAATTAAGAAAAAAAGTTCTATTTTGGTCTCATCTGACCGCAGAACTTTCTCCCATGACTCCGCTGGATCATCCAAATGGTCATGGGCAAACTTAAGACGGGCCTGGACGTGTGCTGATTAAAGCAGGGGAACTTTCCGTGCCAAGCATGACTTTAAACTATGATGTCTTAGTGGATTACCCACAGTAACCTTGGAAACAGTGGTGCCAGCTCTCTTCAGGTCATTGACCAGCTCCTCCCGTGTAGTTCTGTGCTGATTCCTCACCTTTCTTAGGATCATTGATACGCCACAAGGTGAGATCTTGCATGGAGCCCCAGTCCGAGGGAGATTGACAGTCATGTTTAGCTTCTTCCATTTTCTAATAATTGCACCAACAGTTGATCTTTTTTCACCAAGCTGCTTGGCAATTGCCCCATAGCCCTTTCCAGCCTTGTGGAGGTCTACAATTTTGTCTCTGGTGTCTTTGGACAGCTCTTTGGTCTTAGCCATGTTAGTAGTTAGAGTCTTACTGATTGTGTGGGGTGGACAGGTGTCTTTATGCAGGTAATGACCTCAAACAGGTGCTTCTAATTTAGAATAATAAGTGGCGTGGAGGTGGACTTTGAGGTCTTTGAGGGCCAGAATTTTTGCTGATTGACAGGTGTTCAAATACTTATTTGCAGCAGTAACACACAAATAAATTATTAAAAAATAATACATTGTGAGTTACGGATTTTTTTTTTTTTAGATTATGTCTCACAATGGACATGCACCTAAGATGAAAATTTCAGACCCCTCCATGATTTCTAAGTGGGAGAACTTGCAAAGTCGCAGGGTGTTCAAATATTTATTTTCCTCACTGTATGTAAGACATGTTGTGCCTTATTTATCTACAATCTTTCTGATGTTATATAACTACCCAGGACTTTTTACCCAAAATAATTACACAGTCCTTACCCACATACTTACCCAGTTAATATCTAGAAGCTTGGAACTTACTGTCACGGTTTCCCCTTGTTCTTGGGTCTGTTTCTTGCCCTGTGTTGTTGCCATGTGCTTGTTTGTTTTTGGTTTGTGTGCTCCGCCCTGTAGTTTGCTACTTTGCACTTTGCTTGTTTATTTTTGTTATTAAGTCAGCTTGCACTTAAATCCAGCCTCCCTGTACATACCATACATAACACTTACCATCATGTTACCCAAAATTATTATCTAGTACTTTAGGTAATATTTAATTTACTTTAATATCTATAACTCAAGGATAGAAAGAATTGCCCTTTGTATCCACACTCATTTTATATTTAATCAAAACAATATTACATATGGGCAGTATGTAAAATACCCCCAGTTTTCACAGGGTCCCATGTTGACTGGATACACCCTTGCCGTAGTGGAGCTGATGCTAGCATCAATAGCAGCAAAATGTTTGGTTTAACAACTCTTTGGAAATGTGCTTCTTCAGTTTGGTAATGTGGTCTTCCACACACTGAAATCGTACAAATCTATTTTGTCTTCAGTTTGGGAAATTAATTCTTTTCAGCAAACCCTTGGCAAGTTTTCAGATTTAAAAAATATACTGCAGCATATTGCAAAGTTTTTCAGAGGTATCTCAGCCATAGTTACAGTTGCTATACTATGAAGGACCTGGTAACCCAATTTTCTATAGCGCCACCCTGAGGAAAGCCTGAAGAATCTGTACTTAGTTGGGAATATCAATAACAAAAGCTAAACAATGACCTTTCCCTGTATTTGTAGTTTAGCATCTATTTTACCCTGTGAACAGCATGATGTATAAGTTTAATTTCAGGGACTCCCCAGAATTTTGAATTTGGTACATACAGGGGGCTCCAAGAGATTATTTAGAGAGACCAGGACTCCCTGTATTTCACACCTTGCATAAAAGTGCACATTGAAGTTCCACAATTATAGACTGTAGTCCACAAGTTCTCTGCATAGTTTGTTAGCCCTATTTAACCCCATTCATCAATGGTCCCCCACAGGACCAGCACTGAGCAGGTATTATTTGAGTGGTGGATCATTCTCAGCACTGCAGTGACAGACAATCAAAAGGCATCCAGCCAACAGCATCCTGTGGCCAGAAACTCAGAGGACTCTAGAGGATGACTAACACAAACTGAGCAACAATAGATCATGCAGCTATTGTCTCTAGCTGTATATGCACTAGATAGACCAACAGGGTAAGAGTGTATAAAAAGGAAATGAGTGTCTAAGGGCAGATGGTAAATGTACACAGTTGAAATACAATCTGCAATTTTAGGGTGGGTTTAATAAAGTGGTCACTGAGTGTACATTGGCATTAACATTGCCCAGAGTTCTCTATTGTCAATGCAGTACTGTCAAGCACTGATCATCAATAACTATAGCAACTCACAGAACCTTTACTTTTTGTGTATTTCAAAGCAAGTACTTTTGAACTTAAACTCAATTAAAGGATATGCAGGACTTCTCCTTTCACTGAAGTGCTATTTCTCCAAGAATTTATACTTTGACTCAACTACAAGATTTCTGTACTTCGTCCAGCACTGGCTCCTGGACACAGGTGCTCATTAGCATCAGTGAGTCCACTTTTCATGCGCCTGCACTTCAGTAAAATCATATCTACCCTCACAGAAGATCTCCACAAATCTTTAGTCATTTTTCAAGGTCACGTCTGCTTTGGGTCTTGACTCAGCTCTTAGGTGAAATCCGTTCAGGCCTTTGTGCTTGACAGCCCATCAGCGGGAACTTAGATTAAAAGCCTGCTAATGCCCCTTAATGCTGCCTTCTTCGTGTTCCTAAGCATTCAGCCCTCACCTCTCAAAGAAGATTAAGCAAGACAAGAGAAAAAGAGCTAAACTTGCAAAAGTTATTCATGTCTTCAAAGCTTTATTTAATTAATGGCCCTGCATTAAGATGCCTTTACTACTGTACTATTTAAAGGTACGCATGCCATACTGAAGGCTTTTTAATATACTGCTTTCATTTGTATCTCAAATCACATGTAAGATTTCAGTATTCCCAAAAGTAGAAGAAAGGCTGCTGCACATCTTACATTTCCCAGTGTCCTTTCAGAAGCCTTGTATACTGTTTTAATCTCAGTGGAGGACAGTAACTAAGTAAATGTAATTTGTTACTGTACTCAAGTACTTTTTCGTGTGTCTGTACTTTACTTAAGTATTTCTGTTTGGGGCGACTTTTTACTTTCACTCCACTACATTTCAAAGTCAAATATTTAACTTTTTACTTCACTACATTGTGAGAAATCTGTTGTTCCTTTTGTTTTTTGTGTGTGTAAAAACGTACCATGTCAAAACAAAGAAGTGCAAAGCAAGAACACCAATCAGGGCACAGCGGTCACTTTGTTCTGAGCTTGTTTTGACCTGTTGGTCATACCGACACAGTGCAGCACACGGTTTAACGTCAGTGTAAAAATTTAGGAGCACGTACGTCACCTAAATGATGAACTAACCTAGCTTTGTGTAAATAGACCACAATATGTACACATATGCAGTCGTGACTGACGTTTCTTTTTTTCTGAATTCATACAAACACTTTCATTTGATAGTAAATTAGTTTCGGTTAGTTTGTTTATGAACAGAGGCCTACAGATCAATACAGTAAAGGAAAACTTATTTGTGATCCTGAGTTTAAAGCAAGTTTTTATTCAACTTGTAACTAATTTATAAAGTAATCTTAAACTAAAACTTTGCTTGTGTGTAAAAAGTGATTTCAGAGCCACTCGGTTCTCCCTGATGGAAACTGTTTACCTTCAGTGTTTTGTGCTTATGATCATTTTAATAGACGTCAGCGTCACTAATTAATGACGTTCTCTTAAAAGACTGGTTTACCAAGAGAGACACTGGTGTATTTTCAGCTAAAATGAGTTCATGAAGCGAGTCTTGTTACAAAAATGATAACAGGACATCAGAGCCATAATTAATCTTTTTGTACTTTTACTTTTGATAATTAAGTACATTTGAAGGCAAATACTTTTGTACTTTTACTCAAGTCGAGGTCTATAGTAAGGATTTCTACTTTTACTGGAGTAATATTTTACCTTGGGTATCTCTACTTTAACTCAAGTACATGATTTGTGTACTTCGTCCACCTCTGTTTAATCTCCACTGATTACTTGTGTCAAAGAGTTTGTACAGTATTGAGAACATCTACGAATTGTGGAGTTATCATGGCAACACACCATAATTCTCTTTGAGCAAGATCCCTGAATAGCTCAACATCTGTTTTGCACAGCTGGTTCAGGTGTTAGCTATCAAAGGAAAGCATAAAAATGATTTAGTCATGTGCATGATTTTTTGCAATTATAATAGTGTTACCGTTGTCAATTCTCTTTGATGGTCCTGGTTAAAAGAATCTGATTAAGCCACGGAACAGAAAAGAGAGATTGTGGGACTGCATCTCTCCATCTGGTCTTTGATCAACATTTGTCATTCAAATAATTTTGTTAACAGCTGACTGCTGTTTCTATAGAACCACAAAATATTTTTATTTTAATAATTCATCTCTCTTTAAAGTACTTATTTAACGTATTTACCCAAGGAAATGTTGTCAACACTGAAAAATCCAAAAGTAATCCCCACCTTAACATATAGCAACATACTGAGTGCTTCTGAGGAGGTAACACTGTGCCAGGCCTGGAATAAACAATCTATCCCTAGACAAGGGCAAAGCCAGAGTCAGATGCTTCTAGACAGGGCCAGGCAATGTAAATACATCTGTGCACTCTGGTGATTTAACCTTGTGTTCATCAGGCTATTCTTCATCATGTAAATGACATGATGTAACCAATACACAATTCGTTTGTTGACAAACTAAATTAATGAACAGTTAATGATGGAACAAACCCTAAAGGTCCAATTAGACATCATTTTGGAAGAGAGATTTTAGCATTCACATTCAGTGATGGAGGAAAAAGTCCATGAACTGCTTTTTCTTCTTTTTCTTGAGAAGGTGACTCTAATTTCGAAAGAAAACGTCAACCTTGAGCACATAATTATCGTCCGCCTGCAAGGAGGACAAAAAACTCATGCTGTTCAGTCACAGCAGAATAATGACAACCATTAAGAGGGACATTAAAATCAAAGATAGTAGAGCCACCTACAAAATCAGCTCTCTAAATAACAGGCTCTCTCTCCTTTCTTATTTGATTATTTGTCAACAGTTACTGTGATATGACTGTTTCATAACTCATGAAGGAGACAGTGAGCAGCTCTCTAGCTCAGTGTCTGAAGTAAGGCTTGTGCTCCGGGCCAACTTGCCCATTAATCTTTTAAGGTCTATGAAAAGAGACTATTTCTGCCTCTGACGTTAAAACATGAGCATACAAGAATGTATTTCATGCTTCAGTTCTGCCTTTTCTGTAGGACCTTAGTGGCCACTCCTCTGCTGGAATGGAAATCAACTTGGATATGTTTATATAGCAGAAACAAAATTTTCCCTGTAACTCTGTTTATTAAGTAGGACACTATTGTTTCTCTGTGTGTAAAATGTTGTGACTCTGCTTGCCAGTTGAGCTGCTAGTGAGCAGTGAGGGGCGAAAGTGAAGTTTGCTTCAAGTTGTGCAATTCATACACTTTCCAGCAAAATATATTCCACCAAACATTGCTATTGGAATCACATGGACAAGTGAGCATTTGACCGTCCACTTTTCAAAGTACTGCAGCAATACCCCACCACTTTTTGACTGAGTTCAGGATGCTTATGCTGAAAAAACCTTTCAAATCTGCACAGGCCGCTGACCTATTGCCATGAGTAGATATTCGAAATCAGCAGCAGATCTCGAAACCTTCATGAGTTTGTCTTTAGTGAGAGGAGTTGCAGCTCAGTAAACTAGTAGAAATGCTTTATACTGCTATACACAAGCCAATGCACTGGGTCAAAGTTTCTTACTGTATTATTATAATCATTATTGGGATACTTTTACAGGTAATATTCGGTCATTGCATCAGTCACACATGCAGCTCTTAAATTATATTTTACCAGGACATGATCATTCATACACGCCATAAAAGCTCTGGAGGTGATGTTCTCAGGATGAGTAGCCAACAGCTTCTTCATTTCTGAATCATGTATGAAATACACTCCTGCCAATGTTTACTCCTGAAAGCTTACACAACATCAAAGACTTTGCTGGGCATGCTGGGTGACCTTTGCACAGAAGCTCTTCCCTGTGTCCTGATGTATCCTTCCCTGCATCCTGAAATAAAGGTATCACAGAAATATTCAGGCTTGCCAGCTGTAATCATTGTTTTTTCCAGTAATATGTTGACTTCTGTTCATACATGAGCCTCCCGATAATTTCCTAGGTATTGCACTAGTTCTCAGACAGGAGTAATGCGATCGCTGTATCAACCCGTAGTGGTGAAAACAAAGCTCAACCATAAGGCAAAGCTCTCTATTTATTGGTTGATCTACATCCCAATCATCACCTATGGTCATGAGCAATGGGTAATGACTGTAGAAGGCTACATTCTACTTAATAGCAGCGCGGTCATGTGGTAGGAGCTCAAAGTAGAGCCACTACTCCTCCACATTGTGAGGAAGCAGTTGAGGTGGTTTGGGCATCTGATTAGGAAGCTCCCTGGCCACCTCCTGTTGGAGGCTTACTAGGCATGGCTAACTGTGATGAAACATCAAGGTCATCCAAGGACCTGCTGGAGGGATTATATCTTCAAGTTGGCCTGGGAGCATCACGGCCTTCCCCAGAATGAGCTGGAGGAAGTTGTGGGGAACAGGGTTGTCTGGGATTCTCTGTTTCCATACTGCTACTGCAACCGTAGCTTGAGCAACTAGTTTAAGAAGATGGATGGATGGATGGATGGATGGATGGATGGATGGATGGATGGATGGATGGATGGATTGTTGGTTTATAAACCTATTTTTTGTTAGACTGTCACTGGTCCTGTTATGTTTTGTCAGTCACCCAGTTGTAGTTCCACTAGCACTGTTTTTGAGAATCCACCTCTGCAATCAACATTATTGAGAAAAAAAAAATAAAAGTGAGGACCTTCAAAATGGGTGGAAAGAACATTTTATAGATACTAAAGAAAACAGGTTGATGTTTAATTAGCCCTTCAGGAACATGAGTTCTAATATGAATATCTGCGCATACTCACTCAGAAACTACAGCAGTGTATCTAAGAAAAAATCTAGCATGGTGCTTCATATGTATAGTAAAATAAAATGCTGGAGAACACACAAAACTCCACTTTCCACGTCTATGTGATCTGTTTTTACTATGACCAGCATGCACATGCATATGGCCCAACCACTCTGTGGGCAAATTTTTATGAGTTAAAGAGGACAGGGTCTCTGAGAATATCACTAACAATATGTTAGGTAAGACAGGGTTAAGCCATAGTGGGTGATAAGAGTGCCCCCCTGTTGCTTAAAAGTGAATGGATGCCCTGTGATTATGGGGGAGCAAAACCAGAATCTCTTCACCAAATATCATGTTTTCCTTTCTCTCGCTCTCCTGCTGAGGAAAGTGCAGTAGTACTGAACATCCATTTCCTGTCGCACTCAACTCATTCTGTTCCCATTTTTGAGTTTGTTTGAACAGCACTCAAACACTTACTGCTGACATGTTTGGTAGCTATAGACTCTCTATAAATGTCTGATATTGAACACTCAAAAAATATTTGGTAATTAACAACACATATTTTGTGCTGTCAAAATTTGAACATGTTTTGTCTCAGAAAGAACACCCAGCATATCTTTCACACAGACTGTTTCAAGTTAGGTCAATCATTTTATAAAGCACATTTAAGAAACAACAAGCATTGACCAAAGTGCTATACAGAACAAATAGAGTCAATAACAAACATAAAATCTTTTTATAATATATAAAAAGATAAAAAACATCAAAACAGTTAACACATAAAAACAGGCAACACCAACATTTCTTTGAGACACCATAGACGTTACACAGAGAGAGAACAAGGAGAAAATGTAAGTCTTCAAATAGGCTTTAAAAATATTGAAAGTTGGGATGTGCAAACAGTTCCACAGTATTGAGACAGATTTAACTGTAGGTGATTTAATTGCCTATGCTTCATACCAAAGTTAAAAGAGCATCCTGGTAGACATCATCAACAATGATAATAAATAGAGGCTTTATACTGATGTGTTGTGCACAGACATCAAAGATTGCAGATTGCAATTTCTGCAATTTAAAAAAAAGAATCCAATTTTATGGCTCATGGACCTCGTTCTCTTTTCAGGTTTTGAAACAGTTCTGTTCCTCCTCATTGATGCTTGTAGCTTTAGAGCTAGTTAAAATGTAGGATTTTATGTAAGAATAAATGAGAACGAAAAAAGATCAGTTCACTGCTTTAGAAAATGGTGATACAGAAAACCAAGATAAAATGCTTGATATATGTCACGATTGGCCCTTCCCAGTCCTGTCCATGTGTTCGTGTTTAGGTTTAGCCCATGTGCATTTGTTTTGGTCCAGCCCCCTCGTTTCCTGACTCCGCCCCTGATTGTTTCCACCTGTCCCTCATCAGCCCTGTTGTATATAAGCCCTGTGTTTGGCCCTTGTGTTTGCTGGTCTTTGTTGGTTGTACTGGTGTTGTTTGTAGAAGTCTTAGTTTGTATGTTTGATTCTGGTTTATGTCACGTCTGCCCCCTGATCTATCTGGCTCTATGACCCTGGATTTGCCCATAATAAACACTTTCACTTATCTCCGCATATGCGTCCACCTCCTCGCTCCCCGTTACAATATGAATATATATTTGGGAAAGCGCTGCAGATCTCAGTTCTGAAAATTAAAATCAATTACTAAAATTTCTCATCTCTATTTTAGCTAGCTGAGTTTATCACAATTTTTTGTGATAAAACTTTTGTAAAGTTTATAAATAAACACAGAAAATTAAGTAAAGATATGTCCCAGAGCAGCAATATGTGTGCAAACTCCACCCCTTTTTCTTTTGTGGTCTCTGATAAGACGTATTATACCATATGAATCATCACCCATGATGAGGATAACATCACCGGCTAAGCTCAATTACAAATACATTTTTATGATGCCAAACGGCCAGTGTGGCTGCAGGTTTTTGCTCCAACTAAAGATCACCTGATCAAATGTTTGAAGGCTGTGACAATCTGATTAAACAAGTAGCATCTGGTGTGCTCGAGCTTATTGGAGCAAAATTTTGCAGCCACAATGACTAGTTGCCCTGCTGTAGAAGAACCACTTTTGGTTTTCTAAAGACTCATGTTTGATAAAGAAATTTTGAATGTGAAATAGTTTGAAGAGCCTTGAATAAATGTAAGGGTTCATCCTTTAACCTTTGCATGATGTGGAGTTTCTTTAAACTTGAAAAAGGTTCACACACACACACACACACACACACACACACACACACACACACACACACACACACACACACACACACAGTCATTTGTAGATAAAGGTCTTTAAATAACAATCTGTTGAAAAGTTCTTTAGGTAATCTGTAATGGTTCCTTTCAGAAGTTAGATGAACCACTTTTGGCACTTTTATTTTTAAGAGCGTACAGCCATCTTGGCTGGAAACAAACTGTACTGAGCAAGACGGTGATAAAAATTCTGATGGCTCCTGCTGCGTACTGTCTGCTGAAAATACACTGAAATTGTCAAGCTGAAGCTCTTGAACTTTGCCACATCATATGTTCAGAGACACAACTTCCAGAAACTTTGACAACTTTCACTTTTGAGTGGCTTTTAGGAAAATACAGTTGTCCTCATTGGGGAAATTAGTTTTGGCAGTTTTGTACGGTAAGCTCAGTGTCAACATCCACTACAAAACAGTGCAGTGATTATTAACCCTTTTTCAAAGAGGTCATAGGATGCCATTTTTGTCTTAGAAGTCCCTTAGGTTTTGTACTATATATAATAATATAAAAATAATATTTATTTTGTATGAAAAAGCTTTCCACAAGATTTTGGAGTGTATGTGCTAGAATTGTGTGCCCATTTAGTCAAAAGACATTCCAATTCTTCCCAAAAGTGTTCAGTAGAGTCAAGGTCTGGCTACTGTTCTGGCCACTGGAGTTACTTGCTTTGTGCACATGGACACAGTAAGACTGCAGCAGGAAAGGTACTTCCCCAAACTGTTGCCACAGAGTTAGAAGCATATAGTTGTGTAAAATATCTCTATAATCTAGCATTAACATTACTTTTCATTGGAACTAAGGGACCAAGCCCAAACCCTGAAAAACAGCCCATTATACCTCCTCCACCAAACTTTACTGTGGGCACTATGCATTTGGGTAGATACCATTTACTTGGTCTCCAACAAATCCATATTTGTCCATCAGACTGCCAGATAGCAAAGCATGATTCATCACTGCAGAAAGCAGTTTTCCACTGCCCCAGAGTCCAGTGACACCACTCTATCTGATTCTTGGCATAGCGTATAGTGACCTTAGGCTTATGTGCAGCTGCTCTGTAATGGAAACACATTTCATGAAGCCCCCAACACACAATTATTGTACTATTGATGCTTCCAGAGGCAGTTTAGAAGTCTGTAGTGAGTAATGCAACAAAATACATGTCATTATTATGTGCTACGCACTTTAGCACTCAGCACTCCTCACGGCTGAGATGATGTTGCTCCTAGATGCCTCAATTTCACAATGATAGCACTTAGAGTTGACCAGGGCACATCAACCAGGGCAAAAATGTAATGTTCTGACTTGTGGTAAAAGTGGCATCTTCTGACACTGTCACATTTAAAGTCATTGAGTGCTTCAGTACAACCAATATTACTGCTACTGTTTGCCTGCGGAGACTACACAGCTATGTGCTTACTTACTTGTACCTTTGTTAGCAATGGGTGTGGCTGAAACCCCTGAACTCGATAGTTTGGAGGGGTCTCCACATACTTCTGGCCATAGATTGTATTACAATAGAAAAGTGCAGGTGAGACAAGCCAGTTCACATTTATAGTGAAGTTTTTGGTGCAAGTTTTTGTTGCAATTTTTTTAATTGTGGCAGCTGTACACATTTGTTTGATATGCAGAAAGCTGCAATTGTACCGTCTGCTATAGTTATGCACAGCAGTCTTTGAGGAAAGGGTTGAATTGTTTTCACAGCAGGCTGTGTCACCCCTCTTTGTGCACCCTGCATTGCTCAACACAGAGTCACAATATATTTACACACAGAGACTACATCTACACACAGTGTCTTAATTAATCTGATAAGTGTTACAGGAATAAAATCTATTTGTTTATATAAATGAAAAGTGAACAAGTGGAATTGCCATTCGTGGGCCTGAAGAAAGTGGATAAGAAACAAGAAAAAAAAAAGAAAGGGGCAAGAAAAGAAATATGACTGTGTACAAGTTAGCAAGCATTTCAACACGCTTGTGACATTTCCTGCTCAGTGAGCATGAACTCAACAAATACAAACACAAAACAGATGTACTAGGGTTGGGGCGGTCCACTGTGGCAGAATTGTGTGGAATAGACCTGTTTGCACCTCAGTCACTCTAGACAGCACGGGGTTCCTTTTTGACCTACAGACTGTTCCCTTGAAAGTCACACTGATAACGATGCTTTAGCCCGCAGCTTGTGAGGCACATTAGGCCTTCACCTCAGTGAATATCCACAAACACTGTTTCCCAGACATTTCTACTGGGGGAAATACAGCTCCATCCATTTAATTACAGTCCTCAAAGGGCTGCTGTTGATCCTGTGAGCTAGCCTCTCTCATGAATTAATGATGGCTCTCCCTCCCCTTGTTATGTAGGCTGCATGGGGGAATTGCTGTTCTGAGTCAATTTGGGACTTCTATTGTGAACCGGGGGTGAGTATGTTTACAGCTTTAGCTAGATGTGCTTCTTGGCAAGCAAACGTTTGTTGTGGCCAACCAATGCCACCTTGTCAGATATGCCTTGTGACATTGCTTGATGGATTTTTCTGGACTGTGTAACCTGCCATCAGATGTGCTTTTCCACATCAATGAATATTGTTTAAACATGCTGTTTGTTCAGCACAAAACACCTGCATTAGACTCAAAGAAACCATTAGAATTTTTCCATTTTAAGAACAATTTTGGGTGAGGAATTGATGCAGTGGTGAGGTGACCCAAAGGATAACTCTTCATATGAAAGCAGCTACGCCTTGAAAAATAAATTTTAACTTGATAGATTCTGAGTAAGTTATTGGAAATTTTGGGCAGTCCTCCTTGTGTAAAGTCAGTATTCCTGCAGGGTTTAGTTCTATGATTAATGATGCTCCACAGTTTATTAAGGGCGAATTACAGTACATTTTTGTCAAAATGTCTGCAAAATTTAAGGGTAAACTTGAAGTAAGCAGAATAAAATAACCTCTGTGCACGTTGTTGGTGAATAGTTGAGGACCAAAAAGTCCACAAAGTCAGAGTCCACATTGTCAGAGAGCGAGAACAAAATCTTTGTAATATTACTTTGACTCGCAAAATCACCATGTTCTGCAATGATATAACCTCTAACATATTTTATTTATCTATTTGTGTCTTTTATTAGCTGCAAATCAATCTCATCTCTTAGATTCTCCCCATTTATTGAGGGTCAAAAAGGATACAAATCTCTTTTCATTACCTGCTAACATATTCAACTGTTCATCTTTCAGCTCATGATGCATGTAGGCTATTGTTGTAATTTTGCAGCGGTCTTCTTTTCATTCACAACCTCTGAGGTGATAAAGGAGAAATATTTAAATTCACAACACAAGGATCTTAGTCTGATTGAAACTGGCATAACTATGACCACAGATTTTCATTCAGACAAAGTGTCCTCCAAGCACCATTGTGAGTGAAAACTGGGTTGCACTGACATCCCATTTCCCTGTCTTATTTTCATTGACCCCTCTGCCATCATCTCACTGACTTGCTACAGTATACGAGACTGAAGATGGGGTTAGTAAACAAAACAATTACCTATTCACTCTTATGCTCCAGCTCAGTCTCAGCTTGTGAGCTTGGATTTGACTGTTTATTCAAGTATGAGATGCAAAGCTAAGGATTGAAATGCAATCTTTTCCTGCTTCTCCTTAAATAATGCTCAGCATCATGCAGCTTTTCTTCTTTGGACTTATTTTATAAAGGTCTCAACATTCACAAAGCAAAAGAGATCAAAGCAATAAATAACCTTTCCCAGTTTCTATAGGGAACCACACAACACAGTAGAGTGTATGAATGCCAATAGGACCTCCGTGATCTCCTGCAGCATTTTCCATTACAGTGCGTATGGAAGAGAATTATTCCTTTGAACGTGACGAGTTTCTGGTTTAAGCTGAAAGTATGAATGAAGATTAAGATGAAGAGGAGGAAACATCTTTAAGGATGTTTAATTTCAGTTAGTGCTCTGAAATGTTGCAATTGCTAATACACATTTAATGTACAAAAATGTGTAGATGCAGGATGAACAAAATAACAAAATGAATGAAATAATAAATAAATAAAATGCTTAAGTATATCAGTAGTATGCTTGAAGTACACAAATAATACAAAATGTACATTTTTATTTTATGGAACAATTTTTTTTTGGTATTTTTCAAAAAATATAACATTTTAAAAAATTAAGTAAATAGATCATCCTGAAGCAATCCTTAAGCAAAAGCATATTTAAATGTCATCAACTTAAGTAACTTAAAATAGATTTAATGCAATGAAAGTAAGCTTTGTTACATTGTAGTTGCATTTAGGATGCCAGAAAACTTTATAACCACATAACTAGAAACCAAATATGGCTTTCAGTACACCCAAAATTACACATGACTGTACATTTATAGGACACAACAAAATATATTTCATAATATTGATATCCATCAATTATGTTTTATACAAGTACACTTTAATACATTTTATTTGTTGAATATATTTGTTATATATTTATTCATTCATTCATCTTCAAAGCCACTTATCCTTTTGGGTGGTTGGGGTGCTAGAGTGTATCCCAGCACTCACTGGGTGCAGGAAACACCCTGGTCTCCGTTTGGCCTGACTGCATTTCTTTAGGCTATGGGAAGTAACCCCTGCAGACACAGGGAGAAAATGCAAACTCCACACAGAGAGACTCTGGTCATCTGTCCACGGATTTGAACCCAAACACTACCCCCTGTCATGTGCCATCATGCCGACCCTAAGTTGGAGTACAATATTACAATAAAATTTAAAATGCTAGTGCTTTAGTTGCAGTATAATAGTAGAATGTAATTAAAGTTCATTTAAAGTGTACTAAAGTGTACTGTGTTTAAATATGTATGTACTTTTCATATTAAATACTATTTACAATTTACTTACACTTTTGGAGCATACACTTAAATGCATATATTTTGAGGGTAGTAGTCACACATTCACATTCAAGTTTCAGATATATTTAGTGGCGCCATGGGTAGCGCCGTTACCTCACCTTAAGATGTCTGGGTTCGATTCCCGGCCGGGTGACCAGGGTCCTTTCTGTGTGGAGTTTGCATGTACCTGGGTCTGCATGGGTTTCCTCTGAGTGGTCCGGTTTACTCAAACAGTCCAAAGACATGCAATCAGGCCAATTGGACATGCTAAATTGCACCTAGATTTCATTGTATGTGTGGATGTGTATGTATGTAAATATGTATGCATGCCCTGCAACAGACTGGCAACCTGTCCAGGGTGTACCCTGCTTTCTGCCCACTGACCACTAGGATAGGCTCCAGCACCCTTTGCGACCCAGAAGGATAAGCGGATTAGAAAATCTGTGTGTAATCAAGCCCCATAAACATTTACAAAACATACATAGATTGGCGGTTATATTTATCTTACATTTTCTATTCTGGAATCTGACCTATCCATGTTCTGCCCATTAAAGGTGTTTGTCAGATTGGGAGAATCTCAGCCACAATTACTTTTGACCTGATGAGAAATTAGAGTTTACTCAGTGTTTCCCAAAATACTCAAATTTCAGAGTTTTACATGAGGATTATATTGAATCCAGGTGAAAGCCTACAGACAGGGTTGCCAGGTCTCTGGGTTTGAGCTCCGTTGTTCAGTTGCTACTGCTGAATGTTAGAATGTTTACAGTCTCATTCTAAACATATTCCATTTTTTTTGCTAAAGTGCTACACGGTGCTACACAACAAACACTAGACCAGAAAATGCATTTTCACAGCTCTTCAAGAGTTTAACCTAGAATGTTAATTAAAAAAATATATAAAGAAAAAGATGAAAACAAAAAAATGATAGAGGCAATTATCAAACCACAAAAAAGGAAAGAAAAACAAAAAATAAAACTGAGGGTGTGATAAAGACCTTGTGCTTGCATGAGGCAACTTGTCTAGTTTTGATTGACTACAACAAAGAGCAAAATTTGTAGCACAGTATTGTAAACTGGATACTTATGTAGCTATTGTTATGTAGCTTCTCTGAAGAAGTGAACAAGGAGTGATAAAAGTCTGTTTTTTTTTTCTTTTTTTTTCAAACATTCTGTGAAGAACTCTGTAGCAACTTTAATAATGGTGGAAGGAGGAACATTATTCTACTCATACACAATGCAAAAACCACTCGGTTTTTCAGCCCACAGACAAATTAAAACAAGACGCTCACTGGGACTTTTTTCACTTTTTTTCTTGCTGTCTTTCTTGCTTTTCACTTCAGCTCAGCTTGGCTCTCACACCTTCATGATTCTCCATCTCTCTCTGGGCTCTGCCACCTATTGAGGGTAGAGATAACTATAAGTAGGCTGGGAGAAACAAAGCACAGGTGGATATTATCAGCTACTTAGCCCCCTGGTTCAGCCAGACCGCTTCTCCATCCTGCATTTGATGCTCCGCCATGCCCTCTTCTCCACAAACTCTGAGATGCATGAAGTGTACAGGTAGGGGGAGGGGCTCAAATGACTGGGCTTTTTATAAATCAATTATACATTTTATTGGTTGTGATTATTGGGATTTATTTTAGTAAAAGGTGGTACAGCAGGCATTTAAATGTTTAACTTGAGAGCCTTTATTTTTCTGAGCCAAATCAATCTATAGAGTATATAATAACAGCTCCATAAAATCTTTAGTTTGTTTTTTAAACATTTTGACATATACAATATTAGAAATCACATTGAGTCTCGATCTCAGATGCTAAAATCATATTAACCATGTGCTTTTTTACACCTCCAATGTGCATGGTGCACACATAAACATTAATACATGCGTATAAGCACACCTTAGGCTCTCCTATCAAAAAATGTATCATGTCAACAAACCACTGTATTATATTGAATTGAATTTTGCATGTTTCTCATTTCACCTAAAATGGAAGAGTCAGTTCCAGGGGACAGGGACAGGGACAGTCCACCGTATGTCTTTGTTCAGTTCAGCTTTATTGTACATCTGGAGAAGGCTTGAGGCCAAAATGTCTTGCCCAGGTCTTGCAATGATAGACCTAGGAAAGAATACAGATATGATCTCTACTCAAGTGTATGTCTTTCTCTTGAGTATTGAATGTTGATTGTTTTGGTCAACACACCAGCAGAGCACTGGAGTGTAATGTTCTAAGCTCCATTTCAGGACAAATGACTCACTGAACATTAAGTTCCCAGTGTTAAATAAACCCCAACAGTGTTAAATGGATTCCTGCGGGGTTCATTTGAGTCCACTTGTGCCAGAATAGGCTAGTGAGAACAGTGTGGGAGTTCATTTAATCTCTTTTGAATGCACTGTGGGTTGATTGTTTCTTACGCAGAAATTAAAATTGGGTTGTTCAGTTTGTGTCTATTTTTGCAATTGTTCTATTCATTTAGATATGCTAGTAAGTCAGTCAAATACACATGAAACGTGGTTTCTGTGACAGTATGGATTTGTGAGGATTACAAAGATTCCCCTTCAGTTATTTACCTCAATAGTTATATCAGACAACATGGCATCTGATGAAGTGCATCCCATGTTGAAAGAAGGTATGTTAGCTGAATCTAAAACGTGTTTCAGCGCAAGGGGAATTTTAAGAGGGGACACTTTCCATCAGTTGGGTATAGCTCTGTGTTGAGTGCGGTGGTGTGCAGGAGAGGATGAAGGATTAATTAGAAATGCCATCTCTAATGTCTCCACAGCATTTTCATAATTATTCACTTGCATATTTGTCAGAGCTCATTCTCACTCAGCAGCTTCAGCTCAGTTTAGACATCTACAGGGGAGCTCCGCTGAATAAAGGAGCTGAGGGATTCTCCATCTCTTTCACAGCACATTTCACAGTTTCAGGACTGCCTCAGGGCATGATATTGAAAATGGCAGACAAGTAAAGCTCTTATGGAGCAGTAAGAGCAAACCTGAGCCTAAAACAGAGTGTGTTTGACTTGGTGTGAAATGTGATGACTTTCCCTTGGCTCATTCAAGTTCCAGAGTGTTTCAGGCTTCGGGGCAGATTTCTCAAAGCCTTGTTGACTGTCCTTTGAGTTCAATGGAGTGATCATCTTTCTCCACAGTGATATGATGTTTTGGCCCAGTCAGCTGGGTGGAAATTCTTTTGTTTTTGTTGTCAGTTTTATTTTTGGTCACCAAGCCATGTTATAAAGGAGGCTTCTATTATATACATCAAATGTGCCCTGGAGCCTGAACAGATTGAAAACCAGTCCCACAACGGACCTCTTCCACCCCAGTACTGAACCGTTATACATTAAATAGAAAGCTTGATCTATGGTTCTTAGTGTATTAAAAATATGCACTTGTGAATTTTAGGTGTACGCAGTTCCCAGTGCAGAGGTAGATCACTCACCATCATATGATTATGCTACTCATCGAGAATAGCAAAAAACAAACATTTCGCTGCTGTCAGAATAAAACCTTGTATCTCCAAAATGGTAGCTTTACAGGAGAAGGAAAAAAAACACACCTTGCTTTTAATGTAAGTCAATGGAACCAGATGTTTTTCCAAGTTATTTTGGGTCATTTATTTTCATCCATTCATTATGAATTACTTTTTATTACATCTTGATTCCTGCTTTTATTTGAGCATGCCACCTCCATTTTCCACCTCTGAACCTTGGGAGCATCTTTCTACCTTTTGCTTGTGCCACCCAGTGGTGCAGTGGTATTGTGTCAGGCTGTCATCTGTCACACCAGAGATTCAATCCCTGGTCAGAGTGCTCTCACTGAAAAGTATTACGTCACTTTTTAGGACAAACTTTATTTCAATACAACGACCTCTTCAAAAACAGAATACTTAAGTAATTACATTCAGCCGAATGTGTCAATGATTAAAAGACCATGTGTAAGCCCACCCCGACCCCCTCATGAGTGTCTATTGCTCTCAGTCTTTTAAGTTCACATTTTGTTTAAAAAGATTTTCTGCAGGTATTTCGCTTTTTGCACCATTGTGTACCATGTCTTACAGATCTTGATATTGACAATGCAAATAATGAACCAATAAAATTCTAAAGCATTTCTGTAAATGGTTAAAAGAAACTCCATATGTCACTCTTCACATTTATTATTACATTTCAGACTACTGTGTATAAATTTCTTCCAGGTCTGTTCTGAAAGAAGAGATGCTTAATGGTCTCATCCTTACAGTTAATGGGACATGTTGTAGGATTATTTCATCTTACAATGCATCTCACTGGCAGCCTACCAACTGTCACCAGCCACATCACATCTCTCACAAATTCAGATTAATTTTTAGATAGAATGTCCTTTGAACATACCTGTCCTTCAGTTCAGTTTTCTTTATATAATCGTTCTATTTCGTGAAATGTTTCCTGAAAATTTTAAAGCAATTTCCAAAAAATTGTACATTTTTTCTCATCAGTCCACTGCTGATCCCACAGGAGTTCAGTACATCAAAGATGCTAAATGTATTGTTCACAAACATGTCTAATGGTGAGGAGATTGTTCGTTTGATCATCTCTCAAATGAGCTCAGTAATACTGATATTAATAACTGATCATCACATTGGTTTATCAGTCTACTCAGGCTTTAGTAGAAACTTCAGTGTTTGTAAAGAAGCCATTGAGGTCCTCTTTAGAATTTGTTGAACAACCATGTTTGCTAAATTCTGTGCACTGATTATACAATGGGTAATAAACAAACTTGTGATGGTGTTTTGTTTAAAAATTCCACATTTTTACAAATAGTGGGCAAGTATTCTGAACATATTCTCCTAAATAATAAAAAAGTAACTGTGTTCTGAATATTGTCTTTGCAAAATGTTACTTGGACTGGATAAAGAAATTTAATTTCTGTACTCCCAAATCTTGCATTGTTACACCCCACCCCTGGTTGCAGATTGATTCTGGATTAAATGTATGGATCTTGTTGGTAATCACAGTTCATCCCCAGGTACAACTAATCTAACAGCAGTAAGTGGAATTGCTTTTCTGTCAGTCGTCTGAAAAATAAATCAGTTAGTACGTTGGATGAGCTATTTTTCTTTCTGCTGGTAATAAAGAGAAACTCAAGGAGACATGAAACTTTAAAAACTCTCGGCACTTACAATATTTCGTCACCTGCACAATGATGAATTCCGGCTTTCCTTCTGGCATCACATTAATGCCTAATGAAGGCCAATGTCCTCACTTAATCTGCACACTGCTACCCAAGAGTGTGCTAGACATTTGAAAGAGAACTCAGCTCAAATTGCAGTGACAATGAAACATTTCATCTCAATGAACTTTGTCTGTACAACAAGACACTTTTTCAGCTGTGCTGACACATAGGCTCTACCAGGTTACCTATAAATACTGAAAAGAGCATTACCTTCATTTTGCAGCTGAATACCCACCAATCGATTTTAAAGTGCAAAATGGGTGTTAAAGTAGGGTCTTCTGTATTTGGTTAATTTATCTGCTTCTTTTACCACACAGATAGAAATGATGGTTCTTGGATCAATCGTAGAGTAATGATCAGGATCCTAATGAGTGTCTATATATATATATATATATATATATATATATATATATATATATATAGTATATAACTATGTTTTATCACCTGTCTGTAGAGCTGCCATCAGCATGAAAAGTGCTATACAAATAAAAGTATTATTATTATTATTATTATTATTATTAATATTATTATTATCTGAACCTTTATAAATGCTGATTCACCCTCAAACACTCAACAGTATAAAATAATGCAGGAAGTGTGGAAAGCCATATTTTATAACTATGGCTTGTAGCATTTGAACAAAAATTATTTTAAACCCCTTAAATGGCCAACACCCATCAATGGGCCCAAAGTTTTATTACACACTTCTATGACTTAAGAATAGCTCAGCCAGTTTTTGTATTGAAGTCTCTGTAGTTCCTGAATACTAAGTTTTGCTATGCAACAAATCTGAGATTTTAAGGGGTTAATGCAAATATATCAGATTAACCCTTGACTATACATTCCATATGTACTGTGAAACTACTGCGGTATGACATTTTTGCCAGAATGCAATGATTCACACACATGTAAACAAATATGTTTGCCCCCAGGAGGGCTTTGCCTGGTGGTGACTCTATGAAAGTTTATTAAAATACTTTGTATTTGATATTTATCTACTTTATATTCCTTTGGATAAGAATGTGATGAAAAAGTGATGAAATGTCAATACTTTTAACTTGTGAAAGGGTTAAGTAACAAACAAAGAGCCATGGCAAAGACCATCGGGATCCCTGTCAGCACAATGCATCCCATTCAACACTCAAAAAGGGTCAATCTATAATTAGCAAAGAAGCATTTAAACAAATCAGAAATCTTTGGCAAAATGTACTCTGGTCAGATAAAACAAACTATTTAGCAATAATTCAGTATGGAGGTGGGAGTATCATGAAAGAGTACTGTAGCATTTCATCATTGAATGAAACATGAATGGAGCAACAAACCAGAACATATTAGAGGAGAATTTAATCTTAACAGCCAAAAAACTAAATCTAGGCAGAACATACTTGTTTCAACAAGACAACAATCTCTAACATCTAGCCAAAATAACTCAGGGCTACTGAGGTAAGGTGAAAGTGATTGGATTGCTTCTAGCCAATCTCTGTCTTGAGTCCCTTGACTCTGAGCACTGTGGGTTTTTTAAGTGGAGTAGATGAGAAAAACATTAAAATATAATAATTTAAAGGGTTCTGTAAGAACAGATTTATCAGGAGTTTTTCATACCACATCATATATCTTTACATATTAATGTCACAGGCACATACTCAAAAAGAAGGTCTGGCTTGATGTTTAGGGCTTGAATGAAAAAAAAAAAATCATAATACAGATGATCCTCAGAAGAAACATCCTGTACCAAGTTTTGACTGAGTTCTCCATACATTGTGTGCAATTACACACTTGCACCAGAGGGGCCTCTAAACCTTTAACTCTTGCATAGTTAAATAGTAAATAGACAAATAGAAAAATCTAGTAAATTTTATTCATATATACACTGCTCAAAAAAATAAAGGGAACACTCAAATAACACATCCTACATCTGAATGAATGAAATATTCTCATTGAATACTTTGTTCTGTACAAAGTTGAATGTGCTGACAACAAAATCAAACAAAAATCATCAATGGACATCAAATTTATCAACCAATGGAGGCCTGGATTTGCAGTCACACACAAAATTAAAGTGGAAAAACACACGACAGGCTGATCCAACTTTGATGTGATGTCCTTAAAACAAGTCAAAATGCGGCTCAGTATTGTGTGTGGCCTCCACGTGCCTGTATGACCTCCCTACAACGCCTGGGCATGCTCCTGATGAGGTGGCAGATGGTCTCCTGAGGGATCTCCTCCCAGACCTGGACTAAAGCATTCGCCAACTCCTGGACAGTCTGTGGTGCAACGTGACGTTGGTGGATGGAGCGAGACATGATGTCCCAGATGTGCTCAATCGGATTCAGGTCTGGGGAACGGGCGGGCCAGTCCATAGCTTCAATGCCTTCATCTTGCAGGAACTGCTGACACATTTCAGCCACATGAGGTCTAGCATTGTCCTGCATTAGGAGGAACCCAGGGCCAACCACACCTGAGGATCTCATCTCAGTACCTAATGGCAGTCAGGCTACCTCTGGCAAGCACATTTAGGGCTGTGCAGCCCTCCAAAGAAATGCTGCCCCACACTATTACTGACCCACTGCCAAACCGGTTATGCTGAAGGATGTTGCAGGCAGCAGATCGCTCTCCATGGCGTCTCCAGACTTTGTTACGTCTGTCACATGTGCTCAGTGTGAACCTGCTTTCATGTGTGAAGAGCACAGGGTGCCAGTGGCGAATTTGCCAATCTTGGTGTTCACTGGCAAATGCCAAGCGTCCTGCACAGTGTTGGGCTGTGAGCACAACCCCCTTACACTGACAGACACAGCAAACCTTCTTGCCACAGTTTGCATTGATGTGCCATCCTGGATGAGCTGCACTACCGGAGCCACTTGTGTGGGTTGTAGAGTAAGTCTCATGCTACCACGAGTGTGAAAGCACCACCAACATTCAAAAGTGACCAAAACATCAGCCAGAAAGCAGAAAGGTACTGAGAAGTGGTCTGTGGTCCCCACCTGCAGAACCACTCCTTTATTGAGTGTGTCTTGCTTACTGCCAATGATTTCCACTTGTTGTCTATTCCATTTGCACAACAGCTGTGAAATTGATTGTCAATTGTTGCTTCCTAAGTGGACAGTTTGATTTCACAGTTTGATTTACTTGGAGTTATATTGTGTTGTTTAAGTGTTCCCTTTATTTTTTTGAGCAGTGTATATATATATGTGTATATATATATACTGCGATGGACTGGCGACCTGTCCAGGGTGTATCTTGCCTTCCGCCTGAAGACTGCTGGGATAGGCTCCAGCACCCCCCCGCGACCCTGACGGAGAAGCGGCTTAGAAAATGGATGGATGGATATATATATATATATATATATATATATATATATATATATATAATGAAAGATTATTGTCCTGGATGTGTGTTTCTAAGAAAATCTGCAATCGGTACAGACTAGTTTAGTTTACATTATGTGAATGTTCTTTTCTTTTAAGCACTATCCATTGGAAAGTGCCTAAGGAACTAAAAGTGGTTCTTCAGGGACGCCACTCCAAACATCCTTTTTGGGCACCTTTCATTTTGAAGAGTGTATGGAAAACCACAGTTCTGTATGACTTTTATCAACTTTTTCTGTCTGTGCAGGTTTAGTAATTTTAGAAAATTCTCACACTCAGAACCATTGTCCTTGAAAATCACTTTCCAAAAAGCAGAAAACAAGATGCTTTCGGGGACTCTCTTGAAAATATGTTTTGGATTTTATTTCAGATCCTTCTTTAGTAGAGTGCTCTACATAGACTTTCACAATAAGCTTCCAGACAGAACAAATAGTGCTGACCATGGAGGATAAAGCTTCTGTTCATCATCATAATGAAGGCATGAATTGGCCAATCTTATTCTCTTAAGGAAAACTGAAGTGTCGCATAGAGATGTGTCATAATCACTTACATTGCTCAAACGGTGGACAGCCCATTCAACAACTCTCTGACGGCACTCCACTATCCATTCAGCTGTACTCTCTGACAACACCGGACTGACAGGAGCATGATTACACCAGCACAGATATATTTTCTCACAAATCAGATTTGCTCAACCCAATGAATAGCAAAATTGGAAAAGGAAGTGTGTTTTGTTTATTTAGATGTAGTTATTTTCCAAAGAACATGAGCAGAACAAGCAAGGAAAAGGATGAACAGAGAAATTATCAAATGTACTCCCACTGAAAGATACTAGAAGGGTTTATAATTGTGTGCACTCTGTCTTGTTCAATGTGGTTCACTCACTCTTGAAGTTTCCAAGATTCTGTAGCAAAATTATGTCGAACAACCGCGGATTGCTGCTAGTAAGAAAGGTTATCAGTAATATTAAAATTCAGCATTTATATATTTGCATGTATTACTTTTTAATATTGAGTGAGGTACATAATGGAGAGTCGTAGGCAGTAATGTTTCAGCCCACACCCCTTTTTGGTTTAGTGCTGTATAACTTTAATTAACGTAGGCCTTGTCACTGATAACAAAATAATGATCACAGAATGAGCAGAGCTGAATATTCCGCTTAACCTTTTGGTCGTCCATCTCTCTTAGCACTGAAAAGAAAAACATGCAAACTGAGACGAACTGAAAAGCATAGCAATAATAGCTACAATAAAATCATTCATCTTAATTGGTAAGGAAGCTTGGAGTAGTGTCGTACTTCCCTGTCTTTGAATTACAGCTGTTGTTGTTGTTTGTTTTTTACCTAACATTACTTTGGCATAGCAAATTACTGGAGGTGAGATTATTCACATTAATTCATGACTATTGGGGAAATTTTTTGTAGAAAGTCCTGATCAAATAATGTGGAGTGAATGCCTGCTTTTGAGCCTTGTTTTGTTTTTGTTTTGTTTTTCCACAAAACATAAACTTAACATTATCTCTAGAGGCAAACTGACCCCAAGCTTGTTCATAGATGTCAGAGGCACAATGCCCAGCAGCCATTCCTGACCTAAATAAGTTGACCTTGAAAAGTTTTAGTTCTGTGATCCCAAGAGTTTTTTTTGTTCTCTAAAACTCTTAATTTCAAATATTGACCCATAAAACTTTGTCCAATGGGAATATAATAGATATAGCCTAAAATGTAAAAAATATTTTGTCATTAACTGCAAATTAGTTATAGAATAGCTAAAAATAGATCCTTAAGAAAAAGACTGACATGAGGACAACATAGACAGCATCAAAGAAAGAACAGCTAGTAGATTATTGATTGAATCCATCAAATATGTTACAATCACTTATCATGCCCTATTAATAAAGTTAGATGTTTAATAGAACATTCTTTGGATGATGGACTAAAGAAAGTATTCTTTGTATTTTAATGCATATTAATGGGAAGTCGTGAGCTGGAGGTTAGGGAACCAGCCTTGCAACCAGAAGGTTGCTGGTTCAATCCCCTGAGCCAACAGTTAATGACTGAGGTGCCCTTGAGCAAGACACCTAACTCTCAACTGCTCCCTGGGTGCTGCGGATAGGGCTGCAAACCGCTGCGGGCAAGTGTGCTCACTGCCCCCTAGTATGTGTCTTCACTACTGTGTTATGTGAGGTTTCACTGCATGGATGGGTTAAATGTGGAGGTGAAATCTCCCCGTTGAGGGACTAATAAGGCTCTTTTAATAAACAACATCTTGTCACTGTTGGAACAAAAACTTGTCATTAAAATGATTAAATTCTGTAACAAATTTACACTGAAAAAATGCTATTGTGCTTGTCCTGTACCTTTTTACACACACATACATTTTATATATATATATATATATATATATATATATATATATATATATATATGAACATTCAAACAAGAAAAAATACTGTGGTGGTGAACCAAAAGTAACGAGGCAACATACTGATGCATGATGCTAATGCTGCATGTAGTCTCAATTGGTATGTTCTATAATGTCCAAAACTTCAGACAATGCAAAGCTTAACAATTGATAGCTCTATCAATCTATAAATAACAACTCTGAGCCACTGTGTTATCCTACCAACCACAACTGTGTAAAATATTAATAACAGATGTTTTAAGCATTGTGTGTACTAATTTGTGGTACTTGTATCTGCATTATAACATACAAACCTTACCTTTTTTTCATATATCATAGGTGCATGCTTGAGGTAAATTGCTCTGGTCATGTGACCAACTACCACATCCACATAAAAGAAACTATTTTTATTTTTATTGACCTTTTCATTATGAAATGCTCACAGGGTGTAAAGGCCAAGTTGAAAACTTAGTTTCCTATTAATCTTGTGGAATAAATGTGCTCTGCGTATAACAGAAGCTGTCCTAATTGCTGGAGAAGGCAGGGATTTAATGTATTCAGGGTAGAAGTGCACAATCGCAATCGAGGAGATAATCACTTCATAATGCTTCAGTCTGAAATAGACCTGTGTTGGATGACTGCAAATCTTTATGACGGGGAACGGTACAAAATTGTGCTATTGAGTTCTTGTGTAATCATGAAACCATCAAACATGTTTCTGATGTTTCCAAAACAACACACTAAAATGCAGTGGAAAGTGTT